>NW_027411977.1:223637980-223785130 GCF_047663935.1 Musca autumnalis | reverse complement strand
TTTAAAGAAATTTTTTCAAGAACCCACAGCCAAAAAAAAGCGTTGATTTTTTAAAGAATTTTTTCAAGAACCCAAAGCCAAAAAAAAGCGTTGATTTTTTAAAGAAATTTTTTTAAGAACCCACAGCCAAAAAAAAAAAAACTTTGATTTTTTAAAGAATTTTTGTCAAGAGCCCACAGACAAGAAAACGTAGATTTATTAATCGGCCTGATACCTTTGGTCTTTAACAGCTCTATTGATAATATGTGAGCGTCTGCTCCGATATTATTCTTAAGTTGTGTTACATCTATCTTCACCTCATCAGAATGATCATCTTTTGGATGGGTTCTATGAAGTCTTTTACTGGACAAATGCTGTTCGAAAAGGCTCCTGACCAGTTAAGACCTGGAAAGTTATACTTTCACGTCTCTTCCATTACATACCTCATTAGAAACAGCATTCGAAACGAAGTTCTTGCCAAAACACAATGGGTTTTAAATAAATCAAAAAATATTATTTTGTGGACCATGGTGCGTATGACTATTATTAATTATTAGGTTACTTTAATAATTCAACTATAACTTCCATATTTGTTGCTGGATTTTAAAAGTTAAACTAATTTTGAAATCTACACAAAATTCACTTTAAACTCCATATTATGTGTAATATATATCCTCCTAGTGTTCTAAACAAAAACTGCCCTAAATTCACTAAACTAGTTAAAAACCATTCAACAGGAAACTATAACTTCGCTATTGTACCACAGAAAACAAAATCTTTTCAGCGAAAAAAAGAGTTCAACCAATTAACGGAAATTGTAAACCAACTAACACCGACAAACAACAAATCCTCCTACAACAAAACAATATGTTTCCATTTGCAGTTGAAACCTGCATTCTACCAACCATTCATTGTCAGTCAACCTAGTCAACCATGTAGCTAGTCACTCGCTTTTGCATTCCAACATTGTTGCCATTTTGTTTCCCCCCCTTCAATATGTATTTGCTAATTGAAAGAAAGGTGATTGATAGTTGCAGCACAGCAAGCATTGATGGACACGCTATGGAAGCGTGGTTAGGGAAACTGTTCAGCGGAACATGGCAACCATTTTTGTGTGTTCTGGCCAAAATCGAGGTAAATTGCCAACAACAAAAAACCAACCATAGTTTTGAAAATCTGCCATTGTCATTGCAATATTGAGGAAATTCATGCGGAACAACAACACTGCAGGCACTTATTCCGGTTTTGTTATTTTTGTAAAGTTGCGAAAATTTGGAAATTGCATTTTCATGTTTCCGTCACGTTTTTGGTTACTGGACAAAAGAACGAGAAACACGAACGAGTTCAATATATACCAAAACCTAATTGTATGGAAACCGAATTGAAAATTGTGGAATTTTGCAAAAATTCAAAGAACAAAAATGTGGAAAAAATTAAAAATTGAATCGGATATTTAATTAAACATTTTTTTCACCTTTCTATAGACCAAAAAACGTGGATTTTTTAAAAGAATTTTTTCATGGTCCACCTGAACACAAAACGTGGATTTTTTAAAAGAATTTTTCGTGGTACACCTAAAAACAAAACGTGGATTTTTTTAAAAGAATTTTTTCATGGTCCACCTAAACACAAAACGTGGATTTTTAAAAGAATTTTTTCATGGTCCATCTGAACATAAAAGGTGGATTTTTTAAAAGAATTTTTCCATTGTCCACCTGAACTCAAAACGTGGATTTTTCAAAAGATTTTTTTAAGTTCTTCCTCAACACAAAACGTGGATTTTTTAAAAGAATTTTTTTAAGTTCTTCCTCAACACAAAACGTGGATTTTTTAAAAGAATTTTTTTAAGTTCTTCCTCAACACAAAACGTGGATTTTTTAAAAGAATTTTTTCAATTTCCTCCTCAAACCAAAATGTGGATTTTTTAAAAGAATTTTTTCAATTTCCTCCTCAACACAAAACGTGGATTTTTTAAAAGAATTTTTTCAAGTCCCTCCTGAACACAAAACGTGGATTTTTTAAAAGAATTTTTTCAAGTCCCTACTGAACACAAAACGTGGATTTTTTAAAAGATCTTTTTCAAGTCCCTCCTGAACACAAAACGTGGATTTTTTAAAGGAATTTTTTCAAGTACCTCCTGAACACAAAACGTGGATTTTTTAAAAGAATTTTTTCAAGTCCCTCCTGAACACAAAACGTGGATTTTTTAAAAGAATTTTTTCAAGTCCCTCCTGAACACAAAACGTGGATTTTTTAAAAGAATTTTTTCAATTTCCTCTTCAACACAAAACGTGGATTTTTTAAAAGAATTTTTTCAATTTCCTCCTCAACACAAAACGTGGATTTTTAAAAGAATTTTTTCCATTTTCCTCCTCAACACAAAACCTGGATTTTTTAAAAGAATTTTTTCAATTTCCTCCTCAACTCAAAACGTGTTTTTTTAAAAGAATTTTTTCAATTTCCTCCTCAACACAAAACGTGGATTTTTTAAAAGAATTTTTTCAATTTCCTCCTCAACACAAAACGTGGATTTTTTAAAAGAATTTTTTCAATTTCCTCCTCAACACAAAACGTGGATTTTTTAAAAGAATTTTTTCAATTTCCTCCTCAACACAAAACGTGGATTTTTTAAAAGAATTTTTTTTAATTTCCTCCTCAACACATAACGTGGATTTTTTAAAAGAATTTTTTCAATTTCCCCCTCAACACAAAACGTGGATTTTTTAAAAAAAATTTTTCCATTTTCCTCCTCAGCACAAAACGTGGATTTTTTAAAAGAATTTTTTCAAGTCCCTCCTGAACACAAAACGTGGATTTTTTAAAAGAATTTTTTCAATTTCCTCCTCAACACAAAACGTGGATTTTTTAAAAGAATTTTTTCAATTTCCTCCTCAACACAAAACGTGGATTTTTTAAAAGAATTTTTTCAATTTCCTCCTCAACACAAAACGTGGATTTTTTAAAAGAATTTTTTCAATTTCCTCCTCAACACAAAACGTGGATTTTTTAAAAGAATTTTTTCAATTTCCTCCTCAACACAAAACGTGGATTTTTTAAAAGAATTTTTTCAATTTCCTCCTCAACACAAAACGTGGATTTTTTAAAAGAATTTTTTCAATTTCCTCCTCAACACAAAACGTGGATTTTTTAAAAGAATTTTTTCAATTTCCTCCTCAACACAAAACGTGGATTTTTTAAAAGAATTTTTTCAATTTCCTCCTCAACACAAAACGTGGATTTTTTAAAAGAATTTTTTCAATTTCCTCCTCAACACAAAACGTGGATTTTTTAAAAGAATTTTTTCAATTTCCTCCTCAACACAAAACGTGGATTTTTTAAAAGATTTTTTTCAATTTCCTCCTCAACACAAAACGTGGATTTTTTAAAAGAATTTTTTCAATTTCCTCCTCAACACAAAACGTGGATTTTTTAAAAGAATTTTTTCAATTTCCTCCTCAACACAAAACGTGGATTTTTTAAAAGAATTTTTTCAATTTCCTCCTCAACACAAAACGTGGATTTTTTAAAAGAATTTTTTCAAGTTCCTCCTCAAAACAAAACGTGGATTTGTTAAAAAATTTTTTCCAATATCCCATAGGCCACAAAACGTGGATTTTTTAAAGGAATTTTTCCAAGGTCCCATGGGCCACAAAACGTGGATTTTTAAAGGAATTTTTCCAAGGTCCCATGGGCCACAAAACGTGGATTTTTAAAGGAATTTTTCCAAGGTCCCATGGGCCACAAAACGTGGATTTTTTAAAAGAATTTTTCCAAGGTCCCATGGGCCACAAAAAGTGGATTTTTTAAAAGAATTTTTCCAAGGCCCCATGGGCCACAAAACGTGGATTTTTTTAAAAGAATTTTTCCAAGGTCCCATGGGCCACAAAACGTGGATTTTTTAAAAGAATTTTTCAAGGTCCCATGGGCCACAAAAAGTGGATTTTTTAAAAGAATTTTTCCAAGGTCCCAAGGGCCACAAAACCTGGATTTTTTAAAAGAATTTTTCCAAATTCCCATAGGCCACAAAACGTGGATTTTTTAAAAGAATTTTTCCAAGGTCCCATGGGCCACAAAACGTGGATTTTTTAAAAGAATTTTTCCAAGGTCCCATGGGCCACAAAACGTGGATTTTTTAAAAGAATTTTTCCAAGGTCCCATGGGCCACAAAACGTGGATTTTTTAAAAGAATTTTTCCAATGTCCCATGGGCCACAAAACGTGGATTTTTTAAAATAATTCTTCCAAGGTCCCATGGGCCATAAAACGTGGATTTTTTAAAAGAATTTTTCCAAGGTCCCATGGGCCACAAAACGTGGATTTTTTAAAAGAATTTTCCAAGGTCCCATGGGCCACAAAACGTGGATTTTTTAAAAGAATTTTTCCAAGGTCCCATGGGCCACAAAACGTGGATTTTTTAAAAGAATTTTTCCAAGGTCCCATAGGCCACAAAACGTGGATTTTTTAAAAGAATTTTTCCAATGTCCCATAGGCCACAAAACGTGGATTTTTTAAAAGAATTTTTCCAATGTCCCATGGGCCACAAAACGTGGATTTTTTAAAATAATTCTTCCAAGGTCCCATGGGCCATAAAACGTGGATTTTTTAAAAGAATTTTTCCAAGGTCCCATGGGCCACAAAACGTGGATTTTTTAAAAGAATTTTCCAAGGTCCCATGGGCCACAAAACGTGGATTTTTTAAAAGAATTTTTCCAAGGTCCCATGGGCCACAAAACGTGGATTTTTTAAAAGAATTTTTCCAAGGTCCCATAGGCCACAAAACGTGGATTTTTTAAAAGAATTTTTCCAATGTCCCATAGGCCACAAAACGTGGATTTTTTAAAAGAATTTTTCCAATGTCCCATGGGCCACAAAACGTGGATTTTTTAAAATAATTCTTCCAAGGTCCCATGGGCCATAAAACGTGGATTTTTTAAAAGAATTTTTCCAAGGTCCCATGGGCCACAAAACGTGGATTTTTTAAAAGAATTTTCCAAGGTCCCATGGGCCACAAAACGTGGATTTTTTAAAAGAATTTTTCCAAGGTCCCATGGGCCACAAAACGTGGATTTTTTAAAAGAATTTTTCCAAGGTCCCATAGGCCACAAAACGTGGATTTTTTAAAAGAATTTTTCCAAGGTCCCATAGGCCACAAAACTTGGATTTTTTAAAAGAATTTTTCCAAGGTCCCATAGGCCACAAAACGTGGATTTTTTAAAAGAATTTTTCCAATGTCCCATAGGCCACAAAACGTGGGTTTTTTAAAAGAATTTTTCCAAGGTCCCATGGGCCACAAAACGTGGATTTCTTAAAAGAATTTTTCCAAGGTCCCATGGGCCACAAAACGTGGATTTTTTAAAAGAAATTTTCCAAATTCCCATAGGCCACAAAACGTGGATTTTTTTAAAAGAAATTTTTTCAATGTCCCAGGGCCACAATCGTTGATTTTTTAAAAGAATTTTTCCACGTTTCCATGGGCCACAAAACGTAGATTTTTTAAATGAATTTTTCCAAGGTCCCATGGGCCACAAAACATGGATTTTTTAAAAGAAATTTTCCAAGGTCCCATGGGCCACAAAACGTGGGTTTTTTAAAAGAATTTTTCCAAGGTCCCATGGGCCAGAAAACGTGGATTTTTTAAAAGAATTTTTCCTTGGTCCCATGGGCCACAAAACGTGGATTTTTTAAAAGAATTTTTCCAAGTTCCCATGGGCCACAAAACGTAGATTTTTTAAAAGAATTTTTCCAAGGTCCCATGGGCCACAAAACGTGGATTTTTTTAAAAGAATTTTTCCAAGGTCCCATGGCCACAAAACGTGGATTTTTAAAAGAATTTTTCCAAGGTCCCATGGGCCACAAAACGTGGATTTTTTAAAAGAATTTTTCCAAGGTCCCATGGGCCACAAAACGTGGATTTTTTAAAAGAATTTTTCCAAGGTCCCATGGGCCACAAAACGTGGATTTTTTAAAAGAATTTTTCCAATGTCCCATGGGCCACAAAACGTGGATTTTTTAAAATAATTTTTCCAAGGTCCCATGGGCCATAAAACGTGGATTTTTTAAAAGAATTTTTCCAAGGTCCCATGGGCCACAAAACGTGGATTTTTTAAAAGAATTTTTCCAAGGTCCCATGGGCCACAAGACGTGGATTTTTTAAAAGAAATTTTCCAAATTTCCATAGGCCACAAAACGTGGATTTTTTAAAAGAAATTTTTTCAATGTCCCAGGGCCACAATCGTTGATTTTTTAAAAGAATTTTTCCACGTTTCCATGGGCCACAAAACGTAGATTTTTTAAATGAATTTTTCCAAGGTCCCATGGGCCACAAAACATGGATTTTTTAAAAGAAATTTTCCAAGGTCCCATGGGCCACAAAACGTGGGTTTTTAAAAGAATTTTTCCAAGGTCCCATGGGCAACAAAACGTGGATTTTTTAAAAGAATTTTTTCTTGGTCCCATGGGCCACAAAACGTGGATTTTTTAAAAGAATTTTTCCAAGTTCCCATGGGCCACAAAACGTAGATTTTTTAAAAGAATTTTTCCAAGGTCCCATGGGCCACAAAACGTGGATTTTTTAAAAGAATTTTTCCAAGGTCCCATGGCCACAAAACGTGGATTTTTTAAAAGAATTTTTCCAAGGTCCCATGGGCCACAAAACGTGGATTTTTTAAAAGAATTTTTCCAAGGTCCCATGGGCCACAAAACGTGGATTTTTTAAAAGAATTTTTCCAAGGTCCCATGGGCCACAAAACGTGGATTTTTTAAAATAATTTTTCCAAGGTCCCATGGGCCATAAAACGTGGATTTTTTAAAAGAATTTTTCCAAGGTCCCATGGGCCACAAAACGTAAATTTTTTAAAAGAATTTTTCCAAGGTCCCATGGGCCACAAAACGTGGATTTTTTAAAAGAATTTTTCCAAGGTCCCATGGGCCACAAAACGTGGATTTTTTAAAAGAATTTTTCCAATGTCCCATGGGCCACAAAACGTGGATTTTTTAAAAGAATTTTTTCCAAGGTTCCATGGGCCATAAAACGGGGATTTTTAAAAGAATTTGTCCAATGAAAAAAGAAATTTTCCAAGGTCCCATGGGCCACAAAACGTGGGTTTTTTAAAAGAATTTTTCCAAGGTCCCATGGGCCAGAAAACGTGGATTTTTTAAAAGAATTTTTCCTTGGTCCCATGGGCCACAAAACGTGGATTTTTTAAAAGAATTTTTCCAAGTTCCCATGGGCCACAAAACGTAGATTTTTTAAAAGAATTTTTCCAAGGTCCCATGGGCCACAAAACGTGGATTTTTTTAAAAGAATTTTTCCAAGGTCCCATGGCCACAAAACGTGGATTTTTAAAAGAATTTTTCCAAGGTCCCATGGGCCACAAAACGTGGATTTTTTAAAAGAATTTTTCCAAGGTCCCATGGGCCACAAAACGTGGATTTTTTAAAAGAATTTTTCCAAGGTCCCATGGGCCACAAAACGTGGATTTTTTAAAAGAATTTTTCCAATGTCCCATGGGCCACAAAACGTGGATTTTTTAAAATAATTTTTCCAAGGTCCCATGGGCCATAAAACGTGGATTTTTTAAAAGAATTTTTCCAAGGTCCCATGGGCCACAAAACGTGGATTTTTTAAAAGAATTTTTCCAAGGTCCCATGGGCCACAAGACGTGGATTTTTTAAAAGAAATTTTCCAAATTTCCATAGGCCACAAAACGTGGATTTTTTAAAAGAAATTTTTTCAATGTCCCAGGGCCACAATCGTTGATTTTTTAAAAGAATTTTTCCACGTTTCCATGGGCCACAAAACGTAGATTTTTTAAATGAATTTTTCCAAGGTCCCATGGGCCACAAAACATGGATTTTTTAAAAGAAATTTTCCAAGGTCCCATGGGCCACAAAACGTGGGTTTTTAAAAGAATTTTTCCAAGGTCCCATGGGCAACAAAACGTGGATTTTTTAAAAGAATTTTTTCTTGGTCCCATGGGCCACAAAACGTGGATTTTTTAAAAGAATTTTTCCAAGGTCCCATGGGCCACAAAACGTGGATTTTTTAAAAGAATTTTTCCAAGGTCCCATGGCCACAAAACGTGGATTTTTTAAAAGAATTTTTCCAAGGTCCCATGGGCCACAAAACGTGGATTTTTTAAAAGAATTTTTCCAAGGTCCCATGGGCCACAAAACGTGGATTTTTTAAAAGAATTTTTCCAATGTCCCATGGGCCACAAAACGTGGATTTTTTAAAATAATTTTTCCAAGGTCCCATGGGCCATAAAACGTGGATTTTTTAAAATAATTTTTCCAAGGTCCCATGGGCCATAAAACGTGGATTTTTTAAAAGAATTTTTCCAAGGTCCCATGGGCCACAAAACGTAAATTTTTTAAAAGAATTTTTCCAAGGTCCCATGGGCCACAAAACGTGGATTTTTTAAAAGAATTTTTCCAAGGTCCCATGGGCCACAAAACGTGGATTTTTTAAAAGAATTTTTCCAATGTCCCATGGGCCACAAAACGTGGATTTTTTAAAAGAATTTTTCCAATGTCCCATGGGCCACAAAACGTGGATTTTTTAAAAGAATTTTTTCCAAGGTTCCATGGGCCATAAAACGGGGATTTTTAAAAGAATTTGTCCAATGTCCCATAGGCCACAAAACGTGGATTTTTTAAAAGAATTTTTCCAATGGATTTTTTAAAAGAATTTTTTCCAAGGTTCCATGGGCCATAAAACGGGGATTTTTAAAAGAATTTGTCCAATGTCCCATAGGCCACAAAACGTGGATTTTTTAAAAGAATTTTTCCAATGCCCCATAGGCCACAAAACGTGGATTTTTTAAAAGAATTTTTCCAAGGTCCCATGGGCCACAAAACGTGGATTTTTTAAAAGAATTTTTCCAATGTCCCATGGGCCACAAAACTTGGATTTTTTAAAAGAATTTTTCCAAGGTCCCATGGGCCACAAAACGTGGATTTTTTAAAAGAATTTTTCCAAGGTCCCATAGGCCACAAAACGTGGATTTTTTAAAAGAATTTTTCCAAGGTCCCATAGGCCACAAAACGTGGATTTTTTAAAAGAATTTTCCAAGGTCCCATAGGCCACAAAACATGGATTTTTTAAAAGAATTTTTCCAAGGTCCCATAGGCCACAAAACGTGGATTTTTTAAAAGAATTTTTCCAAGGTCCCATAGGCCACAAAACGTGGATTTTTTAAAAGAATTTTTCCAATGTCCCATAGGCCACAAAACGTGGATTTTTTAAAAGAAATTTTCCAATGTCCCATAGGCCACAAAACGTGGATTTTTTTAAAGAATTTTTCCAATGTCCCATAGGCCACAAAACGTGGATTTTTTAAATAAATTTTTCCAAGGTCCCATGGGCCACAAAACGTGGATTTTTTAAATGAATTTTCCCAAGGTCCCATGGGCCACAAAACGTGGATTTTTTAAAAGAATTTTTCCAAGGTCCCATGCTCCACAAAACGTGGATTTTTTAAGAGAATTTTGCCAAGGTCCCATGGGCCACTAAACGTGGATTTTTTAAAAGAATTTTTCCAATGTCCCATAGGCCACAAAACGTGGATTTTTTAAAAGAATTTTCCAATGTCCAATGGGCCACAAAATGTGAATTTTTTAAAAGAATTTTCCCAATGTCCCATAGGCCATAAAACGTGGATTTTAAAAAGAAATTTTCCAATGTCCCATAGGCTACAAAACGTGGATTTTTAAAAAGAATTTTTCCAATGTCCCATAGGCCACAAAACGTAAATTTTTAAAAGAATTTTTCCAATGTCCCATAGGCCACAAAACGTAAATTTTTAAAAGAATTTTTCCAAAGTCTCGTAGGCCACAAAACGTGTATTTTTAAAAGAATTTCTCCAATGTCCCATAGCCCATAAAATGTGGATTTTTTTAAGAATTTTTCCAAGGTCCCATGGGCCACAAAACGTGGATTTTTTAAAAGAATTTTTCCAAGGTCCCATGGGCCACAAAACGTGGATTTTTTAAAAGAATTTTTCCAAGGTCCCATGGGCCACAAAACGTGGATTTTTTAAAAGAATTTTTCCAAGGTCCCATGGGCCACAAAACGGGGATTTTTTAAAAGAATTTTTCCCAGGTCCCATGGGCCACAAAACTTGGATTTTTTAAAAGAATTTTTCCAAGGTCCCATGGGCCACAAAACGTGGATTTTTTAAAAGAATTTTTGCAAGGTCCCATGGGCCACAAAACGTGGATTTTTTAAAAGAATTTTTCCAAGGTCCCATGGGCCACAAAACGTGGATTTTTTAAAAGAATTTTTCCAAGGTCCCATGGGCCACAAAACGTGGATTTTTTAAAAGAATTTTTCCAAGGTCCCATGGGCCACAAAACGTGAATTTTTTAAAAGATGTAACAGGCCTTTTGCGAAGGTTGTATGAGGACATACAATAAAACACCAAATGTTTAGGTTTTGAAAGAATACTTATTCACTCTCTATGTTGCGGTTGATGATGTGCTATCAGTTTCAACTACTTAAGGAAGCACTGAGGTTGATGTATAGAGTTCAATTTGCTCAAGAGGAATGAACGACTTTATTGAATTTTATTCTATTTAGCTTCATTTTTGAGAAGCGCCAAAGTCGTTTAGTCATATATGATAACATTTAGTAGTACATAGTTGCTTAAAATAGTAGTATTAAATATATTTACAGAGGTGTATTTTTAGCTGTTAACTTTAAAATTCAAATATGAGTTGCATTCTTAATGTTAACTTAAGTGAAGTTAATGGAATCGTAAACGTAAAGTAATGATAAAAGGAAATATGTACAAATGAGAAATTCATTTATGGTAAACAAAAGAAAACGTAAAATAAAATAATTCAAAATAATGTTGATCCGTTTCAGTCTCCCCCTCTGATGCTTGGAATCGTCCCGATCAAGCATCAGCACATTTCTTCTTTTGTCTTCTCCTTCGTCTTGGGGTTCTTCTGCTACGGAACTTAGTTGACTTCTTTTCGGGTACTCCCCCTGGATTAGAGGTACATTGTGATGGTCAATGTTTAAAGTAGTGGCACCCGCTGGATCACTTTCTTTATGTACGCACATTTCGATTTGGAAGAGCGGCATGAATATGCTGTCTAAATAGTCATATGCTTCCTTTCGTTGTGCTTTTACTGGTGGACCAAATAGCCTTGAAGTATTGCCTGGTGTCTCTTCATTTGCTGGAATGGCTCCACGGAAGATATTTTGAATGCTGTGAGGCGAATACTCATTTCTTGTCTGGATCGTGGATGTTGATGGCATTACCGGAGTAGGAGGAATGCTTGCGAGAGGAGAGGGATGGCGATTTTGTACTTCTCGCAAGATACCTGGAGTTGATGGTAACGGCGAGATATTATTTTTCCCTTCCACAAACTTTATGAATTTGGACATTCCGTCGACTGCTTTGGTTGTGGGCGAATCTTCATGACCTTTGACGTCTACTGCGTATACACGCATATCCATTGGATTGGTGAACGAATGCTTGCGTTTTGGGTCGTCGTCAAAGTACCAGTATCTCTGCGCCATGTTCAAAATTATTCCGGTCTGTTCCATGAAATCAGTACCAATAAGAGTTCTGTTTTTGGTAGCATATGGGAGACAGACAAATCGAATTCTTCTCGTTCGGTTGCCAATACGGATATCACATATCGTTGATTCGACTACTTCGGTTGATGATGAGCCATCTGCTAAACTAATATCAGCTCGAACTTGTTGAAAACTGCACCCATTTGCTTTTAAAATATTCGTTAGGCTCAGGCTGGCAACACTAACTTTGGCACCCGTATCGAAAACTGCTTCTCCCAACAGTCCAAATATCTCCACATGTGTTGTAGGGAGCGTACGACCAATTACAGCAGTTGAAATAGTGTTGAAAGAGAGCGGCTGAGGGCTGTCTTTGTTGTTGTTGCTACAGGTAGCGCAATTTGATCTGTACACGCCAGGCGCACCGCATCCATAACAAGCAACTTCTGCTTTTATTTGTGGCAATTTACTAACGTTTTTTGCTGGCTGTGTGTTATTACCATGCTTCTGTTGTTGTTCGGCTTTTTGTTTTTTTTTAATTCCTGCACTCATCCACAGTGTGATTTGTGAAATTACAAAAACTGCATCGCACTGTTTTTCTCTCGCTCTTTTGCTTGTCTTGTTTTGTGTGTGTCTCTAGCAACAAGAGCTCTGCTTCTATACAAGCTGACAAGAGATCTTCAAATGTTTTGACATCGTCTCGGCGTACACGCTCACGTATGTTTGTGTTGAGCAGGCCAAACACGATGTTTATTTGCACTTCCTCGGCGACAGGCACTTTTAATTGAGAGAACAGCAACCTCTTTTTACATATGAAATTGTCTGTGTGCTCTTTGTTCTGCTGTCTCGTCTCGGAAATTGTTGCAAATATGCGCCAGTCAGGTAGTGGCGGAGAAAATGTATTTTTTATTAATTTGATGGCGTTGCTGAATGTGGTGACAGTGCTTTTTACACCTATCCACCAATTAGCAGCGTAGTCTTCAAACAGCAGCTGTAAACCTTTTACGGCGTCGTCGTCTGAGATGGATTCTATCTCTTTGTAGACAGTTATGGCAGTAATAAACTCTTCAACTACGGCGGCGTCTCTCTGCCCCCGAAAGCGCGCAGTGCAATGAGAAAACGAACCCGTCCGGTTGTTTTTCTGCATTACCTGGAGAAGCTGTTGAAATTGGCTGTCTGTGAATTGCGCCATATCTTCTTCGCTTGACACGTACTCGTCGCTGTCTGCTTGTGTGTTGTTGTCCTTGGCTTCAACTTTTAGGTCGTCGTTCGCGGCCATTCTATTTAGCTTCATTTTTGAGAAGCGCCAAAGTCGTTTAGTCATATATGATAACATTTAGTAGTACATAGTTGCTTAAAATAGTAGTATTAAATATATTTACAGAGGTGTATTTTTAGCTGTTAACTTTAAAATTCAAATATGAGTTGCATTCTTAATGTTAACTTAAGTGAAGTTAATGGAATCGTAAACGTAAAGTAATGATAAAAGGAAATATGTACAAATGAGAAATTCATTTATGGTAAACAAAAGAAAACGTAAAATAAAATAATTCAAAATAATGTTGATCCGTTTCAAAGAATTTTTCCAAGGTCCCATGGGCCACAAAACGTGGATATTTTTAAAGAATTTTTCCAAGGTCCCATGGGCCACAAAACGTGGATTTTTTAAAAGAATTTTTCCAAGGTCCCATGGGCCACAAAACGTGGATTTTTTAAAGAATTTTTCCAAGGTCCCATGGGCCACAAAACGTGGATTTTTTTAAAGAATTTTTCCAAGGTCCCATGGGCCACAAAACGTGGATTTTTTTAAAGAATTTTTCCAAGGTCCCATGGGCCACAAAACGTGGATTTTTTTAAAGAATTTTTCCAAGGTCCCATGGGCCACAAAACGTGGATTTTTTACAAGAATTTCTCCAAGGTCCCATGGGCCACAAAACGTGAATTTTTTAAAAGAATTTTTCCAAGGTCCCATGGGCCACAAAACGTGGATTTTTTAAAGAATTTTTCCAAGGTCCCATGGGCCACAAAACGTGGATTTTTTTAAAGAATTTTTCCAAGGTCCCATGGGCCACAAAACGTGGATTTTTTACAAGAATTTCTCCAAGGTCCCATGGGCCACAAAACGTGAATTTTTTAAAAGAATTTTTCCAAGGTTCCATGGGCCACAAAACCTGGATTTTTTAAAAGAATTTTTCCAAGGTCCCATGGGCACCAAAACCTGGATTTTTTAAAAGAATTTTTCCAAGGTCCCATGGGACACAAAACCTGGATTTTTTAAAAGAATTTTTCCAAGGTCCCATGGGCCACAAAACGTGGATTTTTTAAAAGAATTTTTCCAAGGTCCCATGGGCCACAAAACCTGGATTTTTTTAAAAGAATTTTTCCAAGGTCCCATGGGCCACAAAACGTGGATTTTTTAAAAAGAATTTTTCCAAGGTCCCATGGGCCACAAAACGTGGATTTTTTAAAAGAATTTTCCAAGGTCCCATGGGCCACAAAACGTGGATTTTTTAAAAGAATTTTTCCAAGGTCCCATGGGCCACAAAACGTGATTTTTTAAAAGAATTTTTCCAAGGTCCCATGGGCCACAAACGTGGATTTTTTAAAAGAATTTTTCCAAGGTCCCATGGGCCACAAAACGTGGATTTTTTAAAAGAATTTTCCAAGGTCCCATGGGCCACAAAACGCGGATTTTTTAAAAGAATTTTTCCAAGGTCCCATGGGCCACAAAACGTGGATTTTTTAAAAGAATTTTTCCAAGGTCCCATGGGCCACAAAACGTGGATTTTTTAAAAGAATTTTTCCAAGGTCCCATGGGCCACAAAACGTGGATTTTTTAAAAGAATTTTCCAAGGTCCCATGGGCCACAAAACGTGGATTTTTTAAAAGAATTTTTCCAAGGTCCCATGGGCCACAAAACGTGGATTTTTTAAAAGAATTTTTCCAAGGTCCCATGGGCCACAAAACGCGGATTTTTTAAAAGAATTTTTCCAAGGTCCCATGGGCCACAAAACGTGGATTTTTTAAAAGAATTTTCCAAGTCCATGGGCCACAAACGTGGATTTTTTAAAAGAATTTTTCCAAGGTCCCATGGGCCACAAAACGTGGATTTTTTAAAAGAATTTTTCCAAGGTCCCATGGGCCACAAAACGCGGATTTTTTTAAAGAATTTTACCAAGGTCCCATGGGCCACAAAACGTGGATTTTTTAAAAGAATTTTTCCAAGGTCCCATGGGCCACAAAACGTGGATTTTTTAAAAGAATTTTTCAAGGTCCCATGGACACAAAACGTGGATTTTTTAAAAGAATTTTTCCAAGGTCCCATGGGCCACAAAACGTGGATTTTTTAAAAGAATTTTTCCAAGGTCCCATGGGCCACAAAAACGTGGATTTTTTAAAAGAATTTTTCCAAGGTCCCATGGGCCCACAAAACGTGGATTTTTTAAAAGAATTTTTCCAAGGTCCCATGGGCCACAAAACGTGGATTTTTTAAAAGAATTTTTCCAAGGTCCCATGGGCCACAAAACGTGGATTTTTTAAAAGAATTTTTCCAAGGTCCCATGGGCCACAAAACGTGATTTTTTAAAAGAATTTTTCCAAGGTCCCATGGGCCACAAAACGTGGATTTTTTAAAAGAATTTTTCCAAGGTCCCATGGGCCACAAAACGTGGGATTTTTTAAAAAGAATTTTTCCAAGGTCCCATGGGCCACAAAACGTGGATTTTTTAAAAGAATTTTTCCAAGGTCCCATGGGCCACAAAACGTGATTTTTTAAAAGAATTTTTCCCAAGGTCCCATGGGCCACAAAACGTGGATTTTTTAAAAGAATTTTTCCAAGGTCCCATGGGCCACAAAACGTGGATTTTTTAAAAGAATTTTTCCAAGGTCCCATGGGCCACAAAACGTGGATTTTTTAAAAGAATTTTTTCCAAGGTCCCATGGGCCACAAAACGTGGATTTTTAAAAGAATTTTTCCAAGGTCCCATGGGCCACAAAACGTGGATTTTTTAAAAGAATTTTTCCAAGGTCCCATGGGCACAAAACGTGGATTTTTAAAAGAATTTTTCCAAGGTCCCATGGGCCACAAAACGTGGATTTTTTAAAAGAATTTTTCCAAGGTCCCATGGGCCACAAAACGTGGATTTTTTAAAAGAATTTTTCCAAGGTCCCCATGGGCCACAAAACGGGATTTTTTAAAAGAATTTTTCCAAGGTCCCATGGGCCACAAAACCGGATTTTTTAAAAGAATTTTTCCAAGGTCCCATGGGCCACAAAACGTGGATTTTTAAAAGAATTTTTCCAAGGTCCCCATGGGCCACAAAACGTGGATTTTTTAAAAGAATTTTTCCAAGGTCCCATGGGCCACAAAACGTGGATTTTTAAAAGAATTTTTCCAAGGTCCCATGGGCCACAAAACGTGGGATTTTTTAAAAAGAATTTTTCCAAGGTCCCATGGGCCACAAAACGTGGATTTTTTAAAAGAATTTTTTCCAAGGTCCCATGGGCCACAAAACGTGGATTTTTTTAAAAGAATTTTTCCAAGGTCCCATGGGCCACAAAACGTGGATTTTTTAAAAGAATTTTTTCCAAGGTCCCATGGGCCACAAAACGTGGATTTTTTAAAAGAATTTTTCCAAGGTCCCATGGGCCACAAAACGTGGATTTTTTAAAAGAATTTTTTCCAAGGTCCCATGGGCCACAAAAACGTGGATTTTTTAAAAGAATTTTTCCAAGGTCCCATGGGCCACAAAACGTGGATGTTTTAAAAGAATTTTTCCAAGGTCCCATGGGCCACAAAACGTGGATTTTTAAAAGAATTTTTCCAAGGTCCCATGGGCCACAAAACGTGGATTTTTTAAAAGAATTTTTCCAAGGTCCCATGGGCCACAAAACGTGGATTTTTTAAAAGAATTTTTCCAAGGTCCCATGGGCCACAAAAACGTGGATTTTTAAAAGAATTTTTCCAAGGTCCCATGGGCCACAAAACGTGGATTTTTTAAAAAGAATTTTTCCAAGGTCCATGGGCCACAAAACGTGGATTTTTTAAAAGAATTTTTCCAAGGTCCCATGGGCCACAAAACGTGGATTTTTTAAAAGAATTTTTTCCAAGGTCCCATGGGCCACAAAACGTGGATTTTTAAAAGAATTTTTCCAAGGTCCCATGGGCCACAAAACGTGGATTTTTAAAAGATTTTTCCAAGGTCCATGGGCCACAAAACGTGGATTTTTTAAAAAGAATTTTTCCAAGGTCCCATGGGCCACAATACGTTGATTTTTTAAAAGATTTTCCAAGGTCCCATGGGCCACAAAACGTGGATTTTTTAAAGAATTTTTCCAAGGTCCCATGGGCCACAAAACGTGGATTTTTAAAAGAATTTTTCCAAGGTCCCATGGGCCACAAAACGTGGATTTCATCATTGAATAGTGGTATGCTCTAAAAGATGGTAGAATTATGGTCGTTTTTGGGTTTATGGTATTACTAATAAAGGCTTGAGTCTTAAACCTATTTTATGCAGATTTCAAAATGTTTTTGCTTTTTAAATTTGTCCAACCAGTTACGAAATTATAGCCAATTTATTAAAATATGTCATAATTAATAATAGTTATACGCACCATGGTCCACAAAGAAAACTAATTTTACATATTTTTCAAGGGCCCATAGTATACAATATTTACAAGGTATATGAATATTCTTTGCAGATTTTTAAACAGATTGAAAGTCTGTGGTTATTATCCTTTATGCTTCTCCTTTCATTTAAATTCCTCTGCGTCATAGTTTGCCAACAATGTATGGAGCATAAAAAATCATAGTTTTGCCGCTTCACTTCCTTTTTTGAAATGATAATTTTATGCAATTTTACGTTTTTTCCACAACGTAATTATTTTCTGGTTTCTGCTTCTCACTCTACCTCTTGTCCGTGTTTATCTCTCCATTTAACAATGTATTTGATATCCTTATAAACTTTTATTTCGCCTAGAAATTGTCAAATGTATTTTTTATGGCTAGCGTTTATGTTGGTGCATGTGTCAATGGAAACTGTATCCGTTTTCCATTTGAAAACATTGTATGGAGGGATGTTGCGTTCACCATTCGATTTGGGTGTAAACGTTTATGACCAGTAATTTCTCTGCTGAACAATGGAAGCGATTGCAAAATAGAAATGAAACGTTCGATATTCTTGATTATGAATGCAAAATCACACAAAATGAAAACGTTTATTAATTATTGCCACAAAACTCATTGTAAAGAGAAATTGAAAAAAAAAAAATCATATCATTTAAACAAATCAAGGGATACTCTGTTTTATTGAAAGGACAACAAAAATCACTTCCATTTGTGTATTGAACGCAAAATAGTTTTTTCTGACATGACTAAACTATAATTTTCTAATCAAGGATATGGAGAAAATTAAATGGTTATTGATATCGACAACATGTTGAAAGATAAATGTAATGACATGGAAGGAAATAGAGTCAAGGGATAGTAATATGAGCCTTACGAATATTCATTTTGGAAAAATACAAATCAAAGACAAATTAAGGATTTTTCGGAATATTTTTCAAGGGCCATAGGACATTTTAGTGTTGATTTTTAGCATTATGTTGCTTTAGAAATGCCTCTAACTCATCTATATTTTCAAATATTCTCCCTATTTTTCTTTTTTGTTCCTCAAGGACACAAAAGTTTCACATGGTTCATCATTAAATTATCGAATGGTTCAATAAATTGTAGAATTATGGGTATTTTCCCAGTAATTCTCTTACAAGTGAGAAATTGAGCCTTAAGCCCATTTCTGCTGATTTCAAAATGTATTTGCTTTTTTAAATTGTCCAAACAGTTATGGAATTATAGCCAAATTATTAAAATAATCCATAATTAATAATAGTCATACGCACCATGGTCCGAAGAAATAAATATTTGAAGTACTTCTTTTCAATGGCCCATTGATCACAAATTTGAAATTTTTAATAATATTTATTGGACTAATAAATGACAAATATACTACCAAATATGAAGTTTTCAAAAATATTTCTAAGCCCCAAAATAACCTCTTGTGCGAAAACCACTATTTCTAAATTTTCTCTTCTTTTTCTTCCATATTCCTCAAGGATTTTAACAATCGCCACATCAACTTTTTGGTAGGAGCACAATTCCTTGAATTCTCCGCAACAATTGGCCATAAATGGCCACGTGCCGTAGATTTTTTTTGGTGTGCTCCAAGTAAACATCAAAGCAAGTACTTTCGTGCCTCACTGCCTGCAATATGCCAAGTCAATTCCTTTGGCGTACAGCACAACAAAAAAAAAAAAAAAAAAAAAATCCGCCAATTTTTGTGGTTACCACCACTTAAGTGGCGGCACAAAACACAAACGTGTGGCATTCGCGGCATAATCTTCGCTGAAAGCATGCTCCACGTGTGCGAAACTTTAAAAAGGAAGAGGTAGAGATTTTCATAAATGAGTCATAATTTAAAGGCGAGAAATAAGAGCAATCATTGGAGGATATAAAGGATACGAGAACAATGGAAAGAAGAAAATAGGATGCTTTGTAAATCTTTCCATATTGAAAAATGCATTTTAAAAATCTACGTTTTGTGGTCTAAGGGTCATTAAAAGATTAATTTAACAATTAAAAAATGAAATTTTAATCTTTTAACATTTTATCTTTTTTTTTCAAAATTGAATTTTTTATAGTTTTGACTTGATATTGAAAAATTCGTTTAATTTTGTTAAACATTTTTTATTTTGTTTTTCAAAATAGTCTGGCTTAATCCCATTGTTGTTGTTTTATTATTTTTAAACAACTCATTTATTAGTGAAAAAGGTTGGCATTGTTCGCCAAGGGGTAAGGCAAGGATCCACGTCGTTTTTATTGGGATAGCTACCCAATAAAAATGACGCCACCAATGTTCCATTTTTTATTTTTATCATTTTTTAATTTAATTTTTTAAGCTTTGATATTTATTTTTATTTTAAATTTTGTTTTAATTTGATTTTTTTAATTATGGGTTTTTATTTTTTTGGATATTGGAAAAATTCTCTAAAAATTAATTTTTTATTTCGCCATATTTTTTTTTAATTTTAATTTTATGTTTTGTTTTTTTTTTTTTTTTTTGTATTAGAATTATTCTTGACCTTTGGACTATATTAACTTCTTGATTTGTTTTGCTTTAGGTCAGAAAATAAAAACAATAGGATTTTCTATTTTAGTTTTATTTTTCCAATATTTCGACCCTCTCCGAAGGTCATCATCAGGGAAAATTAAATTTTGTTTTCCTTTTTTTTAGCGATAGTCAATTATGCACATCTTATTTTTTGCACGAGTATTTTACAACTTGTTGTAAAATTCAATTTCCCTGATGATGACCTTCGGAGAGGGTCGAAATATTGGAAAAATAAAACTAAAATAGAAAACAAAATCCTATTGTTTTTATTTTCTGACCTAAAGCCAAACAAATCAAGAAGTTAATTTTATATTTTGTTTTAATTTATTTTTTTAATTTTAGTTTCTTACTTTTTTGGTTATTGGAAAATTTTTCTAAAAATTGATTTTTTTTTGAATTTTTGTTTTGCCTTTAATTTTTTTTTCAAATTTTTTATTGTACATTTTGTTTTAATTTAATTTTTGGTTTTTTATTTTTTTTTTTCGATATCGGAGAATTTTTCTAAAAATTTAATTTTTTATTTTGATTTTTTCAACATTTTGTTTTTAACTTCTTTTTTCATTCGGTTTGATATTCATACTCACTTAAAATTTTCATGTTATTTTTTTTTTAAATATCAGTTGTTTTAAGTTTTGAGCTTTTTTTATTTTGAACCTTTTTAAGTGGTTTTTATTAATATGTAATTTGTTAAAAATTTTGATTTTTTAAACATGTATAAATATGTATGTATAAATAAATATTATTTTAAATATTATTATATATTGGAACATTTTTCTAAAAATTGATTTTTTTTTTAATTTTTTTTGCCTTAATTTTTTTTCGAATTTTTATTTTAAATTTTGTTTTAATTTAATTTTTTGGTTTTTTATTTTTTGGATATTGGAGATGTTTTCTAAAAATTTAATTTTTTTATTTTGATTATTTTTCAACATTTCATTTTTTTATATTTTTACTTCTTTTTTAATTTTTTTAAGTTTCGGTTTGATATTGATACTCACTTAAAATTTTCATGTTAAGTTTTTTTAAAATATCAATTGATTTAAGTTTTGAGTTTTTTTTATTTTGAACCTTTTTAAGTTTTTTTAAACTTTTTAAGTTAATTTTTTAAAATTAAAATTTTTAAATATGTATATTTAATAAATATTATTTTAACAATTTTAAAAACATTTCTTACAAAATTTTGATTTTTTAATATTTTATTTGATATTGAAAAATTCCTTCAATTTTTTTGTTTTATGTTTTTTTTTTTATTTTTTTTTTTTGAATATTGGAAAATTCTTCTAAAAATTAAAACTTTTTTAATTTATATTTGTTTAACATTTTATTTTTTTAATTTCTATTTATTTTTTTAATTTCTGTTTAAGTTTTGGCTTGATATTGTTATTCATTTACAATTTTTATGTTTAATTTTTTTTAATATCAGTTTTTTAAGTTTTGAGATTTTTTAATTTTGAACTTTTTTAAGATGTTTTTTTAAACATTTGATTTTTTAAATTTTTGATTTTTTAAATATAAATAACAAATAAATATTATTTTAACAATTTTAAACACCTTTTTATATAAATTTTGATTTTTAACCCTTTTTTTAAAATTCAGAATTTTAAAAGTTTACATTTTTAATTTTATTTAAAATTAAACTTAATTTTTTAATTTTTTTTAAGATTTGATTTTTTATATATATTTTTTGTTCAAATTTTAATTTTGTTTTAATTTGATTTTTTTTTAATTTTATTTTTGTTTTTTCAATCATTTTTACAAGAATAATTGAAAGGGGAAAAAGAGCAGGCTTTGGTAATATTTCCATTTTAACAAAAAGAAGCAAAAAATACTGATCAAACGTCAACATTATCTATTTACAAATTCAATTTTTTATGTTTAATTTTTTTTAACTATCATTTGTTTTAAGTTTTAAGTTTTGAGTTTTTTTAATTTTGAAATTTTTAAGATATGTTTATTAAATTTTTTAAATTTGAAATTTTTTAAAATTTTTGATATTTCAAATATAAATGTTAAATAAATATTAGTTTAACAGTTTTAAACATATTCTTTTAAATCTTGAATTTTTAACATTCCTTTTTTCAGAAATTAGAATTTTTAAAATTTTGATTTTTAATTTTATTAATTTTTAATTTCAATTTCTGATTTTTTAATTTTTTTTAAATGTTTTTTATTTTTGGTTTTTATTTTTTTCACATTCGAAAATTTAAAATTTTTAATTTTTCAACATTTCATTTTTTTTAATTTTTAGTTCTTTTTTACATTTTTTAAAGTTTTGGTTTGATATGGATATTCATTTAAAATGTTTATGTTAAAATGTTAGCTGCTTTAAGTTTTTTAAAATTTTGATTTTTTATATATAAATGTTAAATAAATATTAATTTAACAATTTTAAACTCATTTTTTAAGATTTTGATTTTTAAGCATTAATTTTTTTTCAGAATTTGTTTTGATTTGAAAGTTTTGGTTGTTAATTTTATTAATTTTTAACTTCAATATTTTAAAAGCTGATTTTTTAATTGTTTTTTTTTTTGGTTTTAAATTTTTTTATATTCGAAAATTTTTCTAAAAATTTTATTTTTTTTAACATTTAATTTTTTTACTTTTTTTCATTTTCTATGTTTTGGTTTGATATGGATATTCATTTAACATTTTTATGTTTAAATATTAGTTTTTTTAAGTTTAGAGTTTTAATTATTTTAACAATTTTAAACACATTTTTTAAATCTTGATTTTTAGGCATTTATTTTTTTTAGAAATTAGAATTTGTAAAGTTTTGATTGTTAATTTTATTAATTTTTAACTTCAATTTTTTAAGCAAAGATTTTTTTAAATTTTGTTTTAGTTTTAACATTTTTTTTGGATATTCGAAAATTTTTCCAAAAATTTATTTTTTTTTTATATTTTTTAACATTTATTTCTTTTTAAATTTTTACTTCTTTTTTAATTTTTTATGTTTTGGTTTGATATGAATATTCATTTAAAATTTGTATGTTAAATTTTTTTGTTTTAAATAGAAGTTTAAGTTTTGAGTTTTTTTAATTTTGAATTTTTAAGATAAGTTTTTTTTTTCATTTTGACTTTTGTAAATTTGAATTTTGATTTTTATATATAAATATTAAATAAATATTATTTTAGGAATTTATTATTTTTTTTTTTAAATTTGAGTTTTTAACATTTTATTTTTTTTTCAAAAATTTGAATTTTTTAAAGTGTATATTAAATTAATGTTTTATTTTTTTAAACATTTTTAATTTTATTATTATTTTTTTAATTTAAATGTTTGGTTTGGTTTTTTAAATTTTGTTTTTATATTGAATTTTGATTGTGTTTTATTTTAATTTTGAATTTTGCCTTAGCTTGAATGTTGTTAATTTAGTTTTTTTTTTATATTGGAAAATTTTTTTAAAAATTGAAATTTTTTATTTGAATGAATTCTCTTTCGAGTTGAGCTTTTATCACCTACAATTTTTCTTAGTTTTGATTTATCCATCATTCTATTTTTCAGTTTTTATTTTTTTTTAAATTTTTAGTTTCTATGTTGACATTCATTTAAATTTTTGTGATTATTTTTTTAAATATAATTTTTTTTGATTGCTTAAGCTGGAGTATTCCCCCAATGGCTTAACTTCATTTATTACCCTCTATAACAGAGAATAATGTTTTTCAAAGCGAACTGACAGTGTTGCAAAATTTTACTGATCGCTACCAATATCATGATTTCATACCGGCGAAGGGAATTTTCAAGCGGCTTTTCAGGTTTTTGAAATGATGCCTTTTTTAGCGAAAAAACGAACTCTTTCAGTGTCTAGTATTCTCAAATAAATGAGAATCACACTCACTTTTCGGCTTTTCCAAAAAACATCAGAACAAAAATATTTACAAACAACTATCAGCACGTATCAACTAAGAACTCATCGAGTTCGGTATTTATTTTTTTAATTTTGAATTTGTTATTTATTTTTTTAACTAGATTTTTTTCTTAAATTTGGTTTTTTAATTTTGATTTTTTTTTCAAATATAATTTTTTTAATTTGAATTTTGCTTTTGAACGTTGTTAATTTTGTGTTTTTTTTTTGATATTGGAAAATTCTTCTAAAATTTTAAATTTTTTAGTTTTGATTTATTTACCCAACATTTTATTTTTTCAGTTTTAATTTTTTTTTTCAATTTTTTGGTTCGATATTGACATTCATTTAAATTTCTATCATTTTTTTTTTATAATTTATAAATTGTTAATTTTTTTAATTTTGAATTTGTTATTTATTTTTTTAAATTAGAATTTTTTTAAAAAATTGGATTTTTAAATTTTGAATTTTTTTCAAATTTCAATTTTTTTAAACTTTGATAAAAAAAATTAAAAATAATGTTAATGTTTATTAATTTTTATTTTTTTTTTAAAATTTTAATTTAAAAAAAAAACAATTCTTTAAAAAATCCACGCTTTGTGGCCTAAGGGTCATTGAGAAAAATTCTTTAAAAAATCCACGTTTTGTGGCCTAAGGGTCCTTGAGAAAAATTCTTTAAAAAATCCACGTTTTGTGGCCTAAGGGTCATTGAGAAAAATTCTTTAAAAAATCCACGTTTTGTGGCCTAAGGGTCCTTGAGAAAAATTCTTTAAAAAATCCACGTTTTGTGGCCTAAGGGTCATTGAGAAAAATTCTTTAAAAAATCCACGTTTTGTGGCCTAAGGGTCCTTGAGAAAAATTCTTTAAAAAATCCACGTTTTGTGGCCTAAGGGTCCTTGAGAAAAATTCTTTAAAAAATCCACGTTTTGTGGCTTAAGGCTCCTTAAAAAAAATTCTATAGACAATCCACGTTTTTTGGCCTAAGGGTCGTTGACAAAAATTCTTTAAGAATCCAAGTTTGTGCCCTTAGGATCCTTGAGAAAAATTCTTTAAAAATCCACGTTTTGTGGCCTAAGGATCCTTGAGTTTTTTTTTTTTTAAATCCAAGTTTTCTAGGCTAAGGGTCTTTGAGAAAAAATCTTTAAAAAATCCACGTTTTGCGGCCTAAGGGTCGTTGAGAAAAATTCTTTAAAAAATCCAGGTTTTGTGCCCATAGGATTCTTGAAAAAATTCTTTAAAAATCCACGTTTTGTGACCTAAGGGTCGTTGAGAAAAATTCTTTAAAAAATCCAGGTTTTGTGCCCACAGGATTCTTGAAAAAATTCTTTAAAAATCCACGTTTTGTGGCCTAAGGGTCCTTGAGAAAAATCCACGTTTTGTGGCCTAAGGGTCCTTGAGAAAAATTCTTTAAAAAATCCACGTTTTGTGGCCTAAGGATCCTTGAGAAAAATTCTTTAAAAATCCACGTTTTGTGGCCTAAGGGTCCTTGAGAAAAATTCTTTAAAAAATCCACGTTTTGTGGCCTAAGGATCCTTGAGAAAAATTCTTTAAAAAATCCACGTTTTGTGGCCTAAGGGTCGTTGAGAAAAATTCTTTAAAAAATCCAGGTTTTGTGCCCATAGGATTCTTGAAAAAATTCTTTAAAAATCCACGTTTTGTGGCCTAAGGGTCCTTGAGAAAAATCCACGTTTTGTGGCCTAAGGGTCCTTGAGAAAAATCCACGTTTTGTGACCTAAGGGCCCTTGAGAAAAATTCTTTAAAAAATCCACGTTTTGTGGCCTAAGGATCCTTGAGAAAAATTCTTTAAAAAATCCACGTTTTGTGGCCTAAGGATCCTTGAGAAAAATTCTTTAAAAAATCCACGTTTTGTGGCCTAAGGATCCTTGAGAAAAATTCTTTAAAAAATCCACGTTTTGTGGCCTAAGGGTCCTTGAGAAAAATTCTTTAAAAAATCCACGTTTTGTGGCCTAAGGATCGTTGAGAAAAATTCTTTAAAAAATCCACTTTTTGTGGCCTAAGGATCGTTGAGAAAAATTCTTTAAAAAATCCACGTTTTGTGGCCTAAGGGTCCTTGAGAAAAATTCTTTAAAAAATGCACGTTTTGTGGCCTAAGGGTCCTTGAGAAAAATTCTTTAAAAAATCCACGTTTTGTGGCCTAGGGCTGCTTGAGAAAAATTCTTTAAAAAATCCACGTTTTGTGGCCTAAGGGTCCTTGGGAAAAATTCTTTAAAAAATCCACGTTTTGTGGCCTAAGGGTCCTTGAGAAAAATCCTTTAAAAAATCCACGTTTTGTGGCCTAAGGATCGTTGAGAAAAATTCTTTAAAAAATCCACGTTTTGTGGCCTAAGGATCGTTGAGAAAAATTCTTTAAAAAATCCACGTTTTGTGGCCTAAGGATCGTTGAAAAAATTCTTTAAAAAATCCACGTTTTGTGGCCAAAGGTTCCTTGAGAAAAATTCTTTAAAAAATCCACGTTTTGTGGCCTAAGGGTCCTTGAGAAAAATTCTTTAAAAAATTTAAGTTTTGTGGCTTAAGGGTCCTTCAGAATATTTTTTTAAACATCCACGTTTTGTCGCCTGAGGGCCCTGAGAAAAAATTCGTTAAAAAATGTTTTTTGGCCTAAGTGACCTTGAGAAAAATTCTTTAAAACAATCCACGTTTTGTGGCCTAAGGATCGTTAAAAAAATTCTTTAAAAAATCCAAGTTTGGTGGCCTAAGGATCGTTAAAAAATCTTTAAAAAATCCACGTTTTGTGGCCTAAGGGTCCTTGAGAAAAATTCTTTGAAAGACTCACGTTTTTTGGCCTAAGGGTCCTGGATAAAAATTCTTAAAAAATCCACGTTTTGTGGCCTTAGGCTTCTTGAGAAGAAAATCTTTAAAAATCCACTTTTGGTGGTATCTTCCGCCCCCCACGGGTCACTTAATGTGTGATTATAAAAATAATTTCGCTCAAGTGTCCTCATAAATCATTGACCATAACAAAATAATTGTCATGTGAAGTTCCATTAGGATTTATTGTAGGGCTGGGTAGTAACGTTGAGTCAAGTGATTGCTTTTTGCCTTTCATTAAAGCAAATATGATTGTGCAATCAATCAACAACATAACTTGGTGGACCGGAGACATCGAGCTACTTGAGATCTCACAAGACCATGGAACACTTGAACACTTGATTTTGTGTAAGCGACAGAGAGCAGGCAGTGTGTCAATAAACAACAACTGGTGGCAAACACCGTTTTGTTTTGGAATTGTCACAACTACTCTCTGGTTTGCGGATATTTGTTGTTCTTGTTGACAAATGCGACAAGAACATATGGTAATATTTGAAAGAGGTGGAGGTAGGAGAGCAAACACAACACAAACACGCTAAAGGCAAAATAAACTTAAAGATTTTGCAAAAATAAAAATCAAAATAAACTTCATTAAAGTCTAAAAATAAATTTTCAAAATTCAATTGCAGTGACATTATAAGTGGCAGCAGAGGAAGGCTGAAGTTACTGCTACTTCATAATGTGACTTATTTCTGAAACTGCAACCCAAGTCGTAGCAGTCCTTGTTGAAAAGTCATTTGCTTGAAGCACACTTGGCAGGCATGCAACCCCACCGCTACTCTTTCACTTCAACAACTCTGTTGTCGTCGTTGACTCCTCGTGTATCGTTCCTATTACCACCCTTATTGCTATCAGGCACACACTCACACACACATATACCCATCCACACACACACTTACTCCATCGAATAAGGGTTGCAAAACATATTTTCTCTAAATCCTTAAAGTCTTATGAATTTTTGATGACATGGTTATAAATATAATTTTGTGAGTAAATAAAAACAAAAAGAAAGGAAGATGACATCAATGTTTCAGCAAATAGGCTACGCTTCATCATAAACTAAACAAATAAATAAATTTACATAATTATGTAAACAACAATAACAACAACAGAGCACAGCAGTGGAAGAATAATATTTTTTATAGACTGTCACAGATTAAAGAGTTTTTGTAGGAAATTTGAAGTTTTGATTTTAACATTTTGGTGAGGCACTTGCAGCAGTATGTGGAGGAGGAGAATATTAGAAGGGCTTTAAAGAACTTTAAATCGTGGATATATAAATCAAGGGTTGACGTAGAGAATGGTAGACAACGACACATGTTTTTACGAAATCCACCTTTTGTGGTCTGCGGGACCTTGCAAACATTCTTTAAAAAAATAAAGTTTTGCGGTCAGGAGAACTTTGGAAAATTTGTTTAAAAAATCCACATTTTGTGCTTCAGAGGGCTTGGAAAAAATTATTTTAAAAATTCGATTTTTATGTTTAGAAGAACTATGAAAATTTATTTTATTCGAATAATAATCGAATCTTACTGTAGTGCGAATCTCTAACACATTTTTGGGTTACCGAAAAAAAAATTGGTAAAATGAAAAAGTAAATTTATGAATGACTTTTTTTGTCGCTAACTTACCGAAAAATATCCTTAATTACCTAAATTATAAGCATTTCAATTTTACCGATTTTTGTCGGTAATTCAAAAAATGAGCTAGACAATCACGTTACAGGCCCTGAACCAATCTTT
The DNA here is from genome assembly GCF_047663935.1 of Musca autumnalis. Classification (NCBI taxonomy): domain Eukaryota; kingdom Metazoa; phylum Arthropoda; class Insecta; order Diptera; family Muscidae; genus Musca; species Musca autumnalis. The sequence goes on along the minus strand of NW_027411977.1, from coordinate 223,757,044 downwards.
TGAAAAATACACACGGTGCGCCTTAACAAATTTTAAATGGAAGGTGCTTATACCTGGGAAGTTTTTGCAGATTCTGAAACTACAATGCTCATAGATGAGAAATATCAAGAAACAAAAAAAAAAAAAAATCGCCGGAGGGATTTTAAATAAATCGCGATTTAAGTTCACATTTTTAGGGGTTCTTTAGGTTTTCACGATTTTGCTTGGAAACCGCGAGTCCTATGTAAAAGGGCCTAAAGAAAGCGTTGTAGCTGTGAAAATTATCCACAAGATTGACTATTATGATATTTTCGTAGGTTTTACCGTTTTTGAGATATAGAAGTTCAAATTGGGACAATGCTCTGACTGTATAAATAAAAAGGATTCTTTTCAAAAATCAAATTTTTGGAAACAAATCGTTAAAAAAACAAATTTATGGTAATCTATTTTAATCCAAGTTGTGGTTCTAAAAAAATAAATCCAAGTCTTTTTTTAAAAAATTTCTTTTAAAAAATCCACGTTTTTTGTAAAAATTTATTTTTGAAAAAATAGGGAATTTTTTTAAAATTTCTTTTTAAAAAATCTGCGTTTTCGTATAAAAAATTCTTTTTAAAACCCCCAGGTTTGTTGTAAATATTTATTTTTAAAAATTCCACGTTTTTTTGTATTTTTTTTAAATCTTTAATAAATTCAAATCCAATAATCCAATTGTTTTTTTTTTTAATCCAGATTTGTGGAAAAAATCTTTAAAAAAATCCACGTTTTGTGGAAAAAAATCATTTTAAATTAAAAATCCACGTTTTGTGGAAAAAATATTTTAAAAAACTACGTTTTGTGGAAAAAAAATCGTATAAACAATCCACGTTTTAGGTAAAAAACGTTTTAAAAAATACACGTTTTGTGGAAAAAATCTTTTTAAAATTCCACCTTTTATTTAAAAATCTTTTAGAAAAGCCACGTTTGGTGGCAAAAACCTGTTACAAATGCTACATTTTGTGGGAAAAACTTTTTAGGAAATCCACGTTATTGGGAAAAAAGTTTGTACCCTTTTTAATCATCCACTTTTTTTGGAAAAAATCTTAAAAAAACGATTTTTTGAATTTTTTTTAATATCCATATTTTCTGAAAAAAATCTCTTTAAATATCCATGTTTTTGGAACTTTTTAAATACATATTTTGTAAAAATTTATTAAAATCCAAGTTTTTGTTAAAATTTATTTTAAATAATCCACGTTGTTTAAAAAATTAAAAGTATTTGAAAAGTCCATGTTTTTGGGAAAGCATATTTAATCCACGTTTTTTGGAAAAAATCTTTTAATAATTAATTTTTTTTTTCGAAATATATTCTTGAAAATCCTTTTTTTGTTCAAAAATTTTCTTTTTGTAATTTCAAAAATTTCTTTTTTGAAAAGATCCAAGTTTTTCGGAAAAAGATCTTATAAAATACAATTTTCTGTAAAAAATAAAAAATCAACGTGTTTTTAAAAAAAAACCTTTTAAAAAATTCACGTTTTTTGTAAAAATTTCTTTTTTAAAAATCTACGTTTTTGTAATAAAACGCCACAATATTTCTAATTGAAGACACTGGCACGACGTGTGTTGTTTTTGCTGTAAAGCAGACCAACCAAATTTTGGTGTGAGCATTCGTCGAATATCGACGACACATACTAGTGGAAAAGGTTTAGAATTGTTTTCGCAGACACTTTATGATATATGATACCCTACACCACTGTGAATATGTAAAATATAAATCGGAGCTATATCCAGATCTAAACCGATTTTGATATAATGTGGCACATTTATTTCCAGACCGAATTCAGTCACACATTCCAAATATCATTGAAATCCGACTTATATAGCGTGTGTGTTACAGAAAATACGTGAAATCGGCCGAAAATATATATGGGGGCTATATTCAAATCTGAACCGATTTCTATATAATTTGGCACACTTATTTCTATACCAAATTCAGTCAAACATTCCAAATTTCATTAAAATTGGAATTATATAGCGTGATTGGTACATCGCATACGTGAAATCGGGCGAACATATATATGGAAGCTATATCCAAATCTGAACCGATTTCTATATAATTTGGCACACTTATTTCTATACCAAATTCAGTCAAACATTCCAAATTTCATCGAAATCGGACACGTGTGTAACGTGTGTGTGTTACAGAAAATACGTGAAATCGGCCGAAAATATATATGGGGGCTATACCAAAACTTGGACCGATATAGCCCATCTTCGAACTTGATCTTCCGACGGCTAAAAAATGGTATTCCCCAATTTTCAGCGAAATCGGTCAACAAATGCGACCTGTATGTTGCGAACGGACGGACGGACGGACATGCATAAATCGACTCAGAAAGTGATTCTATGTATATCCCTAGAAGGAACTATGGGTCTATCTCGCTTCCTTTTGTATGTTACATACAAATGCACTAACACATAATACCCCTTACCACATAGTGGTGTAGGGTATAAAAATTCCACGGGTTTTTGGAAAAAAATTTTTTAAAAAATCCATTTTTTTTGTGAAAAATCTTTGTAAAAATTCCACGTTTTTGTTAATATGTCCTTTTAAGAAGTCCAAGTTTTTGTGAAAAAAAAAACAATTTTTAAAAATACATTTTGTTTTGTAAAAAAACTTTTTAAAAATTAAACATTCTTAAACATCCAGGATTTTTGTAAAAATCTTCTTCTTAAAAAATCCATGTTTTTGGGGAAACAATTTTGAGAAATAGCCAGGTCTATTGGGAAAAATATTTTGAACAAAGCCGACGTATTTTGGAAAAACACTTTTTTAGATATCCACGTTTTTTTTTGGGAAAAATCTTAAAAAATTCCAAGTGTTTTGCAAAAATATTCGTTTAAAAAATCCACGTTTTTCCGGAAAAATGCATTAAAAAAGTGACATTTTTTGGGAAAATTATTTTAAATTTTCGTTTCTTTCACAAAAATCATTTTTTTTTGGAAAACAATTTTAAAAAAATCCAAATCTTTTTAAATAATAAAATAAAAATCAACGTTTTTTGTAAAAAAATCTGTTGTTTGCAAAAATTTTTTTGGAATCTAATCGTTAAAACACTAATTTATGACAATCTTTTTAAATCCAATTTGTTGGTTTTTTTTAAAAAAGTCCACGTTTTTTGTACAAAATTATTTTTTAAATATTCCACGTGTTTTTTGGAAAATATCTTTTAAAAAATCCATTTTTTGTAAAAATCCACGTTTTTTGTAAGAATTACTTTTTAAAAAACCTAGTTTTTGGGAAAAAACTCTTTTTAAAAATAAATTTTTTGTGAAAAAAAAAACTTTTTAAAAGTTACATAAATTACAGTTTTTTTATAAAAATTTCACTGTATAAAATCCACGTTTTTTTGTAAACATTTTTTTTGAATCAAGGATTTTTGTAAAAATTTCATTTAAAAAAATCCACGATTTTTGTAAAAAAACTTCTTCTTAAAAATCCATGCTTTTTGGGGAAACAATTTTGAGAAATAGCCAGGTCTATTGGGAAAAATATTTTGAACAAAGCCTACGTATTTTGGAAAAAAACTTTTTTAGATATTCACGTTTTTTTTGGGAAAAATCTTCAAAAATCCAAGTGTTGCGAAAAAATATTCGTTTAAAAAATCCACGCTTTTCCGAAAAAAATGCATTTTAAAAAGTGACATTTTTGGGGAAAAATCTTTTAAATTTCACGTTTCTTTCACAAAACTCCTTTTGTTTGGAAAACAATTTTAAAAAATCCAAATTTTTTTAAATATTAAATTAAAAATCAACTATCTTTTGTAAAAAATCTGTTGTTTGGTACAATTTTTTTAAAATCCACGTTTTTGGAAAAAAAATCTTTTTTGGAATCTAATCGTTAAATCACAAATTTATGAAAATTTTTTTTTAAATCTTTTTAAATTTGTTGGGTTTAAAAAAAATCCACGTTTTTTGTACAAAATTATTTTTAAATATTCCACGTGCTTTTGGAAAATATCTTTAGAAAAATCCATTTTTTGTAAAAATCCACGTTTTTTTGTAAAAATGACTTTTTAAAAAATCTAAGTTTTTGGTAAAAAATTATTTTTAAAAATACAATTTTTGTGAAAAATATTTTAAAAATTACATAAATTACAGGTTTATTATAAAAATTTTTTTGTATAAATTCCATGTTTTTTGTTTTGTAATAATTCTTTTTAAAAAGTCAACAATTTTTGTAAAAATTTCATTTAAAAAATTCACGATTTTTGTAAAACTTTCTTCTTAAAAAATTCATGCTTTTTGGGGAAACAATTTTGAAACAACGCGTTTTTGGGAAAGCAATTTTCAAAAATAGTCAGGTCTATTGGGAAAAATATTTTGAACAAAGCCAAAGTATTTCGGAAAAAAATTTTTTAGATATCCACGTGTTTTTTTTGGAAAAATCTTAAAAAATCCAAGTGTTTTGAAATAATATTCGTTTAAAAAAATCCACGTATTTCCGAAAAAAATCATTTTTAAAAGTGTCATTTTTGGGAGGAGTCTTTTAAATTGCACATTTCTTTCACAAAAATCCTTTTTTTTGGAAAACAATTTTAAAAAATTCAAATTTGTTTAAATATTAAATTAAAAATCAGCGTTTTTTTTTGTAAAAACATGTGTTGTTTGGAAAAATTTTTTAAAATCCACGTTTATGGAAAAAATTATTTTTTGGAATCTAATCGTTAAACACACAAATTTCTGAAATTCATTTTAAATCCAATTTGTTGGTTTACAAAAAACAATCCACGTTTTTTGTACAAAATTATTTTTAAATATTCCAGGTGTTTTTGGAAAATAAAATAAAATACATTTTTTGTGAAAAAAACTTTTTTTAAATTACAGGGTTTTTTTAAATTTCTTTGTATAAATTCCATATTTTTTTTTGTAAAAATTTCTTTTTAAAAAATCAAAGATTTTTGTACAAATTTCATTTCAAATAATCCACGTAATAATAAGATCAATTAGTGAAAACGTAAACGCAAGTTTAAACAAATATGTACAGAAATGGAAGTCAGTAAAATATATCTTTAAAATACAGTTGATTCTCTTCAATTCTTTACAATTAGTTCAATAGAGATTTGAAAAAGTGTTTGGAAATTGTTTTTTTTTTTGAAAAAAAAATCATTTGTTTGGAAAACATCTGTTCTTCACTTTTTATTTGCAAAAAATAAAAAATCCGGGTTTTTTGGAAAAAACCTTAAAAATATATTTATTTTTTATTTTTTTTTAAAAAGTACACGTTTTTTAGTTTTTTTTTTTTTTAAACCAATTTTTTGATTTTTTTAAATCCACATTGTTTGATTTTTTATTAAATTCCCGTTTTTATATTTCTTAAATCCGGTTTTTTAAGAAAATTATTTTTTTTTTGAAAAAATATTTAAAAAAAATTAGGTTTTTTAAAAATTCACCGTTTTTTGGAAAAAGTCTTAAGAAATCAACGTTTTTTGAAAAAAGGCTTTTTTTAAAAAGGTAAACGTAGAATTTTGTCGATTTTTTTTTAATTCCCGTTTTTATATTTTTATAAATCCGGTTTTTTTTTTTTAAATTACTTTTTTTGGAAAAAATATTTTAAAAAATCCAGTTTTTCTAAAAACGTTTAAAAATTTACTTTTTTGGAAAAAATATCTTTTTGTAGAAAATAAAAAATCCGGGTTTTTTTGGAAAAAACCTTAAAAATATATTTAGTTTTTAATTTTTTTAAAAACTACACGTTTCTTAGTTTTTTTAAACCATTTTTTTTAGCTTTTTTTAAATCCAAATTGTTTGATTTTTTATTAAATTCCCGTTCTTATATTTCTTAAATCTGGTTTTTTAAAAAATTATTTTTTTTTGAAAAAATATTTTAAAAACAAATTAGGTTTTTTAAAAACCTTCTCTTTTTGTAGAAAACATATTTTAAAAAAATCACCGTTTTTTGGAAAAAGTCTTTTAACTTTACTTTTTTGGAAAAAAATATCTTTTTGTAGAAAACATATTTTAAAAAAAAATCAACGTATATTAGAAAAAGTTTTTTTGAAGGAAATCCATGTTTTTTGGCAAACATTTTTCTAAAATTCCAGCTTTTTTGTAAAAAAATTGTTTTTAAAAATGAACGACTATTTGTAAAAATCTTCAATTTTTGTTTTGGAAAAAAATCTTTTGCAATATCTACGTTTTTTGGAAAAGCCTTTAAAAAAATGCAATTTTTGGAAATAATCTGTTTTTTTATGGAAAGAAGCCTTTTAAAAATCCACGCTTTTTATAGAAATTTATTTTTAAAAAATCCTTTTTTGGCAAAAATCTTTTTTAAAAAAAAAATCTTTTGGACAAAAATCTTTTACAAAATCAACGCTTTTTTGAATAAAAAATCTTTACGCTTTTTTGAAAAAAAAAACTTTTACAAAATCAACGTTTTTGTGGAAAAATTTTTTTAAAAATCGATTTGTTGGGAAATATTCTATTAAAAAACACACGTTTTTTGTAGAAATGTATTTTAAAAAAATTCAATTTCTAAAAAACACATGTTAAAAAGAATTATTTAAAAAAAACAATGTCATTTTTCAAAAATCTTTTCAAAAAATCCATATTTTTTTAAAGTTTTTTTTTTCAAATCCAAATTTTTTGTCAAAAGTTATTGAAAAAATCCTTATTTTTCAAGAATGAAATTGCATTTTTGCTTTTTGAAAAAATCTTTTTAAATTTCCAAGTTTTTGGATTTTTTTAATCCACTTTTTTGTAAAAATTTATTTAAATAAATTCACATTTTTAGCAAAAATATGTTTAATATTAATTTGTTATTTTTTGGAGCGATTTTTTTTTTTTGAAATACTCATTTAAAAGCTCAACGTTTTTTTTAAATTGTGCTTAAAAAATTCTTAAAATTTTACTAAAAGCTTTTTTGGGAAAAGATCTGTTAAAAAGGTCTTTAAAAATTCTCTTTGGAAAAAGCCTTTTAAAAAGTCCACGTTTTTAAAGTCTAATCTCCAGGGATTTTTTAGAAAAAGTAAAAAGTAATTAAAAGATCTTTTAAATTTTAATATTTTAAATTTCACTTTTTGGAAAACAAAACTGTTAAAAATCTATACTTTTTTGGAAAAAAATCTTATAAAAATTAATTTTTTTTGGTTATTTTAAAGTTTTTTTTTTTTAAATCCAAATTTGTTGTCAAAAGTTATTGAAAAAAACCAAATTTTTTCAAGAAGAAATTAAAAAAAGAAAAACTAATTTTTGCTTTTTGAAAAAATCTTGACATTTAATGTTTTTGGATTTTTTAAACCACGTTTTTTGTAAAAAATTATTTAAATTAATGTTTTTTGTAATTTTTTTTTAAATCCACGGTTTTTAAGAAAAAATATTTTATAAAGACTTTTAGAAACGTATTTTTTGGGAAATCTTTTTTTTTTTTTGACAAAAATCTTTTAAATAATCCAATTTTTTCGAACAGATGTTTTAAAAAATCTGTTTTTTTTTTTTTTAATTTCTATTTAAAAATGAAGTATTTTGTAATAATTTCATTTTAAAAACCAACATTTTTTGCGAACATCTCTTTTCAAAAATCCTCAGTTTTTGAAAAAATCCAATATATTGTAAAAATTTCTTTTTAAAAAAAGCCACGTGTTTTAGAAAAAAACCTTTAAAAAATTAATTCTTTCCTAAACATTTATTTAGAAAAATCAAGTTTTTGTGCAATTTTTTTTAAATATTCATAAGTTCATGGACCTCAAGGATTCTAAAAGCAATCCTCATGCATAAAACTAGCACAAGGGCTTCTTATAGAAGACATGATGGTCGTCTTATAGAAGAAGGAAAGTTCTTCTTATTGAGGAAGAAGCCCAGAAGGAGACAAGATATCTTCTCACAGCAGATCAGAAGGTCTACATGTTGCGGAGCATATGTCTTCTTATTAGAGAGCAGAAGGCGGCCTTCATATAGATGACAAAAATGGAAATTATAAATTAGAATAAATCGTAAATAGATTTCGTTCCAACAAACGAAAAATCCTTATGTTACATAAAATCTTATCTACTGCTTACAATTACTATATATCGGAATGCCATTTTATGTATAGGTATTTTTATTGGTTAACAAAACTATGACTGTCTTATTAAGACTATTTGTTTTAAGTATGTAAATTACATATTATTTTAATATGCATACAAATTTGAAAGTATTATTTAGAATATATCGAATTTAAATAAAGAAAGAAATAAAGCAGGATGAATACAAAAACTGATTTTACCTTTAATATGTGCCCTATATACGATTTGCATAAGATATATTTACATGAAGAAAGAACCCTGATCTCATAGCTATTATTTGCCGCAGAAACTATCAAAATCGGTTAAATCTATCCAAAGATATTCAATATTTTCTCAACTAACCCAGTAATTAATAATAGTCATACGCCCCGTGGTATGAAATATTAATTATTCGATTATATGGGAACCAATAGGCTAATCAACTAGTTAAATGACTTAAATTTAAGGTCTTTTCTTTAAGATTTTTTCTTAAACAACTCAACGTTTTTTACTAAATATCTTTAGCGTTGGACAATGATTTCTCCATTAGTTAAGGTCCTACTAAAAGCTCTCGAATTGTGAAATTAAATGAGAGATTGAGATTTTTTCAGCCTTACTTTAATTGTCATTTTGCACCCCATTAAACCATTTGAAATCACGTCCATATACCCATTTCCATTCCCCTTTCTCTGTCATAAATTAACCTTTGGACCTAAAAGTTAAATGTGAGTAGGTGTATGTATGTAGTTTGTGTTATGACTTAAGGAAGTGAACCATTTAACTTGCGTGTCATGTTTCAAGCTGTTAAACAGCACATAAAATTGTTGCAATTATTCCTTTCTTAACCTCATGGGTAAAACAGTTGTCATAAAACTTTGCCGTTTTATTGTAGAAATTCTGCCATTTGTTCTCTGCTTTTCTCCTTTCTTCATTCTCCCTCTTTCTTTAAACTTGCTACTTTTAATTCATCTGTAATTTGTATGCAATTCTTTATTCTTTTGTTCTTCTTCTATTGTATTATTATTTCCATTTGTTTCTTTTTATTTCGATGTTTTGTTCTTTGCATTCTCTTCAAGTTCATAATTATTTCATTTCATTTAAAATAAAAAGAGTTATGGCCACATTAAATGTTGCTGCTGCTGCTGTGTTTAACAAACAAGGAATTATGAAATAAAAAACGGTGTTGCTTTTTGCATTTTTCTCATTTGAATGAAGGACATGCTGTTGATTACATAAAACTGGATTTTTTTTTCTTTCGCTTATTGGTTTCCACATCACTTGCTCGTTTTGCATTTTGCATAATTATATACGTAGTTATGTAAGAAAAAGCAAATGTGGAATATGAGAATGGACATGTAAACAAGTAAAAAAGTATCAGTCGGCTTTGCCGACAGAGATATACCCTCAGCCTGTGTATATTGAAACAATTTTTTTTTTTTTCAAAAAACGCATGTATTTAGGGAGTTTTAAAAATTTTGGGCGTTTGAACTGACAAAAATGTTGATTAGGATTTAATATCAAAAGTTTTGCGGAGGAGATACTAAAAAGAATGGATCTCCAGCCACTACATATGGTACCATAGGGGTTTTTTAGAACTTCAGGGATGTTTGCTCAAGAAGTATGAACTTGCCCCTGAAACAACTTTTACCATCGCAATTGAGGCAGCAATGCAAGTTGCTTCAACAAAAATCAAAGTGATTCGAAAGCAGGTCTTAAAGTGAACATGTATCCGAAATTTTGAGTGGGAGGTACCGGATGGAGTGGACAAATATAGTCCATATTTGAACCTGATCTATATCTGGTAGATATATTAGGATGTGTAAAGTATGGACCAATTCGGCCACTCTCTTCAAGAGTTATCGTACGCACATTTTTTCCGAACATTTTTGAACTTTTGTGGGGGAGGTACCTGAAGGAGTGGACCGATATGGATTATCTTCGAACTTAAACTATGTTTGGACAAAATATTACTAAGGCCAAACTTTGACCGAATCGGCAGACCTGTTCGAGAGTTATTTTGCCCTCCGACCTCCTCACACGGTGTCATAGGGGTTTTTGCAACTTTCAGGCTATTTTCTCAGGAAGTATGGACTTGCCCCTGATGAAACTTATACCGTCGTATGGAGGGCAGTGAATACAAGTTGCTAAAGCAAAAATCAAAGCGATTCGAGAGATGTTCCTAAACTGAACTTTTCCAAAATTTTGTGTGGGAGGTACCCGACGGAGTGGACCGATTGAGTCCATATTAAAACCTGATCTAAGTCTGGTACACGCTCCACGATGGACAAAGTACGGACCAAATCGGTTACACCCTTCAAGAGTTATCGTGCGTACAAATTTTCCGAACATTTTCGAACTTTTGTGGGGGAGGTACCGGAAGGAGTGGACCGATATAGCTCATCTTCGAACTTAAACTAAGTTTGGACAAAATATTACGAAAGCCAAAATTAAACCGAATCGGTTCATCCCTTCGAGAGTTATCGTGCGCTCCAGCCAGCCAGACAGACAGACAGACGGACGGACATTGTTCAATCGACTCCAAATTGTCTGAAACACATTTCGTCCAAACATACTTGGGGTCTAAAACCATTATTTCGATGAGGCACATTTTGCCTGTGTGAAAGTGTATATACCCTTCATAGCCTAAAGGCTGAGGGTATAAAAATAAGAGCTGATTCTATGGAAACAAGTTTATTCATTGAAATGTATGCGTAACCTGACGTTTGAAAATCTTACATGTTAATTTTTCTTTCAAGGATCACAGAAAGAACATTATTCGAATAGTCCTTGATTAGAGTTAATAGGTCTTTATTAATAATACATTATGGTCTTCTAAATGCAGACGTTCTAGTCTTCTGTATGATAACCTTTTGGTCATCTATAAGAAGCTTTTGTGATACGTTTATGTATGAATTCGTGGCCTTCTACAAGCAGATTTTACTTTAAAAAGCTTCTAGATTTCTTTTAGAAGACAATTTGGTTTTCTATAAAGAGACCTTCTGCCCTTTCTTTAAGAGGACATTTTGGTTTTCTAGAGGAATACTTTCTGGTATCCTACACGAAAACCTACAAGACAAGAAGATCATGTGATCTTCTGTAAGAATACGTTCTTGTCTCCTACAACTAGACCTAAAGGGCTTGTAGAGGAGAAGTCTTATTGTCTTTTACAATCCCTTCTGGTCTGTTGCAAGAAGACCTACCCGTCTTCCATAAGAAACTATTTTTCGGAGTAGTAGCTTTATTTGTATTTGCTAATAACATAAATTAAATTACAAAATATTCTGTTCTCCTTTTAAAACAACTTTTTGGTGTCTGCAAAAATAATTTTTGGTATCCAGCAAAAACAATCTGGACTCCTGCAATAAAACATTCTAGAATACCTTCTGGTCCCCTATAAACAATCCTTTTGGTCTCTTGAAATCAGATCATGTGATCTCCTACAAACAGACCTTCTACTCTACTACAGGAGGATCATGTGATATCGTATAAGATTACTTTTCGATCCTCTACAAGCGGATCTACTTGCCATCTATAACGATGTTTTCTAGTCTTCTTTAGAAGACTGCTGACTGCCATAGAAAGGTCTTCTGTTCCTTTATTAGAATATCTTCTAGAATAAGACTTTCTGTTTCTTTGTAAGAATTGTAGTGAAGACGTGATTTTTTTTGAAAATTTACGAATCAGATATCACAAAACGGTAAAGTTTTTTATTTGGAAATTGATTTTATGAACTAGTATTTTATATTTGCCATTTTCTATAAAATAGTCTAATATCTCCTCTGTCATTTGCATCACAGACAGTTAAAATCAGCCAACTGCCACCTGAGATATTCAATATTTAACAAAGTAACCCAATAATTAATAATACTTATACGCCACCATGTAGGAAATATAAAATAATCTATTATAAGGTATTCCGTGAGATTTTTGTTTGTTTTTTTGTGAGAATATCCTTTTGTGTGCTACCGCTTTCTCTATAAGGATGTAGTCGATGAGAATGAATATGAGAATTTTTATTTTATAGATGAATTATTGAAAAAATTGGTTCGAGTTCCTTCCATTGTTCTATAAAATGCCTTCTAGTAATCTGTTGCAAGATTTTCCTGTCTTCTGTAAAAAGAGCTTCCGTTTTTCGAATTCAAAGACTTTTTTTGCTGTCCAACACCTAGACCTTCTGGTCTACTCTAGGGTGAATTTTTGGTTCATAGGCATTTTCTATAAAATAGTCTAATATCTCCTCTGTCATTTGCATCACAGATTATTAAAATCAGCCAACTGCCACCTGAGATATTCAATATTTAACAAAGTAACCCAATAATTAATAATACTTATACGCCACCATGTACAAAATATAAAATAAGCTATTATAAGTTATTCCGTGAAAATTTTTTAGGTTTTTCTGTGAAAATATCCTTTTGTGTACTAGCGCTTTTTCTATAAGGATGTAGTGGTTGAGAATGAATATGAGAATTTATTTTCTATAGATGAGTTATTGAAAAAGTAGGTTCGAGTTCCTTCCGTTCTTCTATAAATCAAAGCCTTCTAGTCCTCTATTGGAAGATTTTCCTGGCCTCTGCAAATAGAGCTTCCGTTTTTCGAATTCTAAGACTTTTTGCTGTCCAACACCGAGACTTTCTTGTCTATTTAAGTTGAATTTCTGGTTAATTGCCATTTTTTATAAAATAGTATAATATCTCTTCTTCCATTTGCATCACAGACAGTTAAAATCAACCAACTGCCACCTGAGATATTCAATATTTAACAAAGTAACTCAATAATTAATAATACTTATACGCCACCATGTACAAAATATAAAATAATCTGTATAAGGTATTCCGTGAGAATTTTTTAGGTTTTTCTGTGAAAATTTCCTTTTGTGTACTAGCGCTTTCTCTATAAGAATGTAGTGGTTGAGAATGAATATGAGAATTTTCTGAAAAAAATGGTTCGAGTTCCTTCCGTTGTTCTATAAAAAGCCTTCTAGTCCTCTATTGGAAGATTTTCCTGTCTTCTGCAAAAAGTGCTTCAGTTTTTCGAATACAAAGACTTTTTGGTGTCCTATACGTAGACTTCGTGTCTACTTTAAGGAGAATTTCTGGTTAATTGATAAACTTCAAAATGTTTACCAGTAAATCCGATATAAAAAACTGTAAAATTCTTTGGGTATTGGGCCCAGACGAAACGGCTGAAGCTAGAAGGGTACGAAAAAGACTAAAAGGTACTAAATATAGTACCCTTAGTATTAGGCAAACGGGAAGAGCTAGAATTCTGAAATTTGGAATGAGGGTAACTGATGGAGAGTTAGAAAGATGTACCAAAGGGGTTTTGGGAATTCGACCTCTAAGTGTACGAAAAGTTACAAAATTTAGTACCAGTTGTATATTTTGAACGGATTTAGGTAATAACTTGGAATTCGGCATGTAAATGAAGGTTGCGATGTGGTGCTTATAAAAGCAAATGGTTTAGAAAATTCGTATTCATATGTACGAAAAGTACTAAATGGTACTAAATTTAGTAAAATTTGGATTTGGGTGAAAGGATAGAGCTGGAAACCTGAAATTTGAAATTAAGATTACTGGCGGAGTATAAGATTGAGATATGGGAGTAGTTTTGGAAATTTGTACTTATGGGTACGAAAAGTACTAAATGGTACTAAATTTAGTACATCTTGGATTTGGTGAACGGATAGAGTTCGAAACCTGAAATTTGGAATTAAAATTACTGTTGGAGTCTAGGATTGAGATAGGTTTGGAAATTCGTAAATTAGGCGAACGAAAAGTACTAAATGGTACTATATTTAGTACAACTTGGATTTGGGTTAACGAAAATAGCTGGAAACCTGAAATTTGGGATTAAGATTACTGTTGCAGTGTAGGATTGAGATATGGGGTAGTTTTGGAAGTTTGTACTTATGTGTACGAAAAGTACTAAATTGTACTAAATTTTGTACAATTTGGAATTGATTGAACAGATATGTTTGGAAACCTGAAATTTGGAGTTAAGATTAGAACATCTTGGATTTGGGTGAACGGATAGAGTTCGAAACCTGAAATTTGGAATTAAAATTACTTTTGGAGTATAGGATTGAGGTAGTTTTGGAAATTCGTACTTATGGGTACAGAAAGTACAAAATGGTACTAAATTTGGTACAATTTGTATTTGGTGAACGAATAGAGCTGGAATCCTGAAATTTGGAATTAAGATTACTGTTTGAGTGTAGGATTGAAGTAGTTTTGGAAATCAGTACTTATGGGTACGGAAAGTTTTAAATGGTACTAAATTTCGTACAATTTCGATTTGGGTGAACGGATAGAGCTGGAATCCTAATAGGGATATAGGGATGTAATTTTTGAAACTATTACCTATTATTATACCCTCAGCCTTTAGGCTAAGGAGGGTATATACACTTTGATACGATGAAAATGTGCCTCATCGAAATAATGGTTTTAGACCCCAAGTATGTTTGGACGAAATCTGTTTCAGACGATTTGGAGTCGATCTAGCCATGTCCGTCCGTCTGTCTGTCCTGCTGGCTGGAGCGCACGATAACTCTCGAACCGATGAACCGATTCGGTTCAAAATTTGGCTTTCGTAATATTTTGCCCAAACTTAGTTTAAGTTCGAAGATGAGCTACATCGGTCTACTCCTTCCGGTACCTCCCCCACAAAAGTTCGAAAATGTTCGGAAAGTTTGTGCGCACGATAACTCTTGAAGGGAGTGACCGATTTGGTCCATGCTTTGTATAGCGTAAACTTTCTACCAGAGTAATATGAGGTTCCAATATGGTCTCAATAGGTCCACTCCTTCGGGTACCTCCCACACAAAATTTCGGAAAAGTTCAGTTTAGGGCCATCTCTCGAATCGCTTTGATTTTTGTTTTAGCAACTTGTATTCACTGCCCTCCATACGACGGTACAAGTTTCATCAGGGGCAAGTCCATACTTCCTGAGAAAATAGCATGAAACTTGCAAAAAACCCCTATGACACCGTGTGGAGCGAAAGATAACTCTCGACTTAGTAATATTTTGTCCAAACGTAGTTTAAGTTTGAAGATAAGCCATATCGGTCCACTCCCTCAGGTACCTCCCACATAAAAGTTCAAACCTGTTCGGAAAATTGTTCGTACGGTAACTCTTGAAGGGAGTGGCCGAATTGGTCTATACTTTACACATCCTAATATATTTACCAGATATAGATCAGGTTCAAATATGGGCTATATTTGTCCACTCCATCCGGTACCTCCCACACAAAATTTCGGATAAGTTCACTTTAGGTCCTGATATCGAATAACTTTGATTTTTGTTCAAGCAACTTGCATTCGCTGCCTCAATAACGATGGTAAAAGTTTTTTTAGGGGCATCTTTAATCCTAATCAACATTTTCGTCGGTTCAAACGCCCAAAATTTTTAAACCCCCTAAATACATACGTATTTTGGGAAAAATTTGTTTCAATATACACAGGCTGAGGGTATATCTCTGTCGGGAAAGCCGACTGATACTTTTTTACTTGTTAGTACTAAATTTGGTACCGTTTTGTTGTTGCATAAAGGGATATAGCTGGAATTTCGAATTTTTGTATATGTAGGTTCAGTGTTAGTGTTTAGATAAGGAGTTGTTTTAAATGCATACTAATTCCGAAATTAGGTATAGAGGTCGCTGAGAGCTAAGGTATTGAACTGGTGTTGGAAATGCGGAAATACATTTTGATATCACAAATTCCGAAATTACAACTACTTCGTTTGGAAAACGTGGATACAATTTTTAAACTACCCCCACCGTTGTAATGCGACAAGGTTTTCTTTATTTTTGGAAATTAGAACTAAAGGTGTACGAAGGGTATTTAAATTAAAAATCAATTAAAATAGGTATTGATACATTCAAATTTTTTCATGTTAAGTATTGTTTATTTGTATATTCTTCTTTTTCAGTAGCGGGCATTTTGCTAGTAATATATAATAATAGTGTAATGATTCTTCTGTGATTTGAACCATAAACAAGTAAAATCGATTAAGGCGTTATGGCCACTTATTGAGCACAAAAAAATCCATTTTTCATGAATTTTTTACAAGTAATATATCAAACTTTTTTAGAGAATTTTAATTTTTAATTCATCTGAAAGGTCTCACCTTGGGCTACTTTCGGCATTTTTTTTTTGGTTGAAAAATATTGCTCAGTGTTCTGACAAATGGCCATCTACGAAGGACTGTTTTTACTAAAGTAGTTTGCGGTGCCCAATGTAGCTCAAAAACGAATAAAGCGATCAGCACATATTTTATCTTGTCCTTAGGCGCAACGGAATTAAAAATATCATGATCGCTCAATTAATTCAATTAAATAAAACATTAAATTAAAAAATATCCAATTTTTTTTTTTATAAAAATGGTGAACTGTCAAATTCAAAATTTTGATTTTAACTAAAAAAAATGATAATGATATTCGCCATAAATCCGCCAATTTTTTTTAACCAATCTCATGTTTAAGGCAAGTTTTTTATGTCTATAATAATCCCACAAAACATATGCAGTTTGGATCATCGGTTTTCTATACGACTTCGAGAAAACCGCGTTTAAAACTTTGATATAACATACAAATCACAATGATTTTTTCCATTCTAACGCTAATATCTCAGCTAACTTTTGTTCGATCGACTCATTTTTTTGCAACATATTCTATTCTATTGAAAAGAGCCTATAAATAATTTTTCGATTTTGTAAAATTTTGTAAGTGGCCACAACCCTTTAATATATTTTAACATTAAAAAAGCTTGGTAATTTTAATGTCAAAAATGGGGACTTAAATGTGAGACCTCAAGAAAACATCTTAAAGAAAGGCCCTTGAATTTAACTCATTCAAATAGTTGATTGGCCTTGTGGTTCTCACAAAATTGAATATTTAATATTTCGTTGCCTGTGGCGTATAACTAATATTAATTATTGGATTTCTTGATATCTTGGAATTTATCTATTCGATTTTGATGGTTTATGTGGCGAATGACAGCTAAGGCTTTAGACTTTTTAATAAAACTGTTGACATGACTTTTTGGTTTTATAAAAAGACTTATCTACAATATCAATTGAAGAACTGTAAATCTTCCATAGGAACTTTTAGTTTTCTTTCTTGTTACAACCAATTATTTTCTCTGGAGCAGTTCAGAGGAGGGACTTTCCATTAAAGGCTTTCACAGGGTTGATTTGCCTCTTGGTTCTCAAAAAATGTAATAATTAACATATCGTAGCCTGTGGCGTATAACTATTATTAATTATTGGGTTTTTTGAGGAAATAGCGAATATCTTCGGATTGATCTATACGATTTTAATGGTTTATATGGCAAATGACAGCTAATGCTTCAGGCGTTTATTGTATATTATATATTTAATTAATATATTTGATATTTTCACACTTAAAGTGAGGCTACGACGGAAAATTTGATTAATTTCACATTGAACGCTTGGCTGAATAAAGATTAATTTAATATCAAAAATCTAGACTTAAATGTCAGACCTTAGTTCCTAAAGAAATCAATGCATATTCTTGATAAATTTAGGAAGAATCTCAAAGAAAATACCTTAAATTAAAGTCTTTCAAATAGCTGATTGACCTTCTGGTTCTCACAAATTCGAATAATTAATAGTTCGTAACCTGTGACGTATAACTATTATTAATTATTGGGTTTCTTGAGGAAATAACGAATATCTTGAGATGAAACAAACTCTTTTGGATGGTTTATGTGACAAATGACAGCTAAGAGATAACGCCTCTACACAATAATATAAACGATAAATAGATCATCTTGGAAAGGGTATAAGTTAGAAGAAGACTCTATTTGCATTTCTGATTTTGTTACCTCCACCTATGGGCCTATAGATGGAGGATAAAAAATATTTAAAAAATCCACACCTAAAAGCCTTTAGAGGGAGGATAACAAATATTTAAAAAATGCACGCCTAAGGGACTATAGATGGAGTAAAAAGAAAATATGTAAAAAATTCACGCCTAAGGGCCTATAGATGGAGGATAAAAAAAATTTTAAAACTCCCAATGTGCAAATTCTATATCCCAAAGATTTCCCCTTGTCTATATAGAAGTTATTTATTCTTATGCTTTAGTACTCGAAGAACTTTTAATGCCACAGTACATAAGCAGCTGGCTTTTTTGCTTAAGTTATTTCTGCTAGAAGTACTTTTTCTAGTAAAAGGCAACCGAGTTCGAATTTGCCTGAGCCGTTCTTTATTCGTTTACCAGAAATGACTTAAGCCAGAAAGCCATGCCTCTGACGTATCGAGGTATTAAGTCTTCCATATGTGGACCTTTTTGCTTTCTGTAGGAAGAGAATGAGAACTTTCATCAACAAACTTAATTGTTGTTATATGTTCATTGGGCTTCTGGTTCTTTCTAGATCGAATAATTAATATTTCGTACTATGTGGCGTATGACTATTAATAATTATTGGGTAGTTCGAGAAAATGGTGGATATTTCGGGATTGATCTATTCGATTTTAATGGTTTATGTGCCAAATGAAAGCTAAGAGATCAGGCTTCTTCACAATGTTCTTGACATAATACCTAAGGTTCAATAAAAGGACTTGTTCATCATAAAACTATAATAAAAAATAGTTTTATTGTGTCTAACAAAAAAGTGGTTTGCTGAATTTCTTGATTGACTTAAGAAAAAAGCAATGAATTTAAGACTTTCGAATAGTTGATTGAGCTTCTGTTTCTTATACAAACGAATAATTAATATTTCGCACCATGTGACGTATGACTATTATTAATTATTGGATGACTTGAGAAAATGGTGGATGCCTTGGGATTGATTTATCCGTTTTTGTCGGTTTATGTGTCAAATGACAGCTAAGAGATCGAGCTTATTTATATAATTATTGATTATGATTCACAAAATGACTTATTCATTACAAAACAACCATAAAAATATTCAGTATAAAAATATTTTTATTATGTCCACCAAAAAATTTGTTTTTGTTGAATATCTGCATTAATTTAGGAAAAAATCGTGAAGAAAAAAACCTTTCATTAACAAACCCAATTTTGTTCTTTGTTTCTACCCATAAAATTGTTAAAACTTTGGTGTCATTAGCGGAAGTGCCAATTAAAAATTTTTTTAAGTGTTTTCCATGTGGTTTCCTTTTTATTTTATTGAATTTCTAAAATCTATTTATAAATTTGTTACAAAAATGTACCACAGTTGTTTAAAATACAATATTAAATTGTTGAATCCACAATTTCCAAGAATATTCGGTTGTTTTTAATAGGCCTTGAACTAAATGCATTTTATGTGCTTTTGCCTAAGGAAAATATGATTTCTCACAACCAATTTGCAGTTTGAAATAAGAAAATATAGCAATTAACACAAGAAATATGGCTATTTTTATAGAGCTACCCCATAATTAATAATAGTCATACGTCACATGGTCCACCAATAAAAAAAAGGCCGAATTATACAACAAACATCATGATGTTTTTTATAATTTCGATTTGTAGTTATAAAATTCACCGAATTACTAAAAATCATCTAGAAATTTCTTACAAAAATATAATAGCAGTTGTTTAAAATACAATATAAAATGTTGAAAACAAGATTCCTAAATATATTCGATTGTTTTTAATATGCTTGAAACTGAATGCATTTTATTTGTTTTTGCTAAATTATATTATGATTTCTCCTAAACAATTTTCAATTTAATTTAAGAAAAAATATCCATTAACACCAAAAATATGGCTATTTTTATAGAGTTAACCGGTTATTAATAATAGTCATACGTCATATGGTCCAACATTAAAAAAAGGCTGAATTCTAAAGGAAATGTGTAATTTTCATGTGGTTTTATTATTGAATTTTATCGGATTCTTAAAAATTATATAGAAATTTATTAGAATAATAAAGCAGCAGTTGGTCAAAATACAGTATTAAATTAAATTTCCATGGATATTCGGTTGTAATGCTAGCAAAAAAACTATTATTTTTTATATGCTTTCAAAGGAATGTATTTCATGTGAATTTGCCATAGGAAAGTGTGATATCTCGCAAAGAATTTGCGATTAAGAACAAGAAAATTGATCCATTAACACCAAGGATACGGCTATTTTTATAGAGTTATCCCGTAATTAATAATAGTCATACGTCACATGGTCCAACATTTAAAAAGGTAGAATTCTAAAGGAAAATGGAATTTTCATGTGATTTTTGTTGTGTTTCTCCAGATTCCTTAAAGTAATTTTGAAATTTATGACAATAATGAAACAGCAGTTGGTTAAAATACATTATTAAATGTTTGGTACTAAATTTCCAAGGATATTCGATTGTAATGCTAAAAAAAGTATTATTTTTATATGCTTTCAAAGGAAAGTATTTCATGTGAATTTGCCAAAGGAAAGTGTGATATCTCGTAAAGAATTTGCGATTAAGAACAAGAAAATTGATCCATTAAATCCAAGGATACGGCTATTTTTATAGAGTTACTCCGTAATTAATAATAGTCATACGTCACATGGTCCAACATTTAAAAAGGTCGAATTTTAAAAGAAAAATGGAATTTTCATGTGGTTTTTGTTGTGTTTCTCCAGGTTCCTTAAAATAATTTTGAAATTTATAACAATAATGATGCAGCAATTGGTTAAAATACATTATTAAATAATTGGTACTAAATTTCCAAGGATATTCGATTGTAATGCTTAAAAAAAGTATTATTTTTTATATGCTTTCAAAGGAATGTATCGTAAAGAATTTGCAATTAAGAACAAGAACATTGGTCTATTAACACAAAGGATACGGCTATTTTTATAGAGTTACCCCGTAATTAATAATAGTCATACGTCACATGGTCCTACATTGAAAAAGGTCGAATTTTAAAAGAAAAATGGAATTTTCATGTGGTTTTTGTTGTGTTTCTCCAGATTCCTTAAAATAATTTTGTAATTTATTACAATAATGAAACAGCAGTTGATTAAAATATATTATTAAATTCTTGATACTAAATTTTCAAGGATATTCGGTTGTAAAAATTATTCTTTTTGATATTGTCTTAAAGGAATGTTGTATTTCATGTTAATATGCCAAAGGATAGTGTGATATCTCATGAAGAATTTGCGGTTTAGAACAAGTAAATCGATCCATTAACACCAATGATATGGCTATTTTTGTAGAGTTACCACGTAATTAATAATACTTATACGCCTAATTGTAGAAGAAGCATTTCAAATTTATTTGATTAAAAAATAAAAAAAACAGAGAAGCAATTGTGAATACGAATTTGTTTGATTGAAAACTTCATTAGCTCTTTTGCACGAATTATGTTCGATAATTTCCCAGATTAACATGTTTCCTTTGTGAACCCCTTATTTTCTTGTCTTATGTGTTTATAAAACCTTTTGTTAAATAATTAATTGCCTTTCTCCCATTTAATATTTCCTTTAAATCGTGTTTCCGCTTCTTTTCAAAACCCACAAAACAAAAATGTTACAGTCGAAACTTTTCAATGCCAAAAGGAAATTCATGTTAAGTTTTTGATTTCCCATGACAAATTCATTCGATATTCATGTCGTAAACAATTTTGATATTGTTTGCTTTTGGAAAGAATAATTGGAAAAAGTAGTTGTAGTTCTCATATTCCCATTACATGTCAAACAGAAAAAGATTGACAGCGAAACACAACATTTTTCAAGGTTAGCTTGTAATTGGAGGAATAACAAAGGAAGATTGGGGAATTGTTAAGAAAAACATATACAAATTACAAAGCAAATGAACAAGTATTCTGTTAAAAGACTTTGAAAAGGGCTTTGAAAAAATGTGACAACAAATTTTGGCAACGTAATGCTAATGAACATTTGGGGAAAAATGAAAAGCTTTGTTAAATTCCACTAATTGATTTGTAATATTTTAGTTGGGCTAAGGATTGCACAATAGAGGACAACTTATTTTTCTTCGTTTTATTTGGAGCAAGTTACATATTTTTAGTTTTTATTTAATTGAGAAATGTGGTTTGGTTTAACCTTATTCGATTTCTAGGAATTTCTAAACATCTTAACTTTTCCATAAATCATTGTCAAATACTCAAGATTAATAATCAAAAAAATTGAGTAGTTGAGAAAAAGATCTTAAAGAATGGATCTTTAATTTAAGCCTCTTAAATAGTCGATTGGCTTTGTGGTTCTCATAAAATAGAAACATTAATATTCTCGTACCATGTTGCGTATGACTATTATTAATTTTTGGGTTACTTGAAGAAATACTAAATATCTTGGGATTGATCTAATCGATTTTGATGGTTTATGTGGCAAATGAAAGCTAAGAGATCATGCTTCTTCATAAAATAATGTCTATTACATCTAATATTTTACGCATTTACTATAAGAAACTATAAAAAAATTTCACAATAAAAATGTTTTTATTATCTTAAACAAAGATTTTATTTTTGTCTGATTTCACTACTTTTTATCGATATTTGTAAAAATTTAAGAAATATTTTATGTTTTAGCTATGCCCGTTTAAACTTGAAAATCTAAGAACCCCCATCTTACTCTAAGCTTACTGAAAATAAAGTGACCCAGAGAAACCAACGGTATTTATGTCTTTTATGGACTCCAACAAAACCGAATTGATGCACTCCTGAATAATTTTCGTGTAGCACAGTGTAATTATTGAAAAGGCATTGTTATGCGCTCAAAACTAAGAGTGGAAAATCTTCAGTAGAAAAAGACTTTGAATTTAAGTTGATTGGCCTTTTGCTTCTCACAAAATCCAATAATTAGTTTTTTCCTACCATGTGACGTATGACTATTATTAATTATTGGGTATCTTGAGAAATTGGTGGATATCTTGGGATTGCTCTATCCGATTTTAATGGTTTATGTGACAAATGAAAGCTAAAAGACCAAGCTTCTTTGACATGGCGTTTCACATTATTAGATTTCCCGGATTAGATTCATTAGATTTTTCGGATACATTTTATTCTTCCCAAAGAAAATTTTTATTTTATTCTAGTTGTTCGCCTTTGTCAAATAACCTAATAATTAATAATACTTATACTTAAGGGAGAATATTGAAGCTAACTAAATAAAGTTCTAAAAAATTTAAGACTAAAAACAGCTCATTGAATCATGTCCTGTATTTTGATTACAAGAAGGCTTTCTATTCTCCTACAAGAAAAAATGTATTCTGTAGTGCGATTCTCTAACTCATTTTTTGAGTTACCGACAAAAATCGGTGACACTAAAACGCAAAATTATGAATGAAAGTTTAAATAAAAGTTGACAACACTGTTGCTATCGGTAGAACTTTACGACCACATTTTATTGGTCGATAGCTTCGTCGCTAAAATAATATCGTTAATTGCCGAATAATATTTAATTTTACCGATTTTTGTCGGTAACTTAAGAAATTAGTCAGAGAATGGTATCAAGAATATTTTTGGTTCTCCAATAAGAAGACTTTCTGGTCTCATAAAAAATAGCTTCGGGTCCCGGGAATAGTCTGATGCCCTGCAATAAGATCTTCTAGAATTTAAGGTTTTGGAATAGTTGATTGGTCTTCTGGTTCTTATAAAATTGAATAATTAATATTTCGTACTATGTGGCGTATGACTATTTTTAATTAGTGGGTAGCTTGAGAAAATTGTGGATATCTTGGGTATATTTTACCGATTTTAGTGCTTTAAATGGCAAATAAAAGCTAAGAGAACAGACTTCTTTAACATGGTATTCTAAGTCTTACAGAAGGACTAATTCACTATCAAAATACTAAAAAAATCACTAAAAAACAAAAAATACGTTTTTCCAAATTTTATTTGATTTCTTTGCTATTTTTAATGCTTCCGAAAGAAGGTTATACATTATTCTAGTTGGCTATCTTGTTATTTTTCTTTTGCAGTTAATAATAATTTAATGCTTTGCTACCTCAAGAGATATGACCGCATTTGTAAAGTAACCCAACAATTAATAATACTTATTCGCAACGTGACACGAGAAGAAAATATTAAAAATTATGGTGAAACATTGCAGCTAACTAAATATAATTCAAAGGAAAATTAAAGATCAAAAATAGCCTATTAAAATCAAAAGCACATTCTGTATTTTGATTACAGGAATGTTTTCTATGCTTCTACAAGAAAATATTCTGGTATCCTACATGAATATCTTTGGTTTTGCAATAAGAAGACCTTCTGGTCTCATACAAGAATATCTTTGGGTCCCGGGAATCGTCTGATATTTTGCATGAAGATCTTCTTGAATTTAAGTCTTTCGAATAGTTGATTGGGCTTCTGGTTCTTACAAAATTGAATAATTAATTTTTCGTTCTATGGAGCGTATGACTGTTATTAATTACAGGGTAACTTGAGGAAATTATGGATATCTTGGGATTGATCTAACCGATTTTATTGGTTTATGTGTCAAATGACAGCTAAGAGATCAGGATGCTTCATACATCTGTTGGCATAACATTTCCTGTCTTCCAAAAGAACATATTCACTATAAAAAAGCCTATAACAATATTCAATATAAAAAAATTTTATTATGTCAAATAAAAATTGAGTTCTGTGCCTAATACACTTGATTTTTCCAATCCGTAATGCTTCCGAGGGAAGGGTAAAAATTATTCTAGTTGCCACACTAAGGCTAACTAAATGTAGTTCTAAAAAAATTTTTCTATATTTTGATAACAAAAACCTTTTTTTATTTCCTACAACAAAAAACATTCTAGTATCCTACCAAGAATACTTTTGGTTCTCCAACAAGAAACCCCTATAGTCTCCTGCCAGAATATCTTTGTATCTCCAATCTCTGGTCTCCCACCAAACGACGTTTGGTCTCCTGCCAGAAGATCTTCTGATCTCCCTTTGGTTTTCTATAAGAATACTTTTTCGTCTTTGTTCTTTTAGAAGCAGATATTTACTATGACTTTCTGTTCCCCTTAAAGAAGACCATCTGGAAAATATTCTTGCCTCCTAAAAAGACCTTTTGGTATTTTGTAAGGAGATATTCTGGTCTCATTTAATATGACTTTCTGGTCCGTTTGATGAAAACCGTCTGGTCTTTCATGAAAACATTCTGGTCTCCTAGAAGAAGACTTTTGGTCTCCTACAAGACAATATTTTGGTCTCCTGCAAGAATACCTTCTGGTTTCATACTAGAGGTTTCCTATAAAAAGCCTTCTGGCCCCATACAAGAAGAAGTTCTGGTTTTTATAAGGAGATATTCATGTCTCCTTTAACATAACTTTCTAGTCCCCTTGAGGAAAACCATCCGGTCTTTCATAAAAAAACTTCTGGTCTCAGTAGAAGACTATTTTTATCTCATACAGGACGACAGTTTGGTCTCCTACCAAAAGACCATTTGGTCTACCAAACTACTTACCTATGGGTAGACCTTCAGGTTTCCTACAAGATGCCATTTTTGTCTCAGATCACATCTTAGTTTCCTACAAGAAGACGTATGTTCTCCTACAAGAAAACCATGTTATCTCCTTAAAAATAATTCTGGGCTCCTACAAGAAGACCTTCTGCGCTCCTACAAGAGTAGCTACGAGAAGACATTCAGCTCTTTCATAAAAAACCATGTGGTCTCCTGGAAGTGGATTTTTTAAAGAAATTTTCTCAAGTATCCAAACACCACAAGACGTGGATTTTTTAAAGAAGTTTTCTTTAGTATCGAAAGGCTACAAATCGTGGATTTTTAAAGAATTTTTCTTTAGTATCGAAAGGCTACAAATCGTGGATTTTTAAAGAAATTTTCTCAAGCATTCAAAGGCTACAAACTGTGGATTTTTAAAGAAATTTTCTCAAGCATCTAAAGGGGAGGATGTTTTAAAGATTTTTTCCAAGGCTTTCCGACCACAAAATGTGTTTTTTTAAAGAATTTTTCTCTAGCAATCAAAGAAAACAAAACGCGGATGTTTTAAAGATTTTTTCCAAGGTTTCTCAGATCACAAAACGTGAATTTTTGAAAGGATTTTTTCAAGTTTCCTCAGACCACAATCCTGCATTTTTAAAGAATTTTTCCAAGGTTCCTCAGACCACAAAACGTGAATTTTTACACCCTACACCACTATGTGGTAAGGGGTATTATGTGTTAGTGCATTTGTATGTAACATACAAAAGGAAGCGAGATAGACCCATAGTTCCTTCTAGGGATATACATAGAATCACTTTCTAAGTCGATTTATGCATGTCCGTCCGTCCGTCCGTCCGTTCGCAACATACAGGTCGCATTTGTTGACCGATTTCGCTGAAAATTGGGGAATACCATTTTTTTAGCCGTCGGAAGATCAAGTTCGAAGATGGGATATATCGGTCCACGTTTTGGTATAGCCCCCATATAACGGTACCCCCCGATTTACGGTATTTTGACGTTTTCAGCTACATTTTCAGACCGATTTGGCTATAGTTTGACATTTAGGGTTCTTAAGTGTCAATAAACATATATAACAAAACTCGTGGACATAGGTCCACGTTTTGGCATAGCCCCCATATAACGGTACCCCCCGATTTGCGGTATTTTGACGTTTTTAGCTACATTTTCAGACCGATTTAGCTATAACTTGACATTTAGGGTTCTTAAGTATCAATAAACTTATATAACAAAAGTTGGGGACATAGGTCCACGTTTTGGTATAGCCCCCATATAACGGTACCCCCCGATTTACGGTATTTTGACGTTTTCAGCTAAATTTTCAGACCGATTTGGCTATAGTTTGACATTTAGGGTTCTTAAGTGTCAATAAACTTATATAACAAAAGTTGTGGACATAGGTCCACGGTTCGGTATAGTCCCCATATAACGATACCTCCCGATTTAAGGTATTTTAGGGATCTTAGCCACATTTTTTGCTTGAACTAGCTGAAATTTAACATATGTGGTTCCCAGTGGCCGTGAAATTTCGCCACTTAAAATTGTTAAGATAGGTCCATGTTTTTTTGTAGCCCCCATATAACGGTACCTCCCGATTTTAGGTATTTTAACGATTTTCCCCAAATATGGCTCCAATTTGCCATTTGGAGTTTAATGAGTTCAAAAAGTTTACTTTAATGTTTGTTTTGGGTTATTAAAAAACTTCTCCACCAAGAATTATGGACATACATATGTCCACGTTTTGATATAGCCCCGAATTTTGGTATAGCTTCCATATTAATTAAAAACTAATTATTCCATTTTTACATATTTCGACTGGTGTAGGGTATTACATAGTCGGCCCCGCCCGACTTTGGTCTTTTCCTACTGGTTTTCTAATAAGGAAGACATGTTGGCCTCATACAAAAAATATTTTTGGTGTACTACATCTATACTTTCTGATCCCTACAAGAAGTTCTTAATGTCTCCCACGAGTGTATCTTCTTCTATACCAAAAACTTACGTTCTGGTTTCTGTAAGAAATAAAAAATTTAGATTTTGGTTCATTTAGAAACACGTGTATATTTTTTTATTTTTATGCATATTCCTAAAAAAAAGATTTTCTGATACATATTAGATATTTTTTTTTTTTTTTGTATATTAAAAATATATATTTTCATTCCATTTTCCCCTTGATATTATCAATAACGTTTTCCTAGGGAAAATACATTTTACACGAATTGCCTAATGTCTTATCTTTCATTTACAGTTGAAAATTATGAAATAGCTTCTCTACTTCCAGAGATATGCCTGTTTTTATGAAGTAACCCAATAATTAATAATACTTATACGCAACATGGTACTAAAAACGAAAATAATAAAATTATAAGGTAACAGCGAGGTTAACTAAATTTAAATTTATATATTTTTAAAGCTTGAAAACAGCTCCTTAATAAAATATATTTGATTTACAAAAGTTGATGATATACCCCACAATTAAAAGGGCTTATGAATATATCAAATATATAACTTCGAATAAAAATTTTGAAATATTCTCTGAATACATAATTTCAAAAGCAATATTGTATTACTTTTTATTATTTCTTGGAAATTGAAAACACTCATATACTCATAAGAAATCCAAGAAAAAACTTGCAGTAAAAATTGAGGCTGCAAAATGAACAATCAAATTCGTTTCTTAGAATGAAATGAAAAAGAAAATAATTAAAAGAAAAATATCAAAGTCGTTTTTTTGATTAATATTTCTGTTCATAAGAATTTTGTTTTTTAATGAAAGAAAGACTTGGAATTGTGGATGAGCATCCAGTTTTTTTATATTCAGCCAATTGTTTCCACAATTATTTTGTTTACATTTTAGTTTTTATTAATGCATAAATGGGGAATTTTTGGTGTTTTTGATTTTTCATAACTTAGATCATATTTATTTTGCTATCTGAGCCTAGACAGAAAGTCTATGTGCAGTTAGAAAGAAATATGAGTTGTATTAAAAAATATAATATTGTTAATTCCACGTAGCAATTAAAATTCACTTATAACAAATTTATAGAAATCAGGATAAAGGTCAATGAGACTAAGATTCGACGTAGGATTTTATTTGTTATCTCGAAAATATATTTATACGAGTATACATATGCATTGAAAAGTCTATGGATGATTTCTTCTTTAATAGCGTTATGTCTCAGCTTTAATTTGCCAATGAAACTGTTCAAATCGGTTTACTCGTTGCTGAGATATTCCATGTTTTTCAAAGTAACCCAATAATTAATAATACTTATACGTCACATGGTACGATAAATAAAAATATTGATTATATGGAAACGATGAGGTAAAGTAACGGGTCTTAATGCACGTTTCGGTTCATTCCGTTTCGTGTACATGGCCCATTGGTAAAGTTATCGGAAATGTATGCAGGGGTTCTAAATACCACGGACATTTCCTTCTGTTTGTGGTCTATGGTTGCTTCAGAAAAATTCTTGAAAAAATCCACGTTTTGTGGACTATGGTTGCTTGAGAAATTTTCTTTAAAAAATCTACGTTTTGTGGAGGCGTTTAACTAATATATGTTTGTATATCAGTGGTGCGTATGGATATCAAATACAAATACATGCTGGTATTGAACATACGCTCCACATGAATTTAAATTAATAGAAATCATACGCTCCAAGGTGCATAGAACAATTTTACTTTAAAAACCTTCATTTTCAAGCGACTTGTGGCATGGCAATTCGACAATAAATATTTATGCTTCTGTAAAGCCATTCATATTTAAACAATTCGATGGAAAATCACCAGTCTTTATCCAGAATATTATTTGAAAATACATCCCTAATAAGCAATTTGTAGGCAACACATTTACATTCCATGGGTTTTTTTGTTATCCATAACATTTAGGTTATGGTATGACCAATTACAAAACATTTTTTTAAATAATTTTATTTTTATTTAAAATCAATATTTCTTTGCAGCTCACAACATTATTTTTTAACACAAATACCACTTTGGTCTCTAATAAATGAAAAAAAAAAATGTTAATGCTAATTGAAAATTCCAAACACGATTACACGAAATGTCAAACATTTAACCAAAAAAACATTTTTACAGTAATAATTTTTATTATTACAGGTCAAATTGACTAAAAGAGAAGGCAACATCAAAAATAACAATAAAAAATTATGTGAACATAAAACAGAGGCGAAAATAATAATATTTATTATTTACATAAGCTAAGCAGACATAAATGTCTTACAAATTGTTTCGAAGATTAAATTAAAGGTAATTGGAAATCAATAAATGGTAGGGATATAGACCATAAAAGTGGATTTTTTTAATAAAATTTTTCAAGGCCATAACATATTTAAGAACATACATTTTTTTAATGGCTTCTTGGCCATCAAATGTGAATTTTTTAGAGAAATTTCCTGAAGCACACATAGACCACAAAACGTTGATTAAAAAAAAATATTCAAGCACCAATAGATCGCAAAACGTTGATTTTTTTTAAAGAATTTTATTAAAGCAACCATAGACCACAAAATTTTGACTTTTTAAAGAATTTTTCTGAAGCAATCATAGACAGCAAAACGTGGATTTTTAAAGAATTTTTCTCAAGCAACAATAGACCACAAACGTGGATTTTTTACAGAATTTTTCTCAAGCAACAATAGACCACAAACGTGGATTTTTTACAGAATTTTTCTCAAGCGACCATAGACCACAAAACGTGGATTTTTTAAAGAATTTTTCTCAAGCAAACATAGACCACAAAACGTGGATTTTTTAAAGAATTTTTCTCAAGCAACCATAGACCACAAAACGTGGATTTTTTAAAGAATTTTTCTCAAGCAACCATAGACCACAAAACGTGGATTTTTTAAAGAATTTTTTCCAAGGTCCCTCAGACCACAAAACGTGGATTTTTTAAAGAATTTTTTCCAAGGTCCCTCAGACCACAAAACGTGGATTTTTTAATGAATTTTTTCCAAGGTACTCAGACCACAAAACGTGGATTTTTTAAAGAATTTTTTCCAAGGTCCCTCAGACCACAAAACGTGGATATTTTAAAGAATTTTTTCCAAGGTCCCTCAGACCACAAAACGTGGATTTTTTAAAGAATTTTTTCCAAGGTCCCTCAGACCACAAAACGTGGATTTTTTAATGAATTTTTTCCAAGGTACTCAGACCACAAAACGTGGATTTTTTAAAGAATTTTTTCCAAGGTCCCTCAGACCACAAAACGTGGATATTTTAAAGAATTTTTTCCAAGGTCCTTCAGACCACAAAACGTGGATTTTTTAAAGAATTTTTTCCAAGGTCCCTCATACCACAAAACGTGGATTTTTTAAAGAATTTTTTCCAAGGTCCCTCAGATCACAAAACTTGGATTTTTTAAGTCATTTTTTCCAAGGTCCCTCAGACCACAAAACGTGGATTTTTTATGAATTTTTTCCAACGTCCCTCAGACCACAACACGTGGATTTTTTTTATGAATTTGTTCCAAGGTCCCTCAGACCACAAAACGTGGATTTTTAATGAATTTTTTCCAAGGCCCCTCAGACCACAAAACTTGGGTTTTTAATGATTTTTTCCAACGTCCCTCAGACCACTAAACGTGGATTTTTTAATGAATTATATCAACGGTCCCTCATACCATAAAACGTGGATTTTTTAATGAATATTCTCCAAGGTTCCTCAGACCACAAAACGTGGATTTTTTAATGAATTTTTCCAAGGTCAACCAGACCACAAAACGTGGATTTTTTAATGAATTTTTTCCAAGGTCCTTCAGACCACAAAACGTGGATTTTTTATTAATTTTTTTCCAAGTTTCCTCAGACTACAAAACGTGGATTTTTTAATGAATTTTTTCCAAAGTCCCTCAGATCACAAAACGTAGATTGTTTAATGAACATATTTCCAAGGTCCCTTAAACCACAAAACGTAGATTGTTTAATGAACATATTTCCAAGGTCCCTTAAACCACAAAACGGGATTTTTTAATAATTTTTTTCCAAGGTCCTCAGACCACAAAACGTGGATTTTTTAATAATTTTTTCCATGGTCCCTCAGGCCACAAATCGTGGATTTTTTAATGATTTTTTCCCAATGTTGCTCAGACCACAAAAGTGGATTTTTAATGAATTTTTTTCAAGGTCTCTCAGACCACAAGACCTGGATTTTTTAATGATTTTTTCCAAGGTTCCTTAGATCACAAAACGTGGATTTTTTAATAAGTTGCTTCCAAGGTCCCTCAGACCACAACACGTGGATTTCTTAATGAATTTGTCCAAGCTCTCACAGACCACATAACGTGGATTTTTTAAAGAATTTTTGCAAGGTCCCTCAGACCACAATACGTAGATTTTTAATGAATTTTTTTCCAATTTTCCTCAGACCACAAAACGTGGATTTTTTTTACGAATTTTTTCCAAGGTCCCTCAGACCACAAAACGTGGATTTTTTAAAGAATTTTTTGCAAGGTACCTGACACCACAAAATGTGGTGTAGTTTTTAGAGAAATTTCCTCAAGTACGCATAGACCACAGAACGTTGATTTAAACTAAATATTCAAGCACACATAGATCGTAAAACGTGTATTTTTAAAGAATGTTTCTCAAGCAACCATAGACCACAAAACGTGGATATTTTAAAGAATTTTTCTCAAGCGACCATAGACCACAAAACGTGGATGTTAAAGAATTTTTTTCCAAGTTTCCACAGACCACAAAACGTGGAGTTTTAATGAATTTTTTCCTAGGTTCCTCAGACCACAAACGTGGATTTTTTAATAAATTTTTTCCTAGGTTCCTCAGACCACAAACGTGGATTTTTTAATAAATTTTTTCACACATTTTTTCACAGAACGTGGGTTTTTTAATGAATTTTTCCAAGGTCCCTCAGACCACGAAACGTGGATTTTTTAATGAATTTTTTCCAAAGTCACTCAGACCACAAAACGTGGATTTTTTAATGAATTTTTCCCTAGGTCCCTCAGACCACGAAACCTGGATTTTTTAATGAATTTTCCAAGGTCCCTCAGACCACAAAACGTGGATTTTTTTATGAATTTTTTCCAACGTCCCTCAGACCACAAGACCTGGATTTTTTAATGATTTTTTCCAAGGTCCCTTAGATCACAAAACGTGGATTTTTTAATAAGTTGCTTCCAAGGTCCCTCAGACCACAAAACGTGGATTTCTTAATGAATTTGTCCAAGCTCTCACAGACCACATAACGTGGATTTTTTAAAGAATTTTTGCAAGGTCCCTCAGACCACAATACGTAGATTTTTAATGAATTTTTTTCGAATTTTCCTCAGACCACAAAACTTGGATTTTTTTACGAATTTTTTCCAAGGTCCCTCAGACCACAAAACGAGGATTTTTTAATGCATTTTTTCCAATGTCCTTCAGACCACAAAACGTGGATTTTTTTAATGAATTTTTTCCAAGGTCCCTCATACCACAAAACGTGGATTTTTTTAATGAATTTTACCAAGGCCCCTCAGACCACAAAACCTGGATTTTTAATGAACTTTTTCCAAAGTCCCTCATAACACAAATCGTGGATTTTTGAATGAATATTTCTAAGGTCCCTAGACCACAAAACGTGGATTTTTTAAATGAGTTTTTTCCAAGGTCCCTCAGACCACAAGACTTAGATTTTTTAATAAATTTTTTCTAAGGCCCCTCAGACCACAAAACTTGGAATTTTTAATGATTTTTTTCCAATGCCTCTCATACCCAGCAAAAAAAGTCCTCCCAAAATCATGGGTTTTGTAAGGGATTTTTGTAGCCGTAACTACTCGCAAACCCCCTTTCTTCCCCATTATTTTTACAAGGGCATGTCGCACTCAGTTTGTAGTTATTTTATGACCACTAGAATAACTAGTTATTCTGTGGCCACTAGAAGTTGAAAAGTAAGTTGAAAAAAATTCTATTTTTAGAACAGTTGATGTTCTTCTTATTTTTATTTTACTTTATTTTATTTCGCTCGCTGTGCGAGTTGAACACACGAACCCTCTGATTTCTAGTGTTGGGCAATCTCGTTCATTGAGCGGATCGATCTTTTTCATTCCGTTCACCAAAAGGATCCGGGTCGTTTACTTCGTTCGTTGGCTCTTTTTCATTCAATAAAACATTTTAATCCATCATTTTCTTTTGAAAATCGTTCATGGTTCCTCTTCTCTACATTGATTATTTTGAGTGTGTCAGTTTGTGATGCTTGCCTTAACGCAGCTTGTGTGAGTTTGTTTGTGTGTAAAAAATGGTGGTTGTTTCTGAACGTGGTAGTGGTGATTTTGAATATGAACGAAAGAAGCCAAAAGAACCAGAGAAGTTTAAATAAGGGGATGAACGATATGATCTACTGAACGATATCAGCTAACTGAATCATTGATTGTGTTGTGTGTGATAATTTGCGATGCTTGCGCTAACGCAGATTGTGTGAGTAGATTTTGTGTGCAAAACTAATTATGGTGGTTCTGCTGCTAATTTTGTAAGCAGCAATATCTTGGCCATCAGGGATCTAATTGAACGACATAGAAGAATGTGCTGGATACGGATCCGTTCGTTCTTTTTACGGAATCTTTCCTTGGAACCGCTTCGTTCATGAACGACACAACTCTACTGATTTCTAGCCAAAGACACTACATACTATGCCACGCACACGAACATTAAGGGTTGCTTAAGAACTTAAATGTGCAGTGCATATGTGCACCACGAACTGTTATTATTTAATTAAAAAAACTCGCGTGCCGACAGTGAGCGTTGAACACACAACCCAAGGATTTACAGTCGGACACACACTCACTGTGCCACCGTCCTCATTACTTAGTGAGGAGTAAAGTAAGTAGGTTTGCCTTGTAATTTTTTTAAAAAGTATCACATTACTTTTCAGATTACTTGTAATGGGAAAAGAAGCTTGTTTACATTACTTTGTAATGGGTTACGTAATGACTAATGGATCCGAATTTTTGCTGGGTACCACAAAACGTGGATTTTTTTATGATTTTTTTCCAAAGTCCCTCATAACACAAATCGTGGATTTTTGAAGGAATTTTCCAGGGTCCCTAGACCACAAAACGTGGATTTTTTAAATGATTTTTTTCCAAGGTTCCCCGGACTACAAAACGTGGATATTTTACAGACAAAAAATCTGTTGAAAAAAACCCACGTTTTGTGGTTGATGGGTTCTTGAGAAATTGTGTTGAACAAATCCACGTTTTGTGGTTGATGGGACTTTGAGAAAATTTCTTTAAAAATCCATGTTTTGTGCCTTATAAGTCCTGGAGAAAAAATATTTAAAAAATCCACCTCTTGTGGCCTAAATGTCCTTGAGAAAATTTCCTTAAAAAATCCAGCTTTTGTGGCCTAAAGGAAATTGAGAAAAATTCTTTAAAAAAAATTCACGTTTTGTGGCCTAAAGGTAATTGAGAATAATTCTATAAAAAATATACGCTTTGTGGCCTAAAGTTAATTGAGAGAAATTCTTAAAAAAACACCAAGTTTTGTGGTTTAAAGGTCCTTGAAAAATTTTCTTTAAAAAATCCACGTTTTGCGGCCTTAGGGTCCAGGATAACTTTTTTGTTTCCTATGGGTCCTGGAGAAAAATTCGTTAAAGATTCCACGTTTTGTTGCCTATGGTTTCTGGAGAAAATTTCTTAAAAAAATTCAGGTTTTGTGGCTTATGAGTCCTGGAGACAAACCATTTAAAAAATCCACGTATTGTGGCCTTAATGGGGTCTTTGAAAAAATTCATTAAAAAATCCACGTTTTGTGGCCTAAAGATCATTGAAAAAATTCGTTGAGAAAATTCTGTAAAAATCCACTTATTTTGGCGCCTATGGGTCTTTGAAAAATTCATTAAAAAATCGACTTTTTGGCCATTTTGTTTTTGAATAAATTTATTTAAAAATTCTTAAGGCCACAGATCCTTGAGAAACATTCTTTAAAAAATCCACGTTTTGTTGAAAAATTTCTTTAAAAAATCTACGTTTTATTGAAAAAATTTCTTTAAAAAATCTACGTTTTATTGAAAAAATTTCTTTAAAAAAATCCACGTTTTGTGGTTGATGGGACCTTGAGAAAAAATTCTCTAAAAATTTAGTTTTTCTGGAAAAAATCTTTAAAAAATCCACCTTTTCTGGAAAAAATTCTATAAGAATACACGTTTTCTGAAAAAAAAAATATCTTTAAAAAATCCACGTTTTGTGGAAAAATTCTTTAAAAATTCACGTTTTGTGGAAAAATTTATTTAAAAATTCACTATTTATTTTAACAATCATACGCACCATGGTCCCGTTTGCTTATCGAATTAATAATACTTATACGCTCCATGATCCTTGATATCTCAATATTTTTTGTATTATTTAAAACTGTTTTAAAAGTTCATAATATTTGATTCCTATAAATTATTTTCTTTCAAGTTGTTTAAATTTATGGTGCCACATTTAACTCCTAACGACTTCTATAATTATGTTCAAATTTATTTTCTTTACATAACAATCTCTGTTAATTTGTCTACACTTCCTTCCTTAGCACTTGCCAGCTTTCTGCAAATGAATTATTTTTTTAATATGGCAAATGTTTCCCCATTTCAGCACTGCTGGAGAAGAAGCATTCAAAAGCCATGGCATTGTAGTTTATGTCTCTTTAGAGGAAACATCTTTTAAGTGTTGTCTAGGAGGGCGCGAATGGAAAGAATATTTAAAATTTATGTGAAATAAAATTCCACACCACTTGGTTTCTAAAGAGTGTTTGGGGGCCTCTGATGCTGCAGTTGTTTGCTACAGGAAATGGAAATAAAATTGTATTTCATTTATTTAACTGGTCACCAAGGAATGCCAGGCAAAGAGATAGAGGAAAGAATAGCTGATGGCAGCTAAGGGTATGAGAAACGTTTAAAATAAATTATGAGGCTAGCCACAAAGTGTTTGAAAACGATGATAGCAATTAAGAGACCAGAAAAGTGTCACTTGGAATTGTCTTAAGGACAACACAAGAAACTATCTGAAGGCAACTTTAAGAAATACAATTTTTATTTGTCATTAAATTAATTAAATTTGACAAAGACACCAAGGCCACACAATCAATTTCAAGAAATATTTATTATACCAATCTTATTTGAATCGGAAATATCCTTTGCCATTTAATTGATTTATATTGCCTCTAATTCCCTAATGTGATTGACACTAATGGGCATAAAAACGGTTCACAATATAATTCATTTTTATATGAAACATAATTTGTCAATTTGTTAACAATTGACAGACATATCCCCAATAAAGTAGTTTCTCCAAACTCCAATCAACGAGGATCACAATGACGGCTGGCTGATTAAATTGGTACCTTTGCCAGAGCAGGCATAATAAAGATATCATTAGTCTGACATAAAGCAAAGCCCACAGTACAAAAAAACCTGCTGGTATCATCACCATCGTAACAGAGACAGAGAGAAAAGAAAAAAGAAACGCATAAATATGTAAATATATCCTGATACATCTAACGTCCTGCATATATTCGATTATATTCATTTTCTCCTTCAGCTCTTGATGACAACATGTGTCTCCTCCATTAGCATCATCAAACATATACCAGAATCAGTGCAGCGGAGTGGGGTATTGAGTATTGGGATTTTGTACAAGCGAAGTACAATAGGAAGAGATGGGATACTTTAACATTAATCATACAGTAAGGTACAATAAAATAGCATCGAGAGATTGGGAAGGGTTTAATAAATGCTGGAGACAATGATAATATTTTAAATTAATTTTGTTTTTGCTAACATTTATTTTTAATTTACATCTCTCTAAATATTATTAAAGTCTTCTATAATTTTAGTTTAAAGTCAACTGTCTAAGTTTTCTTTTTCCTTTTGAATCATAAGAATCGGTTACATAGCAGCTGAGATATGTCTAAAATAAATAGTCGTCTCTATTAAAAATACTTATACGCCACCATGGACAGACTATTAAAAATAGTCATACGCCACAAGAGACTACTAAAAGTGGATTCTTAAAGAAATGTCTTCAGTGGCCACTCAAGTTTGATTTTTAAAGAACTTCTCAAGGACGTAATGTGGATTTTTATAGAAATTTTCTCAAGGACATAGCGCGCAAAAAAATAATTTAAAAAATCCGCCTTTTGTGGCCTAAAGGCAGTTGAGATAAACTCTTTAAAAAATCCAACCTTTGTGGCCTAAAGGTAATTGAGAAAAATTCTTTAAAAATCCACGTTTTGTATCCTAAAATTCCTTGAGAAAAATTCTTTAAAAAATCCACGTTTTGTGTCCTATAATTCCTTGAAAAAATTCTTTAAAAAATCCACGTTTTGTGTCCTATAATTCCTTGAGAAAAATTCTTTAAAAAATCCACGTTTTGTGTCCTATAATTCCTTGAGAAAAATTCTTTAAAAAAATCCACGTTTTGTGGTTGATGGTTGCTTGAGAAAAATTCTTTAAAAAATCCACGTTTTGTGGTTGATGGTTGCTTGAGAAAAATTCTTTAAAAATCCACGTTTTGTGGCCTAAAGTTACTTGAGAAAATTTCTTTAAAAAATCCACGTTTTGTGGCCTAAAGTTACTTGAGAAAATTTCTTTAAAAAATCCACGTTTTGTGGCCTAAAGTTACTTGAGAAAATTTTGTTAAAAAATCCACGTTTTGTGGTTGATGGTTGCTTGAAAAAAATTCTTTAAAAAATCCACGTTTTGTGGTTGATGGTTGCTTGAGAAAAATTCTTTAAAAAATCCACGTTTTGTGGTTGATGGTTGCTTGAGAAAAATTCTTTAAAAAATCCACGTTTTGTGGTTGATGGTTGCTTGAGAAAAATTCTTTAAAAAATCCACGTTTTGTGGTTGATGGTTGCTTGAGAAAATTTCTTTAAAAAATCCACGTTTTGTGGCCTAAAGTTACTTGAGAAAATTTCTTTAAAAAATCCACGTTTTGTGGCCTAAAGTTACTTGAGAAAATTTCTTTAAAAATCCACGTTTTGTGGCCTAAAGTTACTTGAGAAAAATTCTTTAAAAAATCCACGTTTTGTGGCCTAAAGGTAATTGAGAAAAATTCTTTAAAAAATCCACGTTTTGTGGCCTAAAGGTAATTGAGAAAAATTCTTTATAAAATCCACGTTTTGTGGCCTAAAGGTAATTGAGAAAAATTCATTAAAAAATCCACGTTTTGTGGCCTAACATTAAATGAGAAAAATTCTTTAAAAAATCCACGTTTTGTGGCCTAACATTAAATGAGAAAAATTCTTTAAAAAATCCACGTTTTGTGGCCTAAAGGTAATTGAGAAAAATTCTTTAAAAAATCCACGTTTTGTGGCCTAAAGGTAATTGAGAAAAATTCTTTAAAAAATCCACGTTTTGTGGCCTAAAGGTAATTGAGAAAAATTCTTTAAAAAATCCACGTTTTGTGGCCTAAAATTAAATGAGAAAAATTCTTTAAAAAATCCACGTTTTGTGGCCTAAAATTAAATGAGAAAAATTTTTTAAAAAATCCACGTTTTGTGGCCTAAAATTAAATGAGAAAAATTCTTTAAAAAATCCACGTTTTGTGGCCTAAAATTAAATGAGAAAAATTCTTTAAAAAATCCACGTTTTGTGGCCTAAAATTAAATGAGAAAAATTCTTTAAAAAATCCACGTTTTGTGGCCTAAAATTAAATTAGAAAAATTCTTTAAAAAATCCACGTTTTGTGGCCTAAAGGTAATTGAGAAAAATTCTTTAAAAAATCCACGTTTTGTGGCCTAAAGTTACTTGAGAAAATTTCTTTAAAAAATCCACGTTTTGTGCCCTAAGGGAAATTCAGAAAAAATGTGCTTGAGAAAAATTCTTTAAAAAATCCACGTTTTGTGGCCTAAAGGTAATTGAGAAAAATTCTTTAAAAAATCCACGTTTTGTGACCTAAAAGTAATTGAGAAAAATTCTTTAAAAATCCACGTTTTGTGGCCTAAAGATAATTGAGAAAAATTCTTTAAAAAATCCACGTTTTGTGGCCTAAAGGTAATTGAGAAAAATTCTTTAAAAAATCCACGTTTTGTGGCCTAAAGGTAATTGAGAAAAATTCATTAAAAAATCCACGTTTTGTGGCCTAAAGGTAATTGAGAAAAATTCTTTAAAAAATCCACGTTTTGTGGCCTAAAGTTACTTGAGAAAATTTCTTTAAAAAATCCACGTTTTGTGCCCTAAGGGAAATTCAGAAAAAATGTGCTTGAGAAAAATTCTTTAAAAAATCCACGTTTTGTGCCCTAAGGGAAATTCAGAAAAAATGTGCTTGAGAAAAATTCTTTAAAAAATCCACGTTTTGTGCCCTAAGGGAAATTCAGAAAAAATGTGCTTGAGAAAAATTCTTTAAAAAATCCACGTTTTGTGGCCTAAAGGTAATTGAGAAAAATTCTTTAAAAAATCCACGTTTTGTGACCTAAAAGTAATTGAGAAAAATTCTTTAAAAATCCACGTTTTGTGGCCTAAAGATAATTGAGAAAAATTCTTTAAAAAATCCACGTTTTGTGGCCTAAAGGTAATTGAGAAAAATTCTTTAAAAAATCCACGTTTTGTGGCCTAAAGGTAATTGAGAAAAATTCATTAAAAAATCCACGTTTTGTGGCCTAAAGGTAATTGAGAAAAATTCTTTAAAAAATCCACGTTTTGTGGCCTAAAGGTAATTGAGAAAAATTCTTTAAAAAATCCACGTTTTGTGGCCTAAAGTTACTTGAGAAAATTTCTTTAAAAAATCCACGTTTTGTGCCCTAAGGGAAATTCAGAACAAATGTGCTTGAGAAAAATTCTT
Source organism: Musca autumnalis (assembly GCF_047663935.1). Lineage (NCBI taxonomy): Eukaryota > Metazoa > Arthropoda > Insecta > Diptera > Muscidae > Musca > Musca autumnalis. The sequence continues at coordinate 223,716,900 of NW_027411977.1, read as the reverse complement.
TAAAAAATCCACGTTTTGTGCCCTAAGGGAAATTCAGAAAAAATGTGCTTGAGAAAAATTCTTTAAAAAATCCACGTTTTGTGGCCTAAAGGTAATTGAGAAAAATTCTTTAAAAAATCCACGTTTTGTGGCCTAAAGATAATTGAGAAAAATTCTTTAAAAAATCCACGTTTTGTGGCCTAAAGGTAATTGAGAAAAATTCTTTAAAAAATCCACGTTTTGTGGCCTAAAGGTAATTGGGAAAAATTCTTTAAAAAATCCACGTTTTGTGGCCTAAAGGTAATTGAGAAAAATTCATTAAAAAATCCACGTTTTGTGGCCTAAAGGTAATTGAGAAAAATTCTTTAAAAAAGCCACGTTTTGTGGCCTAAAGGTAATTGAGAAAAATTCATTAAAAAATCCACGTTTTGTGGCCTAAAGGTAATTGAGAAAAATTCTTTAAAAAATCCACGTTTTGTGGCCTAAAGGTAATTGAGAAAAATTCTTTATAAAATCCACGTTTTGTGGCCTAAAGGTAATTGAGAGAAATTCTTTAAAAAATCCACGTTTTGTGGCCTAAAGGTAATTGAGAAAAATTCATTAAAAAATCCACGTTTTGTGGCCTAAAGGTAATTGAGAAAAATTCATTAAAAAATCCACGTTTTGTGGCCTAAAGGTAATTGAGAAAAATTCTTTAAAAAAGCCACGTTTTGTGGCCTAAAGGTAATTGAGAAAAATTCATTAAAAAATCCACGTTTTGTGGCCTAAAGTTACTTGAGAAAATTTTTTTAAAAAAGCCACGTTTTGTGGCCTAAAGGTAATTGAGAAAAATTCATTAAAAAATCCACGTTTTGTGGCCTAAAGGTAATTGAGAGAAATTCTTTAAAAAATCCACGTTTCGTGGCCTAAAATTAAATGAGAAAAATTCTTTATAAAATCCACGTTTTGTGGCCTAAAATTGAATGAGAAAAATTCTTTAAAAAATCCACGTTTTGTGGCCTAAAGGTAATTGAGAAAAATTCTTTATAAAATCCACGTTTTGTGGCCTAAAGGTAATTGAGAAAAATTCTTTAAAAAATCCACGTTTTGTGGCCTAAAATTAAATGAGAAAAATTCTTTATAAAATCCACGTTTTGTGGCCTAAAATTGAATGAGAAAAATTCTTTAAAAAATCCACGTTTTGTGGCCTAAAGGTAATTGAGAAAAATTCTTTAAAAAATCCACGTTTTGTGGCCTAAAGGTAATTGAGAAAAATTCTTTATAAAATCCACGTTTTGTGGCCTAAAGGTAATTGAGAAAAATTCTTTAAAAAATCCACGTTTTGTGGCCTAAAATTAAATGAGAAAAATTCTTTATAAAATCCACGTTTTGTGGCCTAAAATTGAATGAGAAAAATTCTTTAAAAAATCCACGTTTTGTGGCCTAAAGGTAATTGAGAAAAATTCTTTATAAAATCCACGTTTTGTGGCCTAAAGGTAATTGAGAAAAATTCTTTAAAAAATCCACGTTTTGTGGCCTAAAATTAAATGAGAAAAATTCTTTATAAAATCCACGTTTTGTGGCCTAAAGGTAATTGAGAGAAATTCTTTAAAAAATCCACGTTTTGTGGCCTAAAATTAAATGAGAAAAATTCTTTAAAAAATCCACGTTTTGTGGCCTAAAGTAATTGAGAAAAATTCTTTAAAAAATCCACATTTTGTGGCCTAAAGGTAATTGAGAAAAATTCTTTAAAAAATCCACGTTTTGTGGCCTAAAGGTAATTGAGATAAATTCTTTAAAAAATCCACGTTTTGTGGCCTAAAGGTAATTGAGAAAAATTCTTTAAAAAATCCACGTTTTGTGGCCTAAAAGTAATTGAGAAAAATTCTTTAAAAAATCCACGTTTTGTGGTCTAAAGATCCTCGAGAAAATTTCTTTAAAAAATCCACGTTTTGTGGCCTAAAGTTACTTGAGAAAATTTCTTTAAAAAATCCACGTTTTGTGGCCTAAAGTTACTTGAGAAAATTTCTTTAAAAAATCCACGTTTTGTGGCCTAAAGTTACTTGAGAAAATTTCTTTAAAAAATCCACGTTTTGTGGCCTAAAGTTACTTGAGAAAATTTCTTTAAAAAATCCACGTTTTGTGGCCTAAAGTTACTTGAGAAAATTTCTTTAAAAAATCCACGTTTTGTGGCCTAAAGTTACTTGAGAAAATGTCTTTAAAAAATCCACGTTTTGTGGCCTAAAGTTACTTGAGAAAATTTCTTTAAAAAATCCACATTTTGTGGCCTAAAGTTACTTGAGAAAATTTCTTTAAAAAATCCACGTTTTGTGGCCTAAAGGTAGTTGAGAAAAATTCTTTAAAAAATCCACGTTTTGTGGCCTAAAGGTAATTGAGAAAAGATCATTAAAAAATCCACGTTTTGTGGCCTAAAGTTACTTGAGAAAATTTCTTTAAAAAATCCACGTTTTGTGGCCTAAAGTTACTTGAGAAAATTTCTTTAAAAAATCCACCTTTTGTGGCCTAAAGTTACTTGAGAAAATTTCTTTAAATAAATAATCATACGCTCTTAAGGTCCTGAGACCGTAAGAGCGTATGATTATTTTTAATACGGCCATACTGGCGTATAATTGTTATTATTTATGGCAATATTTTTCAATTTTCCTATATTTAAAAAGTGTGGAAACGATTTTCTTCATTCAAATGGCAAACAATAGCTACTAAATTAGATTTTTGAAATTTTCTATTTCCATTCCTCTGCTCTTTAAGCAATCACCAATGTTTTTGCTAATGATGGAAATGCTTCGTCAAGTTACCGGATATTGAGAGCTATTGTGTTGTGTGTTCCTTGCACAACTTCCAATATCCCTGAGGGGGAAATTATGTAGATACATTCGCATATCATACAATAATCAGTTCAATTTATAAGCGCATAAAACATCCACACAACTATATATGAGATTAGATTCGCATGATTTAGTTCGCACTTTGATGGCAACGTCAGCAGGGTTTGATGCGCGCTGAAAATTCTGATGAAGGCATTATAAGCCATAGATGACATAAAAAAGCAAAAGCTAACATGAAAAATGAACGGCAAACAAGACACTTTATGCTTCAGCCAGGAGAAAGGGAACAAGTGGGACTTTGTCAATTTTAGCTCACAGTCTCACACGAAGTAAAATGATGTTGCCGTTTATCCTAGAAGCTATGATAGCTACCCCTTTTCTTTTCATCGCTGTGTGTCATTCATGATAATGTTGCTCTGGATCTGTAGAGTTGCCTTGGTATGTAGGACATTTCTAATGACATTGTTTGCCACCTAACTACGTGTCCAAACAAACACCTATTGTACCAGGAAACATTGTAGCTCGCACACACAACTTCAATGACCAGGCGAGCGACCTTCCATCCGACCTCCCTGCTAACATCATAATCAACATCAGTGTCCTTCGCTTCATTGCTTTAGCTCGTTGCTGTTGCTTTGGTGACAAACTACTCTTGTGAAACGACGCCAAATGTAATGCTGTAGCTTTGTGCCAATGATTTTGCCTTGCCATGTATTATGCATTAGCTAAGAGACACACTGTCAACCTGATAGCTAGCTGGCTGGCTGAATGGCTACAATTTCACACTGTAAACTCTTTACAGCGCAACTTGTGGCCTCATCATTCGAGGTGTTTGGTGGTTTAGAAGCAGAAGAAACAATATTAAAGGAATATTTGTTATACATTGGTGTAATCGATATACTATACAGTCGGCTGCACAGTGGGTCCAGATGTCTGAAGATTTGTTTTCCGTTTAAAAAATTAAAAACCGTTCATTATTGCCTGAGATATGGTCGAATTTATAGAAGAGCCTCATATTAAAAATAATCATACGCCACATAGGAAGGTATTAAAAATAGTTATACGCCACGTGGTCCAGACTTCAGTTTTACACCTACAAGAGTTTTCTTTGTAAATTTCTAATGACACTTGTTCATGGACCCATAAACCACAAAACGTGGATTTTTTAAAGAATTTTTCTCAAGCAACCCTCTACCACAAAACGTGGATTTTTTAAAGAATTTTTCTCAAGCAACCATCAACCACAAAACGTGGATTTTTTAAAGAATTTTTCTCAAGCAACGATCAACCACAAAACGTGGATTTTTTAAAGAATTTTTCTCAAGCAACCATCAACCACAAAACGTGGATTTTTTAAAGAATTTTTCTCAAGCAACCATCAACCACAAAACGTGGATTTTTTAAAGAATTTTTCTCAAGCAACCATCAACCACAAAACGTGGATTTTTTAAAGAATTTTTCTCAAGCAACCATCAACCACAAAACGTGGATTTTTTAAAGAATTTTTCTCAAGCAACCATCAACCACAAAACCGTGGATTTTTTAAAGAATTTTTCTCAAGCAACCATCATCAACCACAAAACGTGGATTTTTTAAACAATTTTTCTCAAGCAACCATCAACCACAAAACGTGGATTTTTTAAAGAATTTTTCTCAAGCAACCATCAACCACAAAACCTGGATTTTTTAAAGAATTTTTCTCAAGCAACCATCAACCACAAAACGTGGATTTTTTAAAGAATTTTTCTCAAGCAACCATCAACCACAAAACGTGGATTTTTTAAAGAAATTTTCTCAAGTAACTTAAGGCCACAAAACGTGGATTTTTTAAAGAATTTTTCTCAAGCAACCATCAACCACAAAACGTGGATTTTTTAAAGAATTTTTCTCAAGCAACCATCAACCACAAAACGTGGATTTTTTAAAGAATTTTTCTCAAGCAACCATCAACCACAAAACGTGGATTTTTTAAAGAATTTTTCTCAAGCAACCATCAACCACAAAACGTGGATTTTTTAAAGAATTTTTCTCAAGCAACCATCAACCACAAAACGTGGATTTTTTAAAGAATTTTTCTCAAGCAACCATCAACCACAAAACGTGGATTTTTTAAAGAATTTTTCTCAAGCAACCATCAACCACAAAACGTGGATTTTTTAAAGAATTTTTCTCAAGCAACCACAAAACGTGGATTTTTTAAAGAATTTTTCTCAAGCAACCATCAACCACAAAACGTGGATTTTTTAAAGAATTTTTCTCAAGCAACCACAAAACGTGGATTTTTTAAAGAATTTTTCTCAAGCAACCACAAAACGTGGATTTTTTAAAGAATTTTTCTCAAGCAACCATCAACCACATAACGTGGATTTTTTAAAGAATTTTTCTCAAGCAACCATCAACCACAAAACGTGGATTTTTTAAAGAATTTTTCTCAAGCAACCACAAAACGTGGATTTTTTAAAGAATTTTTCTCAAGCAACCACAAAACGTGGATTTTTTAAAGAATTTTTCTCAAGCAACCATCAACCACAAAACGTGGATTTTTTAAAGAATTTTTCTCAAGCAACCATCAACCACAAAACGTGGATTTTTTAAAGAATTTTTCTCAAGCAACCACAAAACGTGGATTTTTTAAAGAATTTTTCTCAAGCAACCACAAAACGTGGATTTTTTAAAGAATTTTTCTCAAGCACATATTGACCACAAAACGTGGATTTTTTAAAGAATTTTTCTCAAGCACCTATTGACCACAAAACGTGGATTTTTTAAAGAATTTTTCTCAAGCAACCATCAACCACAAAACGTGGATTTTTTAAAGAATTTTTCTCAAGCAACCATCAACCACAAAACGTGGATTTTTTAAAGAATTTTTCTCAAGCAACCATCAACCACAAAACGTGGATTTTTTAAAGAATTTTTCTCAAGCAACCATCAACCACAAAACGTGGATTTTTTAAAGAATTTTTCTCAAGCAACCATCAACCACAAAACGTGGATTTTTTAAAGAATTTTTCTCAAGCAACCATCAACCACAAAACGTGGATTTTTTAAAGAATTTTTCTCAAGCAACCATCAACCACAAAACGTGGATTTTTTAAAGAATTTTTCTCAAGCAACCATCAACCACAAAACGTGGATTTTTTAAAGAATTTTTCTCAAGCAACCATCAACCACAAAACGTGGATTTTTTAAAGAATTTTTCTCAAGCAACCATCAACCACAAAACGTGGATTTTTTAAAGAATTTTTCTCAAGCAACCATCAACCACAAAACGTGGATTTTTTAAAGAATTTTTCTCAAGCAACCATCAACCACAAAACGTGGATTTTTTAAAGAATTTTTCTCAACCACAAAACGTGGATTTTTTAAAGAATTTTTCTCAAGCAACCATCAACCACAAAACGTGGATTTTTTAAAGAATTTTTCTCAAGCACCTATTGACCACAAAACGTGGAATTTTTAAAGAATTTTTCTCAAGCAACCATCAACCACAAAACGTGGATTTTTTAAAGAATTTTTCTCAAGCAACCATCAACCACAAAACGTGGATTTTTTAAAGAATTTTTCTCAAGCAACCATCAACCACAAAACTTGGATTTTTTAACGAATTTTTCTCAAGCAAACATGGACCACAAAACGTGGATTTTTTAAAGCATTTTTCTCAAGCAACCATGGACCACAAAACGTGGATTTTTTAAAGAATTTTTCTCAAGCAACCATCAACCACAAAACGTGGATTTTTTAAAGAATTTTTCTCAAGCAACCATCAACCACAAAACGTGGATTTTTTAAAGAATTTTTCTCAAGCAACCATCAACCACAAAACGTGGATTTTTTAAAGAATTTTTCTCAAGCAACCATCAACCACAAAACGTGGATTTTTTAAGGAATTTTAACGTGACCGTTACAAACGATCTATCTATCTATACGCCCGCTTTCATTTTTCTCAACCACAAAACGTGGATTTTTTAAAGAATTTTTCTCAACCACAAAACGTGGATTTTTTAAAGAATTTTTCTCAACCACAAAACGTGGATTTTTTAAAGAATTTTTCTCAACCACAAAACGTGGATTTTTTAAAGAATTTTTCTCAACCACAAAACGTGGATTTTTTAAAGAATTTTTCTCAACCACAAAACGTGGATTTTTTAAAGAATTTTTCTCAACCACAAAACGTGGATTTTTTAAAGAATTTTTCTCAACCACAAAACGTGGATTATTTAAAGAATTTTTCTCAAGCAACCATCAACCACAAAACGTGGATTTTTTAAAGAATTTTTCTCAACCACAAAACGTGGATTATTTAAAGAATTTTTCTCAAGCAACCATCAACCACAAAACGTGGATTTTTTAAAGAATTTTTCTCAAGCACCTATTGACCACAAAACGTGGAATTTTTAAAGAATTTTTCTCAAGCAACCATCAACCACAAAACGTGGATTTTTTAAAGAATTTTTCTCAAGCAACCATCAACCACAAAACGTGGATTTTTTAAAGAATTTTTCTCAAGCAACCATCAACCACAAAACTTGGATTTTTTAACGAATTTTTCTCAAGCAACCATGGACCACAAAACGTGGATTTTTTAAAGCATTTTTCTCAAGCAACCATGGACCACAAAACGTGGATTTTTTAAAGAATTTTTCTCAAGCAACCATCAACCACAAAACGTGGATTTTTTAAAGAATTTTTCTCAAGCAACCATCAACCACAAAACGTGGATTTTTTAAAGAATTTTTCTCAAGCAACCATCAACCACAAAACGTGGATTTTTTAAGGAATTTTAACGTGACCGTTACAAACGATCTATCTATACGCCCGCTTTCATTTTTTTTAACATTCCCACTTAAACCAACCGCAACCTCTCATTAACAAAATAAAACCAATACCGGTTTTATTCCATCAGCACTACCCATCCTAATATTCGTTTAACTCGTGGTACTGCAGTCAAAACCACACACAATACACCCCACTCGTACTGACAACAACAAGCATAAGCATTTATTCATTTGTCAACACTGCCCACCCTAGCATACGTTTGAGTCAAAGGCAACAACACACAAACACACACCACACATCACTTGGCTTAACAACGAATTATAATTTGTCACCACCATTCGTACTACAGTCATAATGGCAATGTTGATTCTGGTGTGTTTATTGACATCTCGCGGCACATGTACTTCTCATACACTCTGTAACCGCATATATAAGATGTTCAGTTTCCCATCATAGAGTCGTCGAGAGACTTTACCGTGAAACAAGCATAGTGATGTGTGGCTTGTCCGCAATCTCAGTTGCCTGTTAGTGATCTTAAGTCATCCGACCCCGTAGCCAGCTATTCATAGCCAGCTAATTGTAGCCAGTCACCCGCTCGTTGCCAGAACCCCTGCTCTTGCCAGCTCTATAATAACCGTGGCCAGCTATTTATAGCCAGCTACCTGCTCTTTGCCAGCTCCCCTGCTCTTAGCCAGCTCTATAATAACCGTGGCCAGCTATTTATAGCCAGCTACCTGCTCTTTGCCAGCTCCCCTGCTCTTAGCCAGCTCTATAATAACCGTGGCCAGCTATTTATAGCCAGCTACCTGCTCTTTGCCAGCTCCCCTGCTCTTAGCCAGCTCTATAATAACCGTGGCCAGCTATTTATAGCCAGCTACCTGCTCTTTGCCAGCTCCCCTGCTCTTAGCCAGCTCTATAATAACCGTGGCCAGCTATTTATAGCCAGCTACCTGCTCTTTGCCAGCTCCCCTGCTCTTAGCCAGCTCCATAACCGTAGCCAGCTACCTGCTCTTGCCAGCTGACCCGCTCGTTGCCAGCTCTCCCGCTCGTTGCCAGCTCACCCGCTCTGTGCCAGCTCCTGACGAACCCGGCTACTCGCTCAACACCCAACGCTCGTAACCAGCCTGTCGTCCAACGCTCAAAGCCAGTCTTTCGTCCACGCCGTGGCCAGCTACCCGCTCAGTGCCTGGACATAGCTACACGCTCAACAGCTCGCAGTCCGCTCACCGCTCCGGACCAGCAACGCCGCAGCCAGCTACCCGCTCAGTGCCTGAACATTGGTACACGCTCAGCAACTCGCAGTCCGCTCACCGCTCCGAATCAGCGACGCCAGTAGCCAGATACCCGCTCAACTGCCGTACTCCGCTACACGCTTGCAACCCGCTCAGTGCCTGGACATAGGTACACGCTCAGCAGCTCGCAGTCCGATCACCGCTCCGAATCAGCGACGCCAGTAGCCAGATACCCGCTCAACTGCCGTACTCCGCTACACGCTTGCAACCCGCTCAGTGCCTGGACATAGGTACACGCTCAGCAGCTCGCAGTCCGATCACCGCTCCGAATCAGCGACGCCAGTAGCCAGATACCCGCACAACGCCCGTACCCCGCTACACGCTTGCAACCCGCTCAGCGCCTGTCTGCTCCGAATCAGTTGACGTCCGTAGCCATCTACTTGCTCAGTGCCCGTTCACCGTCAACGCTTGCGGCCAGCTACTCGCCCACTAGTCAACGCTCGTAGCCCGCTGCTCGCCCAACTCACCGCTCTTCACCGTCAACGCTTGCGGCCAGCTACTCGCTCACCAGTCAACGCTCGTAGCCCGCTGCTCGCCCAATTCACCGCTCTTCACCGTTAACGCTTGCTGCCAGCTACTCGCTCACCAGTCAACGCTTGTAGCCCGCTTCTCGCCCTTCACCGCTCAGCACCGTCGACGCTTGTATCTAGCTACTCGCTCGTAGCCATCCCGTTGCCCGCATCCAGCTCATCGCTCAGCAGCACTCAACGCTCGTAGGCAGCTACTCGCTCGTAGCCATCACCCTGCTTGCCTCTAGCTCACCGCTCAGCAACGCATCGACGCCGTAGCCAGCTACTCGCTCGCCATTCAGCGCTCGTTAGCAGCTATCATATCGTAACAAACCAGGACCAGACTAGTCAACAGCCCCCGTGTGACTCCCCAGCGCACCCGTATAACAAAGCAGAGGAACCGAGGGTCCGATCTTCCACCAGATTTCTCCAATTACGTATATATAATTGTATATAGCTATCCGAATTACATCTAAATATCAAACCAAATCTGAAATTCCACTAACGTACTATTCATTACTTTAACACCCAAGAGTTAAATAAAGAATTAAACTTATATAACTCGTGTTATCACTTAAGGTTTGTGGGTCCTTGAGTTGACCCTGGAGGCGACTGAGCTTACCTCAGCCTTAGACAAAACCACTCGTTATAGAATCTTTTCATTTCCCCAAAGACCACAAAACGTAGATTTTTTAAAGAATTTTTCTCAAGCAACCATCAACCACAAAACGTGGATTTTTTTTAAAGAATTTTTCTCAAGCAACCATCCACCACAAAACGTGGATTTTTTAAACAATTTTTCTCAAGCAACCATCAACCACAAAACTTGGATTTTTTAAAGAATTTTTCTCAAGCACCTATTGACCAAAAAACTTGGATTTTTTAAAGAATTTTTCTCAAGCAACCATCAACCACAAAACTTGGATTTTTTAAAGAATTTTTCTCAAGCACCTATTGACCACAAAACTTGGATTTTTTAAAGAATTTTTCTCAAGCACCTATTGACCAAAAAACTTGGATTTTTTAAAGAATTTTTCTCAAGCAACCATCAACCACAAAACTTGGATTTTTTAAAGAATTTTTCTCAAGCACCTATTGACCACAAAACTTGGATTTTTTAAAGAATTTTTCTCAAGCACCTATTGACCACAAAACTTGGATTTTTTAAAGAATTTTTCTCAAGCACCTATTGACCACAAAACGTGGATTTTTTTAAGAATTTTTCTCAAGCACCTATTGACCACAAAACTTGGATTTTTTTAAGAATTTTTATCAATTCCCCAAAGACCACAAAACGTGAATTTTTTAAAGATTTTTTTCAATTCCCCAAAGACCACAAAACGTGGATTTTTTAAAGAATTTTTTTTTAATTTAATTATTTGAGGTTTTTCTTAAGATATTTATGTGGATATATTCCTTGTTACCCACCCACTGTCTTTGTTTATATTGAACCCTGCAACGGTTGCTTTGTGGTGCTGGTGTAACGAAAATTCATTGAAAGGAAACTCAATCAAATGGAAACATTGTGGCTTCATTCTTTTGTAAAGCTGTAGCAGTGACAGTTTCGCTGAGAAGCTGAGCGGAATAAAATTTTCTCCTACCAACCAGCCACCCAGACTGCCTTTGGCTGGCCATCGAAGCATAAAGGTCTTTTGATACCTGCTGCCCTTTGTGTTTGGCAAGACAATAAAATTCAACACAAACACACCCACACAAATACAATCAGCAAACACAGTAGGCGAACGTGTGTTCGTTAAAATGCTGTAAAGGGAATTCAAGGAATTTTGTGACCCCTGGCATACCTGTGTCCATACCACGCAGCTTACCTTGGTACACCACACAACAATTGTGGCAAGTTTTTGGTGATAAAACTTGAATTGTTAAAGGGAAATCACATGATTTCTGGTTAGGATATTGGAGATTTAAAAGGAAGAGCTGAGGATAAAAGCCATTTTTCACTTGTAGGTTTAAATTAGTTTGGGAATTTGTTGTGAATCATCACCATCCAAATGTGTCTCAGGTGTGGAAAGCAGCTCAAACCAAAGTCCTCTTCAAAGGAATCCTAACTCAATAAAAGTATCGTTAATATCTTTTTTGATATTTTTTATGGTTCTTCTGAGCGAATTGCAACAATTTAAATACTTTTCACGTCTACAATAAATTTCAATTAGATGATTGATTTGTTGAAAATTATTCCTAAATAAATAAATTTCCAAGGACAGAGAGAAAATAAGTGGCAGAAAATTAACAATTATTTTAAATTGATTTCAATTACATTCGATTTTCGGGGAATCCCAAAGCGGCAACAAAAACAAGCTCGTGGATTTTTGGTAATTGTTGACTTTTATAGAAATTCACAGCACGCAGTTGGACGTGTTGTTGCAGGCTAAGAGGGTAATGAGGGAAGGATAGCCAACATTTGTATAAGAAATAAAAATATTTTTCTAAAAAGTAAAAGAAAAATTAAAAATTTCCAAGTTTTGTGGTTGATGGGTCCATGAAAAAATTAATTTAAAAAATCCACGTTTTGTGGTTGATGAGTCCATGAAAAAAGTACTTTAAAAAATCCACGTTTTGTGGTTGATGGGTCCATGAAAAAATTACTTTAAAAAATCCACGTTTTGTGGTTGATGGGTCCATGAAAAAATTACTTTAAAAAATCCACGTTTTGTGGTTGATGGGTCCATGAAAAAATTACTTTAAAAAATCCACGTTTTGTGGTTGATGGTTGCTTGAGAAAAATTCTTTAAAAAATCCACGTTTTGTGGTTGATGGTTGCTTGAGAAAAATTCTATAAAAAATCCACGTTTTGGGGTTGATGGTTGCTTGAGAAAAATTCTATAAAAAATCCACGTTTTGTGGTTGATGGTTGCTTGAGAAAAATTCTTTAAAAAATCCACGTTTTGTGGTTGATGGTTGCTTGAGAAAAATTCTATAAAAAATCCACGTTTTGGGGTTGATGGTTGCTTAAGAAAAATTCTTTAAAAAATCCACGTTTTGTGGTTGATGGTTGCTTGAGAAAAATTCTTTAAAAAATCCACGTTTTGTGGTTGATGGTTGCTTGAGAAAAATTCTATAAAAAATCCACGTTTTGTGGTTGATGGTTGCTTGAGAAAAATTCTTTAAAAAATCCACGTTTTGTGGTTGATGGTTGCTTGAGAAAAATTCTTTAAAAAATCCACGTTTTGTGGTTGATGGTTGCTTGAGAAAAATTCTTTAAAAAATCCACGTTTTGTGGTTGATGGTTGCTTGAGAAAAATTCTTTAAAAAATCCACGTTTTGTGGTTGATGGGTAATTGAAAAAATTCTTTAAAAAATCCACGTTTTGTGGTTGATGGTTGCTTGAGAAAAATTCTTTAAAAAATCCACGTTTTGTGGTTGATGGTTGTTTGAGAAAAATTCTTTAAAAAATCCACGTTTTGTGGTTGATGGTTGCTTGAGAAAAATTCTTTAAAAAATCCACGTTTTGTGGTTGATGGTTGCTTGAGAAAAATTCTATAAAAAATCCACGTTTTGGGGTTGATGGTTGCTTGAGAAAAATTCTTTAAAAAATCCACGTTTTGTGGTTGATGGTTGCTTGAGACAAATTCTTTAAAAAATCCACGTTTTGTGGTTGATGGTTGCTTGAGAAAAATTCTTTAAAAAATCCACGTTTTGTGGTTGATGGTTGCTTGAGAAAAATTCTTTAAAAAATCCACGTTTTGTGGTTGATGGTTGCTTGAGAAAAATTCTTTAAAAAATCCACGTTTTGTGGTTGATGGGTAATTGAAAAAATTCTTTAAAAAATCCACGTTTTGTGGTTGATGGTTGCTTGAGAAAAATTCTTTAAAAAATCCACGTTTTGTGGTTGATGGTTGTTTGAGAAAAATTCTTTAAAAAATCCACGTTTTGTGGTTGATGGTTGCTTGAGAAAAATTCTTTAAAAAATCCACGTTTTGTGGTTGATGGTTGCTTGAGAAAAATTCTATAAAAAATCCACGTTTTGGGGTTGATGGTTGCTTGAGAAAAATTCTTTAAAAAATCCACGTTTTGTGGTTGATGGTTGCTTGAGACAAATTCTTTAAAAAATCCACGTTTTGTGGTTGATGGTTGCTTGAGAAAAATTCTTTAAAAAATCCACGTTTTGTGGTTGATGGTTGCTTGAGAAAAATTCTTTAAAAAATCCACGTTTTGTGGTTGATGGGTAATTGAAAAAATTCTTTAAAAAATCCACGTTTTGTGGTTGATGGTTGCTTGAGAAAAATTCTTTAAAAAATCCACGTTTTGTGGTTGATGGTTGTTTGAGAAAAATTCTTTAAAAAATCCACGTTTTGTGGTTGATGGTTGCTTGAGAAAAATTCTTTAAAAAATCCACGTTTTGTGGTTGATGGTTGCTTGAGAAAAATTCTATAAAAAATCCACGTTTTGGGGTTGATGGTTGCTTGAGAAAAATTCTTTAAAAAATCCACGTTTTGTGGTTGATGGTTGCTTGAGACAAATTCTTTAAAAAATCCACGTTTTGTGGTTGATGGTTGCTTGAGAAAAATTCTTTAAAAAATTCACGTTTTGTGGTTGATGGTTGCTTGAAAAAATTACTTTAAAAAATTCACGTTTTGTGGTTGATGGGTGGTTGAAAAAATTACTTTAAAAAATCCACGTTTTGTGGTTGATGGGTAATTGAAAAAATTACTTTAAAAAATCCACGTTTTGTGGTTGATGGGTCCATGAAAAAATTACTTTAAAAAAATCCATGTTTTGTGGTTGATGGGTCCATGAAAAAATTACTTTAAAAAATCCACGTTTTGTGGTTGATGGGTGGTTGAAAAAATTACTTTAAAAAATCCACATTTTGTGGTTGATGGGTAATTGAAAAAATTACTTTAAAAAATCCATGTTTTGTGGTTGATGGGTCCATGAAAAAATTACTTTAAAAAATCCATGTTTTGTGGTTGATGGGTCCATGAAAAAATTACTTTAAAAAATCCACGTTTTGTGGTTGATGGGTGGTTGAAAAAATTACTTTAAAAAATCCACGTTTTGTGGTTGATGGGTGGTTGAAAAAATTACTTTAAAAAATCCACGTTTTGTGGTTGATGGGTGGTTGAAAAAATTACTTTAAAAAATCCACGTTTTGTGGTTGATGGGTGGTTGAAAAAATTACTTTAAAAAATCCACGTTTTGTGGTTGATGGGTGGTTGAAAAAATTACTTTAAAAAATCCACGTTTTGTGGTTGATGGGTGGTTGAAAAAATTACTTTAAAAAATCCACGTTTTGTGGTTGATGGGTGGTTGAAAAAATTACTTCAAAAAATCCACGTTTTGTGGTTGATTAAAAAAATTACTTTAAAAATCCTCGTTTTGTGTTTGATGGGTGCATGAAAAAATTACTTCAAAAAATCCACGTTTTGTGGTTGATGGGTGCTTACAAAAATTACTTTAAAAAATCCACGTTTTGTGGTTGATGGGTGCTTACAAAAATTACTTTAAAAAATCCACGTTTTGTGGTTGATGAGTGCATGAAAAAATTAAAAAATTGATGGGTGCATGAAAAAATTACTTTAAAAAATCCACGTTTTGTGTTTGATGGGTGCATGAAAAAATTACTTTAAAAAATCCACGTTTTGTGGTTGATGGGTGCTTACAAAAATTAATTAAAAAAATCCACGTTTTGTGGTTGATGGGTGCTTACAAAAATTAATTAAAAAAATCCACGTTTTGTGGTTGATGGGTGCTTACAAAAATTACTTTAAAAAATCCACGTTTTGTGGTTGATGAGTGCATGAAAAAATTAAAAAATTGATGGGTGCATGAAAAAATTACTTCAAAAAATCCACGTTTTGTGTTTGATGGGTGCATGAAAAAATTACTTTAAAAAATCCACGTTTTGTGGTTGATGGGTGCTTACAAAAATTAATTAAAAAAATCCACGTTTTGTGGTTGATGAGTGCATGAAAAAACTACTTTAAAAAATCCACGTTTTGTTGTTGATGGGTGCATGAAAAAATTACTTTAAAAAATCCACGTTTTGTGGTTGATGGGTGCATGAAAAAAATATTTTAAAAAATCCACGTTTTGTGGTTGATGGGTCCATGAAAAAATTACTTTAAAAAATCCACGTTTTGTGGTTGATGGGTGCATGAAAAAATTACTTTAAAAAATCCACGTTTTGTGGTTGAAAAAATGAAAAAATTACTTTAAAAAATCCACGTTTTGTGGTTGATGGTTGCTTAAAAATATTACTTTAAAAAATCCACGTTTTGTGGTTGATGGGTAATTGAAAAAATTACTTTAAAAAATCCACGTTTTGTGGTTGATGGGTCCATGAAAAAAATTACTTTAAAAAATCCACGTTTTGTGGTTGATGGGTGCATGAAAAAAATTACTTTAAAAAATCCACGTTTTGTGGTTGATGGTTGCTTAAAAATATTACTTTAAAAAATCCACATTTTGTGGTTGATGGGTCCATGAAAAAATTACTTTAAAAAATCCACGTTTTGTGGTTGATGGGTGCATGGAAAAATTACTTTAAAAAATCCACGTTTTGTGGTTGGTGGGTAATGGGAAAAATTACTTAAAAAAATCCACGTTTTGTGGTTGGTGGGTAATGGGAAAAATTACTTAAAAAAATCCACGTTTTGTGGTTGATGGGTGCATGAAAAAATTACTTTAAAAAATCCACGTTTTGTGGTTGATGGGTGCATGAAAAAATTACTTTAAAAATCCACGTCTTGTGGTTGATGGGTGCGTGAAAAAATTACTTAAAAAAATCCACGTTTTGTGGTTGATGGGTGCATGAAAAAATTACTTTAAAAAATCCACGTTTTGTGGTTGATGGGTGCATGAAAAAATTACTTTAAAAATCCACGTTTTGTGGTTGATGGGTGCGTGAAAAAATTACTTAAAAAAATCCACGTTTTGTGGTTGATGGGTGCATGAAAAAATTACTTAAAAAAATCCACGTTTTGTGGTTGATGGGTGCATGAAAAAATTACTTTAAAAATCCACGTTTTGTGGTTGATGGGTGCGTGAAAAAATTACTTAAAAAAATCCACGTTTTGTGGTTGATGGGTGCATGAAAAAATTACTTAAAAAAATCCACGTTTTGTGGTTGATGGGTGCATGAAAAAATTACTTTAAAAATCCACGTTTTGTGGTTGATGGGTGCGTGAAAAAATTACTTAAAAAAATCCACGTTTTGTGGTTGATGGGTGCATGAAAAAATTACTTTAAAAAATCCACGTTTTGTGGTTGATGGGTGCATGAAAAAATTACTTTAAAAAATCCACGTTTTGTGGTTGATGGGTCCATGAAAAAATTACTTTAAAAAATCCACGTTTTGTGGTTGATGGGTCCATGAAAGAATTACTTTAAAAAATCCACGTTTTGTGGTTGATGGGTCCATGAAAGAATTACTTTAAAAAATCCACGTTTTGTGGTTGATGGGTCCATGAAAGAATTACTTTAAAAAATCCACGTTTTGTGGTTGATGGGTCCATGAAAAAATTACTTTAAAAAATCCACGTTTTGTGGTTGATGGGTCCATGAAAAAATTATTTTAAAAAATCCACGTTTTGTGGTTGATGGGTGCATGAAAAAATTACTTTAAAAAACCCACGTTTTGTAGTTGATGGGTCCATGAAAAAATTACTTTAAAAAATCCACGTTTTGTGGTTGGTGGGTAATGGGAAAAATTACTTTAAAAAATCCACGTTTTGTGGTTGGTGGGTAATGGGAAAAATTACTTTAAAAAATCCACGTTTTGTGGTTGATGGGTAATGGGAAAAATTACTTTAAAAAATCCACGTTTTGTGGTTGGTGGGTAATGGGAAAAATTACTTTAAAAAATCCACGTTTTGTGGTTGATGGTTGCTTAAAAAAATTACTTTAAAAAATCCACGTTTTGTGGTTGATGGTTGCTTAAAAAAATTACTTTAAAAAATCCACGTTTTGTGGTTGATGGGTAACTGAAAAAATTACTTTAAAAAAATCCACGTTTTGTGGTTGATGGGTCCATGAAAAAATTACTTTAAAAAAATCCACGTTTTGTGGTTGATGGGTCCATGAAAAAATTACTTTAAAAAATCCACGTTTTGTGGTTGATGGGTCCATGAAAAAATTATTTTAAAAAATCCACGTTTTGTGGTTGATGGGTGCATGAAAAAATTACTTTAAAAAACCCACGTTTTGTAGTTGATGGGTCCATGAAAAAATTACTTTAAAAAATCCACGTTTTGTGGTTGATGGGTGCATGAAAAAATTACTTTAAAAAATCCACGTTTTGTGGTTGATGGGTCCATGAAAAAATTACTTTAAAAAATCCACGTTTTGTGGTTGATGGGACCATGAAAAAATTACTTTAAAAAATCCACGTTTTGTGGTTGATGGGTCCATGAAAGAATTACTTTAAAAAATCCACGTTTTGTGGTTGATGGGTCCATGAAAAAATTACTTTAAAAAATCCACGTTTTGTGGTTGATGGGTCCATGAAAAAATTACTTTAAAAAATCCACGTTTTGTGGTTGATGGGTCCATTAAAAAATTACTTTAAAAAATCCACGTTTTGTGGTTGATGGGTCCATGAAAAAATTATTTTAAAAAATCCACGTTTTGTGGTTGATGGGTGCATGAAAAAATTACTTTAAAAAACCCACGTTTTGTAGTTGATGGGTCCATGAAAAAATTACTTTAAAAAATCCACGTTTTGTGGTTGGTGGGTAATGGGAAAAATTACTTTAAAAAATCCACGTTTTGTGGTTGGTGGGTAATGGGAAAAATTACTTTAAAAAATCCACGTTTTGTGGTTGATGGTTGCTTAAAAAAATTACTTTAAAAAATCCACGTTTTGTGGTTGATGGTTGCTTAAAAAAATTACTTTAAAAAATCCACGTTTTGTGGTTGATGGGTAACTGAAAAAATTACTTTAAAAAAATCCACGTTTTGTGGTTGATGGGTCCATGAAAAAATTACTTTAAAAAAATCCACGTTTTGTGGTTGATGGGTCCATGAAAAAATTACTTTAAAAAATCCACGTTTTGTGGTTGATGGGTTCATGAAAAAATTACTTTAAAAAATCCACGTTTTGTGGTTGATGGGTCCATGAAAAAATTACTTTAAAAAATCCACGTTTTGTGGTTGATGGGTGCATGATAAAATTACTTTAATAATCCACGTTTTGTGGTTGATGGGTCCATGAAAAAATCCACGTTTTGTGGTTGATGGGTCCATGGAAAAATTACTTTAAAAAATCCACGTTTTGTGGTTGATGGGTCCATGAAAAAATTACTTTAAAAAATCCACGTTTTGTGGTTGATGGGTAACTGAAAAAATTACTTTAAAAAATCCACGTTTTGTGGTTGATGGTTGCTTAAAAAAATTACTTTAAAAAATCCACGTTTTGTGGTTGATGGGTCCATGAAAAAATTACTTTAAAAAATCCACGTTTTGTGGTTGATGGGTCCATGAAAAAATTACTTTAAAAAATCCACGTTTTGTGGTTGATGGCTCCATGAAAAAATTACTTTAAAAAATCCACGTTTTGTGGTTGATGGCTCCATGAAAAAATTACTTTAAAAAATCCATGTTTTGTGGTTGATGGTTGGCTGAAAAAATTACTTTAAAAAATCCACGTTTTGTGGTTGGTGGGTAA
Source organism: Musca autumnalis (assembly GCF_047663935.1). Classification (NCBI taxonomy): domain Eukaryota; kingdom Metazoa; phylum Arthropoda; class Insecta; order Diptera; family Muscidae; genus Musca; species Musca autumnalis. The sequence continues at coordinate 223,697,891 of NW_027411977.1, read as the reverse complement.
TGGGAAAAATTACTTTAAAAAATCCACGTTTTGTGGTTGATGGGTGCTTACAAAAATTACTTTAAAAAATCCACGTTTTGTGGTTGATAGGTCCATGAAAAAATTACTTTAAAAAATCCACGTTTTGTGGTTGATGGTTGCTTGAGAAAAATTCTTTAAAAATCCACGTTTTGTGGTTGATGGTTGCTTGAGAAAAATTCTTTAAAAAATCCACGTTTTGTGGTTGATGGTTGCTTGAGAAAAATTCTTTAAAAAATCCACGTTTTGTGGTTGATGGTTGCTTGAGAAAAATTCTTTAAAAAAACCACGTTTTGTGGTTGATGGTTGCTTGAGAAAAATTCTTAAAAAAATCCACGTTTTGTGGTTGATGGTTGCTTGAGAAAAATTCTTTAAAAAATCCACGTTTTGTGGTTGATGGTTGCTTGAGAAAAATTCTTTAAAAAATCCACGTTTTGTGGTTGATGGTTGCTTGAGAAAAATTCTTTAAAAAATCCACGTTTTGTGGTTGATGGTTGCTTGAGAAAAATTCTTTAAAAAATTCACGTTTTGTGGTTGATTGTTGCTTGAGAAAAATTCTTTAAAAAATCCACGTTTTGTGGTTTATGGGTCCATGAAAAAATTACTTTAAAAAATCCACGTTTTGTGGTTGATGGGTCCATGAAAAAATTACTTTAAAAAATCCACGTTTTGTGGTTGATGGGTCCATGAAAAAATTACTTTAAAAAATCCACGTTTTGTGGTTAATGGGTCCATGAAAAAATTACTTTAAAAAATCCACGTTTTGTGGTTGATGGGTCCATGAAAAAATTACTTTAAAAAATCCACGTTTTGTGGTTGATGGGTCCATGAAAAAATTACTTTAAAAAATCCACGTTTTGTGGTTGATGGGTCCATGAAAAAATTACTTTAAAAAATCCACGTTTTGTGGTTGATGGGTCCATGAAAAAATTACTTTAAAAAATCCACGTTTTGTGGTTGATGGGTCCATGAAAAAATTACTTTAAAAAATCCACGTTTTGTGGTTGATGGGTCCATGAAAAAATTACTTTAAAAAATCCACGTTTTGTGGTTGATGGGTCCATGAAAAAATTACTTTAAAAAACCCACGTTTTGTGGTTGATTGGTCCATGAAAAAATTACTTTAAAAAACCCACGTTTTGTGGTTGATTGGTCCATGAAAAAATTACTTTAAAAAATACACGTTTTGTGGTTGATGGGTCCATGAACAAATTACTTTAAAAAATCCACGTTTTGTGGTTGATGGGTCCATGAAAAAATTACTTTAAAAATCCACGTTTTGTGGTTGATGGGTCCATGAAAAAATTACTTTAAAAAATCCATGTTTTGTGGTTGATGGTTGGCTGAAAAAATTACTTTAAAAAATCCACGTTTTGTGGTTGATGGGTAATTGAAAAAATTACTTTATGGGTAATTGAAAAAATTACTTTAAAAAATCCACGTTTTGTGGTTGATGGGTAATTGAAAAAATTACTTTAAAAAATCCACGTTTTGTGGTTGATGGGTAATTGAAAAAATTACTTTAAAAAATCCACGTTTTGTGGTTGATGGGTAATTGAAAAAATTACTTTAAAAAATCCACGTTTTGTGGTTGATGGGTAATTGAAAAAATTACTTTAAAAAATCCACGTTTTGTGGTTGATGGGTAATTGAAAAAATTACTTTAAAAAATCCACGTTTTGTGGTTGATGGGTAATTGAAAAAATTACTTTAAAAAATCCACGTTTTGCGGTTGATGGGTAATTGAAAAAATTACTTTAAAAAATCCACGTTTTGCGGTTGATGGTTGCTTAAAAAAATTACTTTAAAAAATCCACGTTTTGTGGTTGATGGGTAATTGAAAAAATTACTTTAAAAAATCCACGTTTTGTGGTTGATGGGTAATTGAAAAAATTACTTTAAAAAATCCACGTTTTGTGGTTGATGGGTAATTGAAAAAATTACTTTAAAAAATCCACGTTTTGTGGTTGATGGGTAATTGAAAAAATTACTTTAAAAAATCCACGTTTTGCGGTTGATGGTTGCTTAAAAAAATTACTTTAAAAAATCCACGTTTTGTGGTTGATGGGTAATTGAAAAAATTACTTTAAAAAATCCACGTTTTGTGGTTGATGGGTAATTGAAAAAATTACTTTAAAAAATCCACGTTTTGTGGTTGATGGGTAATTGAAAAATTTACTTTAAAAAATCCACGTTTTGTGGTTGATGGTTGCTTGAGACAAATTCTTTAAAAAATCCACGTTTTGTGGTTGATGGTTGCTTGAGAAAAATTCTTTAAAAAATCCACGTTTTGTGGTTGATGGTTGCTTGAGAAATTTTTTTTAAAAAATCCACGTTTTGTGGTTGATGGTTGCTTGAGAAATTTTTTTTAAAAAATCCACGTTTTGTGGTTGATGGTTGCTTGAGAAAAATTCTTTAAAAAATCCACGTTTTGTGGTTGATGGTTGCTTGAGACAAATTCTTTAAAAAATCCACGTTTTGTGGTTGATGGTTGCTTGAGAAAATTCTTTAAAAAATCCACGTTTTGTGGTTGATGGTTGCTTGAGAAAAATTCTTTAAAAAATCCACGTTTTGTGGTTGATGGTTGCTTGAGAAAAATTCTTTAAATAATCCACGTTTTGTGGTTGATGGTTGCTTGAGACAAATTCTTTAAAAAATCCACGTTTTGTGGTTGATGGTTGCTTGAGAAAATTCTTTAAAAAATCCACGTTTTGTGGTTGATGGTTGCTTGAGAAAAATTCTTTAAAAAATCCACGTTTTGTGGTTGATGGTTGCTTGAGAAAATTCTTTAAAAAATCCACGTTTTGTGGTTGATGGTTGCTTGAGAAAAATTCTTTAAAAAATCCACGTTTTGTGGTTGATGGTTGCTTGAGAAAATTCTTTAAAAAATCCACGTTTTGTGGTTGATGGTTGCTTGAGAAAATTCTTTAAAAAATCCACGTTTTGTGGTTGATCGTTGCTTGAGAAAAATTCTTTAAAAAATCCACGTTTTGTGGTTGATGGTTGCTTGAGAAAAATTCTTTAAAAAATCCACGTTTTGTGGTTGATGGTTGCTTGAGAAAAATTCTTTAAAAAATCCACGTTTTGTAGTTGATGGTTGCTTGAGAAAATTTTTTTAAAAAATCCACGTTTTGTGGTTGATGGTTGCTTGAGAAAAATTCTTTAAAAAATCCAAGTTTTGTGGTTGATGGTTGCTTGAGAAAAATTCTTTAAAAAATCCACGTTTTGTGGTTGATGGTTGCTTGAGAAAATTCTTTAAAAAATCCACGTTTTGTGGTTGATGGTTGCTTGAGAAAAATTCTTTAAAAAATCCACGTTTTGTGGTTGATGGTTGCTTGAGAAAAATTCTTTAAATAATCCACGTTTTGTGGTTGATGGTTGCTTGAGACAAATTCTTTAAAAAATCCACGTTTTGTGGTTGATGGTTGCTTGAGAAAATTCTTTAAAAAATCCACGTTTTGTGGTTGATGGTTGCTTGAGAAAAATTCTTTAAAAAATCCACGTTTTGTGGTTGATGGTTGCTTGAGAAAAATTCTTTAAAAAATCCACGTTTTGTGGTTGATGGTTGCTTGAGAAAATTCTTTAAAAAATCCACGTTTTGTGGTTGATGGTTGCTTGAGAAAATTCTTTAAAAAATCCACGTTTTGTGGTTGATCGTTGCTTGAGAAAAATTCTTTAAAAAATCCACGTTTTGTGGTTGATGGTTGCTTGAGAAAAATTCTTTAAAAAATCCAAGTTTTGTGGTTGATGGTTGCTTGAGAAAAATTCTTTAAAAAATCCACGTTTTGTGGTTGATGGTTGCTTGAGAAAATTCTTTAAAAAATCCACGTTTTGTGGTTGATGGTTGCTTGAGAAAAATTCTTTAAAAAATCCACGTTTTGTGGTTGATGGTTGCTTGAGAAAATTCTTTAAAAAATCCACGTTTTGTGGTTGATGGTTGCTTGAGAAAAATTCTTTAAAAAATCCACGTTTTGTGGTTGATGGTTGCTTGAGAAAATTTTTTTTTAAAAAATCCACGTTTTGTGGTTGATGGTTGCTTGAGAAAAATTCTTTAAAAAATCCACGTTTTGTGGTTGATGGTTGCTTGAGAAAAATTCTTTAAAAAATCCACGTTTTGTGGTTGATGGTTGCTTGAGAAAAATTCTTTAATAAATCCACGTTTTGTGGTTGATGGTTGCTTAAAAAATCCACGTTTTGTGGTTGGTGGTTGCTTGAGAAAAATTCTTTAAAAAATCCACGTTTTGTAGTTGATGGTTGCTTGAGAAAATTTTTTTAAAAAATCCACGTTTTGTGGTTGATGGTTGCTTGAGAAAAATTCTTTAAAAAATCCACGTTTTGTGGTTGATGGTTGCTTGAGAAAATTCTTTAAAAAATCCACGTTTTGTGGTTGATGGTTGCTTGAGAAAAATTCTTTAAAAAATCCACGTTTTGTGGTTGATGGTTGCTTGAGAAAAATTCTTTAAAAAATCCACGTTTTGTGGTTGATGGTTGCTTGAGAAAATTCTTTAAAAAATCCACGTTTTGTGGTTGATGGTTGCTTGAGAAAATTCTTTAAAAAATCCACGTTTTGTGGTTGATCGTTGCTTGAGAAAAATTCTTTAAAAAATCCACGTTTTGTGGTTGATGGTTGCTTGAGAAAAATTCTTTAAAAAATCCAAGTTTTGTGGTTGATGGTTGCTTGAGAAAAATTCTTTAAAAAATCCACGTTTTGTGGTTGATGGTTGCTTGAGAAAATTCTTTAAAAAATCCACGTTTTGTGGTTGATGGTTGCTTGAGAAAAATTCTTTAAAAAATCCACGTTTTGTGGTTGATGGTTGCTTGAGAAAATTCTTTAAAAAATCCACGTTTTGTGGTTGATGGTTGCTTGAGAAAAATTCTTTAAAAAATCCACGTTTTGTGGTTGATGGTTGCTTGAGAAATTTTTTTTTAAAAAATCCACGTTTTGTGGTTGATGGTTGCTTGAGAAAAATTCTTTAAAAAATCCACGTTTTGTGGTTGATGGTTGCTTGAGAAAAATTCTTTAAAAAATCCACGTTTTGTGGTTGATGGTTGCTTGAGAAAATTCTTTAAAAAATCCACGTTTTGTGGTTGATGGTTGCTTAAAAAATCCACGTTTTGTGGTTGGTGGTTGCTTGAGAAAAATTCTTTAAAAAATCCACGTTTTGTAGTTGATGGTTGCTTGAGAAAATTTTTTTAAAAAATCCACGTTTTGTGGTTGATGGTTGCTTGAGAAAAATTCTTTAAAAAATCCACGTTTTGTGGTTGATGGTTGCTTGAGAAAAATTCTTTAAAAAATCCAAGTTTTGTGGTTGATGGTTGCTTGAGAAAAATTCTTTAAAAAATCCACGTTTTGTAGTTGATGGTTGCTTGAGAAATTTTTTTTAATAAATCCACGTTTTGTGGTTGATGGTTGCTTGAGAAAAATTCTTTAAAAAATCCACGTTTTGTGGTTGATGGTTGCTTGAGAAAAATTCTTTAAAAAATCCACGTTTTGTGGTTGATGGTTGCTTGAGAAAAATTCTTTAAAAAATCCACGTTTTGTGGTTGATGGTTGCTTGAGAAATTTTTTTTAAAAAATCCACGTTTTGTGGTTGATGATTGCTTGAGAAAAATTCTTTAAAAAATCCACGTTTTGTGGTTGATGGTTGCTTGATAAAAATTCTTTAAAAAATCCACGTTTTGTGGTTGATGGTTGCTTGAGAAAATTTTTTTAAAAAATCCACGTTTTGTGGTTGATGGGTCCATGAAAAAATTACTTTAAAAAATCCACGTTTTGTGGTTGATGGGTCCATGAAAAAATTACTTTAAAAAATCCACGTTTTGTGGTTGATGGGTCCATGAAAAAATTACTTTAAAAAATCCACGTTTTGTGGTTGATGGGTCCATGAAAAAATTACTTTAAAAAATCCACGTTTTGTGGTTGATGGGTCCATGAAAAAATTACTTTAAAAAATCCAAAATTGGTAATTGAAAAAATTACTTTAAAAAATCCACGTTTTGTGGTTGATGGGTGCATGAAAAAATTAGTTTAAAAAATCCACATTTTGTGGTTGATGGTTGCTTAAAAAAATTACTTTAAAAAATCCACGTTTTGTGGTTGATGGGTCCATGAAAGAATTACTTTAAAAAATCCACGTTTTGTGGTTGATTGGTAATTGAAAAAATTACTTTAAAAAATCCAAAATTGGTAATTGAAAAAATTACTTTAAAAAATCCACGTTTTGTGGTTGATGGGTGCATGAAAAAATTAGTTTAAAAAATCCACATTTTGTGGTTGATGGTTGCTTAAAAAAATTACTTTAAAAAATCCACGTTTTGTGGTTGATGGGTGCATGAAAAAATTAGTTTAAAAAATCCACATTTTGTGGTTGATGGTTGCTTAAAAAAATTACTTTAAAAAATCCACGTTTTGTGGTTAAAAAAATTACTTTAAAAAATCCACGTTTTGTGGTTGATGGGTGCATGAAAAAATTACTTTAAAAAATCCACGTTTTGTGGTTGATGGGTGCATGAAAAAATTACTTTAAAAAATCCACGTTTTGTGGTTGATGGGTGCATGAAAAAATTACTTTAAAAAAATCCACGTTTTGTGGTTGATGGGTCCATGAAAAAATTACTTTAAAAAATCCACGTTTTGTGGTTGATGTGTCCATGAAAAAATTACTTTAAAAATCCACGTTTTTTGGTTGATGGGTGATTGAAAAAATTACTTTAAAAAATCCACGTTTTGTGGTTGATGGGTCCATGAAAAAATTACTTTAAAAAATCCACGTTTTGTGGTTGATGGGTCCGTGAAAAAATTACTTTAAAAAATCCACGTTTTGTGGTTGATAGGTCCATGAAAAAATTACTTTAAAAAATCCACGTTTTGTGGTTGATGGGTCCATGAAAAAATTACTTTAAAAAATCCACGTTTTGTGGTTGATGTGTCCATGAAAAAATTACTTTAAAAAATCCACGTTTTGTGGTTGATGGGTCCTTGAAAAAATTACTTTAAAAAATCCACGTTTTGTGGTTGATGGGTGCATGAAAAAATTACTTTAAAAAATCCACGTTTTGTGGTTGAAAAAATGAAAAAATTACTTTAAAAAATCCACGTTTTGTGGTTGATAGGTCCATGAAAAAATTACTTTAAAAAATCCACGTTTTGTGGTTGATGGGTCCATGAAAAAATTACTTTAAAAAATCCACGTTTTGTGGTTGATGTGTCCATGAAAAAATTACTTTAAAAAATCCACGTTTTGTGGTTGATGGGTGCATGAAAAAATTACTTTAAAAAATCCACGTTTTGTGGTTGATGGGTGCATGAAAAAATTACTTTAAAAAATCCACGTTTTGTGGTTGAAAAAATGAAAAAATTACTTTAAAAAATCCACGTTTTGTGGTTGAAAAAATGAAAAAATTACTTTAAAAAATCCACGTTTTGTGGTTGATGGGTCCATGAAAAAATTACTTTAAAAAATCCACGTTTTGTGGTTGATGGGTCCATGAAAAAATTACTTTAAAAAATCCACGTTTTGTGGTTGATGGGTGGTTGAAAAAATTACTTTAAAGATTTAATTCTTGTTGGTATCCTTCCCTTTAAGATTGTCATATTGGCATCTTTATCTGTATTAGTTTGAATACACAAAACAAAAAGAAAATCCGGAGAACCATATTAACAGGTCCTCGAAGTTCTTAAAAATATTTAAACAACTTTTGTCTGTTTAGTAACCCAAAAATTCTAATCACGCACCGAAAGACAAACAGACTCGGCAAGTGATTTGTTAAGACATCCAAATGTTAATACTGCCTTAGTACTCACACGCACACACATATGCACGCAGGCAGACAGACAACAAACTCGCTAAACAAACAATCTGCTGTCAAACATTTGGCAATTAAAGCCTTCACATGGAGGAGCCCTTGACAAGTTCTTTGTCAAAAAGTGAAACAATTTTCGTGGTTCGAAGAGAACGCAAGTAAAAACAAAAAGTCCGATCTTCAAGCCTTTTGTGAAACGGTTTTTGTGGTCCCACATGACTTTGTGGCTATGCAGAAAAAAAGTTTCACAACCCACAAAACGGTTAGTACCGTTGAGTTTTGTTAACGAAGAGTTACGCAAAATGTTTCACAAAACAAACGCCTAGTCACAATTAAGCCTAGATGCATGTGTGTGATTTGGTTGTAGGAGTGTTAGTGAGTGTTTCAATGTGTGCGTTTGTGTCATTGTTTGTTTGTGTTTTTGAAGGATACGTTTGTAAGGAGTCTTAGCAGTGTATAGTTTGCTGTTGGCTTTGATGGATTTTTATGGACTACGTTTTCATTTCGAGAGGATTATTTTTAGCGAGTGTTGAGTAGAGTCTTGTTTGTTTGTGTGTGTGCGGGGGCAGATTTTGAAGAGTCTTAGTAACTGAGCCGCTTACTCGAGTGTGGAATATGCCAACAATTTAAAGTCAAGTGTAACGTAAAATTGTCGGATTTTTGGATGAAAAGAGGAACAATTTCCATTCCACAGGTTTAAAAGATTTCTGCAGGTACTTAGCACATTATGATTGTATATATTGAAATAAAAGTCTCATGATAGTCTCTGATAGCTGAAAAATCAGAATTGTAACCGGACTATAGTAGGTCACATTCTTAAATTTATTTTCAATACCATTCCCATAAACATTACAAAGGCAAGACCCCTCCTCAATGTCTCGACACATATCAGACCATAGTGATAAGACCCACTAATGACTTTAGGCATTGTCTTCTTTATTCCAATGTATTCATAAATATCCTGCCACCCCTCATACTTTACTGACTCACCCTGTGGGACACACGAATGACCTGTAATTATGCTGTTCATGTCCATGTGGTCTCTGACACTATCTTTGCCATGCATGGCCACAAAATCTCATAAATATGAATTCAATTACATTCCATTAAAATTCATACAAATGAATAATTTATTCGTGCATGATTAAGACATGTTTACATGCATCTCTAATTGTTTGTATTTCTTTCATATCCTCTGCTACCCCTCGATGCTACAAATACCCTAAGCGATGTGTGTGTGTACAATGTGTACATTTAAGTATACATGTGTATGTATGAAAAGTTTAAACAAAAGTTTCAAATACAAAACGTTGATTTTTTAAAGAATTTTTTCTAAACAAACGTGGATTTTTTAAAGAATTTTTTCTAAACAAACGTGAATTTTTTAAAGAATTTTTTCTAAACAAACGTGGATTTTTTAAAGAATTTTTTCTAAACAAACGTGGATTTTTTAAAGAATTTTTTTCTAAACAAATGTGGATTTTTTAAAGAATTTTTTCTAAAACAAACGTGGATTTTTTAAAGAATTTTTTCTAAACAAACGTGGATTTTTTAAAGAATTTTTTCTAAACAAACGTGAATTTTTTAAAGAATTTTTTCTAAACAAACGTGGATTTTTTAAAGAATTTTTTTCTAAACAAATGTGGATTTTTTAAAGAATTTTTTCTAAACAAACGTGGATTTTTTAAAGAATTTTTTCTAATCAAACGTGGATTTTTTAAACAGTTTTTTCTAACCAAACGTGGATTTTTTAAATAATTTTTTCTAACCAAACGTGGATTTTTTAAGAATTTTTTCTAACCAAACGTGGATTTTTTAAACAGTTTTTTCTAACCAAACGTGGATTTTTAAATAATTTTTTCTAACCCAACGTGGATTTTTAAATAATTTTTTCTAATCCAACGTGGATTTTTAAATAATTTTTTCTAACCAAACGTGAATTTTTTAAATAATTTTTTCTAACCAAACGTGGATTTTTTTAAAGAAAAATTTCCAAGGACTCTTAGACAACAAAGCGTGGATTTTTTAAAGAAAAATTTCCAAGGACTCTTAGACAACAAAGCGTGGATTTTTTAAAGAAAAATTTCCAAGGACTCTGAGACAACAAAGCGTGGATTTTTTAAAGAAAAATTTCCAAGGACTCTTAGACAACAAAGCGTGGATTTTTTAAAGAAAAATTTCCAAGGACTCTTAGACAACAAAGCGTGGATTTTTTTAAAGAAAAATTTCCAAGGACTCTGAGACAACAAAGCGTGGATTTTTTAAAGAAAAATTTCCAAGGACTCTTAGACAACAAAGCGTGGATTTTTTAAAGAAAAATTTCCAAGGACTCTTAGACAACAAAGCGTGGATTTTTTAAAGAAAAATTTCCAAGGACTCTTAGACAACAAAGCGTGGATTTTTTAAAGAAAAATTTCCAAGGACTCTGAGACAACAAAGCGTGGATTTTTTAAAGAAAAATTTCCAAGGACTCTTAGACAACAAAGCGTGGATTTTTTAAAGAAAAATTTCCAAGGACTCTGAGACAACAAAGCGTGGATTTTTTAAAGAAAAATTTCCAAGGACTCTTAGACAACAAAGCGTGGATTTTTTAAAGAAAAATTTCCAAGGACTCTTAGACAACAAAGCGTGGATTTTTTAAAGAAAAATTTCCAAGGACTCTTAGACAACAAAGCGTGGATTTTTTAAAGAAAAATTTCCAAGGACTCTTAGACAACAAAGCGTGGATTTTTTAAAGAAAAATTTCCAAGGACTCTTAGACAACAAAGCGTGGATTTTTTAAAGAAAAATTTCCAAGGACTCTTAGACAACAAAGCGTGGATTTTTTAAAGAAAAATTTCCAAGGACTCTTAGACAACAAAGCGTGGATTTTTTAAAGAAAAATTTCCAAGGACTCTTAGACAACAAAGCGTGGATTTTTTAAAGAAAAATTTCCAAGGACTCTTAGACAACAAAGCGTGGATTTTTTAAAGAAAAATTTCCAAGGACTCTTAGACAACAAAGCGTGGATTTTTGATTTTTTAAAGAAAAATTTCCAAGGACTCTTAGACAACAAAGCGTGGATTTTTTAAAGAAAAATTTCCAAGGACTCTTAGACAACAAAGCGTGGATTTTTTAAAGAAAAATTTCCAAGGACTCTTAGACAACAAAGCGTGGATTTTTTAAAGAAAAATTTCCAAGGACTCTTAGACAACAAAGCGTGGATTTTTTAAAGAAAAATTTCCAAGGACTCTTAGACAACAAAGCGTGGATTTTTTAAAGAAAAATTTCCAAGGACTCTTAGACAACAAAGCGTGGATTTTTTAAAGAAAAATTTCCAAGGACTCTTAGACAACAAAGCGTGGATTTTTTAAAGAAAAATTTCCAAGGACTCTTAGACAACAAAGCGTGGATTTTTTAAAGAAAAATTTCCAAGGACTCTTAGACAACAAAGCGTGGATTTTTTAAAGAAAAATTTCCAAGGACTCTTAGACAACAAAGCGTGGATTTTTTAAAGAAAAATTTCCAAGGACTCTTAGACAACAAAGCGTGGATTTTTTAAAGAAAAATTTCCAAGGACTCTTAGACAACAAAGCGTGGATTTTTTAAAGAAAAATTTCCAAGGACTCTTAGACAACAAAGCGTGGATTTTTTAAAGAAAAATTTCCAAGGACTCTTAGACAACAAAGCGTGGATTTTTTAAAGAAAAATTTCCAAGGACTCTTAGACAACAAAGCGTGGATTTTTTAAAGAAAAATTTCCAAGGACTCTTAGACAACAAAGCGTGGATTTTTTAAAGAAAAATTTCCAAGGACTCTTAGACAACAAAGCGTGGATTTTTTAAAGAAAAATTTCCAAGGACTCTTAGACAACAAAGCGTGGATTTTTTAAAGAAAAATTTCCAAGGACTCTTAGACAACAAAGCGTGGATTTTTTAAAGAAAAATTTCCAAGGACTCTTAGACAACAAAGCGTGGATTTTTTAAAGAAAAATTTCCAAGGACTCTTAGACAACAAAGCGTGGATTTTTTAAAGAAAAATTTCCAAGGACTCTTAGACAACAAAGCGTGGATTTTTTAAAGAAAAATTTCCAAGGACTCTTAGACAACAAAGCGTGGATTTTTTAAAGAAAAATTTCCAAGGACTCTTAGACAACAAAGCGTGGATTTTTTAAAGAAAAATTTCCAAGGACTCTTAGACAACAAAGCGTGGATTTTTTAAAGAAAAATTTCCAAGGACTCTTAGACAACAAAGCGTGGATTTTTTAAAGAAAAATTTCCAAGGACTCTTAGACAACAAAGCGTGGATTTTTTAAAGAAAAATTTCCAACGACCCATAGACCACAAAGCGTGGATTTTTTAAAGAAAAATTTCCAACGACCCATAGACCACAAAGCGTGGATTTTTTAAAGAAAAATTTCCAACGACCCATAGACCACAAAGCGTGGATTTTTTAAAGAAAAATTTCCAACGACCCATAGACCACAAAGCGTGGATTTTTTAAAGAAAAATTTCCAACGACCCATAGACCACAAAGCGTGGATTTTTTAAAGAAAAATTTCCAACGACCCATAGACCACAAAGCGTGGATTTTTTAAAGAAAAATTTCCAACGACCCATAGACCACAAAGCGTGGATTTTTTAAAGAAAAATTTCCAACGACCCATAGACCACAAAGCGTGGATTTTTTAAAGAAAAATTTCCAACGACCCATAGGCCACAAAGCGTGGATTTTTTAAAGAAAAATTTCCAACGACCCATAGACCACAAAGCGTGGATTTTTTAAAGAAAAATTTCCAACGACCCATAGGCCACAAAGCGTGGATTTTTTAAAGAAAAATTTCCAACGACCCATAGGCCACAAAGCGTGGATTTTTTAAAGAAAAATTTCCAACGACCCATAGGCCACAAAGCGTGGATTTTTTAAAGAAAAATTTCCAACGACCCATAGGCCACAAAGCGTGGATTTTTAAAAGAAAAATTTCCAACGACCCATAGGCCACAAAGCGTGGATTTTTTAAAGAAAAATTTCCAACGACCCATAGGCCACAAAGCGTGGATTTTTTAAAGAAAAATTTCCAACGACCCATAGGCCACAAAGCGTGGATTTTTTAAAGAAAAATTTCCAACGACCCATAGGCCACAAAGCGTGGATTTTTTAAAGAAAAATTTCCAACGACCCATAGGCCACAAAGCGTGGATTTTTTAAAGAAAAATTTCCAACGACCCATAGGCCACAAAGCGTGGATTTTTTAAAGAAAAATTTCCAACGACCCATAGGCCACAAAGCGTGGATTTTTTAAAGAAAAATTTCCAACGACCCATAGGCCACAAAGCGTGGATTTTTTAAAGAAAAATTTCCAACGACCCATAGGCCACAAAGCGTGGATTTTTTAAAGAAAAATTTCCAACGACCCATAGGCCACAAAGCGTGGATTTTTTAAAGAAAAATTTCCAACGACCCATAGGCCACAAAGCGTGGATTTTTAAAAGAAAAATTTCCAACGACCCATAGGCCACAAAGCGTGGATTTTTAAAAGAAAAATTTCCAACGACCCATAGGCCACAAAGCGTGGATTTTTAAAAGAAAAATTTCCAACGACCCATAGGCCACAAAGCGTGGATTTTTTAAAGAAAAATTTCCAACGACCCATAGGCCACAAAGCGTGGATTTTTTAAAGAAAAATTTCCAACGACCCATAGGCCACAAAGCGTGGATTTTTTAAAGAAAAATTTCCAACGACCCATAGGCCACAAAGCGTGGATTTTTTAAAGAAAAATTTCCAACGACCCATAGGCCACAAAGCGTGGATTTTTTAAAGAAAAATTTCCAACGACCCATAGGCCACAAAGCGTGGATTTTTTAAAGAAAAATTTCCAACGACCCATAGGCCACAAAGCGTGGATTTTTTAAAGAAAAATTTCCAACGACCCATAGGCCACAAAGCGTGGATTTTTTAAAGAAAAATTTCCAACGACCCATAGGCCACAAAGCGTGGATTTTTTAAAGAAAAATTTCCAACGACCCATAGGCCACAAAGCGTGGATTTTTTAAAGAAAAATTTCCAACGACCCATAGGCCACAAAGCGTGGATTTTTTAAAGAAAAATTTCCAACGACCCATAGGCCACAAAGCGTGGATTTTTTAAAGAAAAATTTCCAACGACCCATAGGCCACAAAGCGTGGATTTTTTAAAGAAAAATTTCCAACGACCCATAGGCCACAAAGCGTGGATTTTTTAAAGAAAAATTTCCAACGACCCATAGGCCACAAAGCGTGGATTTTTTAAAGAAAAATTTCCAACGACCCATAGGCCACAAAGCGTGGATTTTTTAAAGAAAAATTTCCAACGACCCATAGGCCACAAAGCGTGGATTTTTTAAAGAAAAATTTCCAACGACCCATAGGCCACAAAGCGTGGATTTTTTAAAGAAAAATTTCCAACGACCCATAGGCCACAAAGCGTGGATTTTTTAAAGAAAAATTTCCAACGACCCATAGGCCACAAAGCGTGGATTTTTTAAAGAAAAATTTCCAACGACCCATAGGCCACAAAGCGTGGATTTTTTAAAGAAAAATTTCCAACGACCCATAGGCCACAAAGCGTGGATTTTTTAAAGAAAAATTTCCAACGACCCATAGGCCACAAAGCGTGGATTTTTTAAAGAAAAATTTCCAACGACCCATAGGCCACAAAGCGTGGATTTTTTAAAGAAAAATTTCCAACGACCCATAGGCCACAAAGCGTGGATTTTTTAAAGAAAAATTTCCAACGACCCATAGGCCACAAAGCGTGGATTTTTTAAAGAAAAATTTCCAACGACCCATAGGCCACAAAGCGTGGATTTTTTAAAGAAAAATTTCCAACTACCCATAGGCCACAAAGCGTGGATTTTTAAAAGAAAAATTTCCAACGACCCATAGGCCACAAAGCGTGGATTTTTAAAAGAAAAATTTCCAACGACCCATAGGCCACAAAGCGTGGATTTTTAAAAGAAAAATTTCCAACGACCCATAGGCCACAAAGCGTGGATTTTTAAAAGAAAAATTTCCAACGACCCATAGGCCACAAAGCGTGGATTTTTAAAAGAAAAATTTCCAACGACCCATAGGCCACAAAGCGTGGATTTTTTAAAGAAAAATTTCCAACGACCCATAGGCCACAAAGCGTGGATTTTTTAAAGAAAAATTTCCAACGACCCATAGGCCACAAAGCGTGGATTTTTTAAAGAAAAATTTCCAACGACCCATAGGCCACAAAGCGTGGATTTTTAAAAGAAAAATTTCCAACGACCCATAGGCCACAAAGCGTGGATTTTTTAAAGAAAAATTTCCAACGACCCATAGGCCACAAAGCGTGGATTTTTTAAAGAAAAATTTCCAACGACCCATAGGCCACAAAGCGTGGATTTTTTAAAGAAAAATTTCCAACGACCCATAGGCCACAAAGCGTGGATTTTTAAAAGAAAAATTTCCAACGACCCATAGGCCACAAAGCGTGGATTTTTAAAAGAAAAATTTCCAACGACCCATAGGCCACAAAGCGTGGATTTTTTAAAGAAAAATTTCCAACGACCCATAGGCCACAAAGCGTGGATTTTTTAAAGAAAAATTTCCAACGACCCATAGGCCACAAAGCGTGGATTTTTAAAAGAAAAATTTCCAACGACCCATAGGCCACAAAGTCCAACGACACAAGGCCACAAAGCGTGGATTTTTTAAAGAAAAATTTCCAACGACCCATAGGCCACAAAGCGTGGATTTTTAAAAGAAAAATTTCCAACGACCCATAGGCCACAAAGCGTGGATTTTTAAAAGAAAAATTTCCAACGACCCATAGGCCACAAAGCGTGGATTTTTAAAAGAAAAATTTCCAACGAACCATAGGCCACAAAGCGTGGATTTTTTAAAGAAAAATTTCCAACGACCCATAGGCCACAAAGCGTGGATTTTTTAAAGAAAAATTTCCAACGACCCATAGGCCACAAAGCGTGGATTTTTTAAAGAAAAATTTCCAACGACCCATAGGCCACAAAGCGTGGATTTTCTAAAGAAAAATTTCCAACGACCCATAGGCCACAAAGCGTGGATTTTTAAAAGAAAAATTTCCAACGACCCATAGGCCACAAAGCGTGGATTTTTAAAAGAAAAATTTCCAACGAACCATAGGCCACAAAGCGTGGATTTTTTAAAGAAAAATTTCCAACGACCCATAGGCCACAAAGCGTGGATTTTTTAAAGAAAAATTTCCAACGACCCATAGGCCACAAAGCGTGGATTTTCTAAAGAAAAATTTCCAACGACCCATAGGCCACAAAGCGTGGATTT
Source organism: Musca autumnalis (assembly GCF_047663935.1). Taxonomy (NCBI): domain Eukaryota; kingdom Metazoa; phylum Arthropoda; class Insecta; order Diptera; family Muscidae; genus Musca; species Musca autumnalis. Next base: position 223,681,764 of record NW_027411977.1, on the reverse strand, counting down.
TTTAAAGAAAAATTTCCAACGACCCATAGGCCACAAAGCGTGGATTTTCTAAAGAAAAATTTCCAACGACCCATAGGCCACAAAGCGTGGATTTTTAAAAGAAAAATTTCCAACGACCCATAGGCCACAAAGCGTGGATTTTTAAAAGAAAAATTTCCAACGACCCATAGGCCACAAAGCGTGGATTTTTAAAAGAAAAATTTTCAACGACCCATAGGCCACAAAGCGTGGATTTTTTAAAGAAAAATTTCCAACGACCCATAGGCCACAAAGCGTGGATTTTTTAAAGAAAAATTTCCAACGACCCATAGGCCACAAAGCGTGGATTTTTTAAAGAAAAATTTCCAACGACCCATAGGCCACAAAGCGTGGATTTTTTAAAGAAAAATTTCCAACGACCCATAGGCCACAAAGCGTGGATTTTTTAAAGAAAAATTTCCAACGACCCATAGGCCACAAAGCGTGGATTTTTTAAAGAAAAATTTCCAACGACCCATAGGCCACAAAGCGTGGATTTTTAAAGAAAAATTTCCAACGACCCATAGGCCACAAAGCGTGGATTTTTTAAAGAAAAATTTCCAACGACCCATAGGCCACAAAGCGTGGATTTTTAAAGAAAAATTTCCAACGACCATAGGCCACAAAGCGTGGATTTTTAAAAGAAAAATTTCCAACGACCCATAGGCCACAAAGCGTGGATTTTTTAAAGAAAAATTTCCAACGACCCATAGGCCACAAAGCGTGGATTTTTAAAAGAAAAATTTCCAACGACCCATAGGCCACAAAGCGTGGATTTTTTAAAGAAAAATTTCCAACGACCCATAGGCCACAAAGCGTGGATTTTTTAAAGAAAAATTTCCAACGACCCATAGGCCACAAAGCGTGGATTTTTAAAGAAAAATTTCCAACGACCCATAGGCCACAAAGCGTGGATTTTTTAAAGAAAAATTTCCAACGACCCATAGGCCACAAAGCGTGGATTTTTTAAAGAAAAATTTCCAACGACCCATAGGCCACAAAGCGTGGATTTTTTAAAGAAAAATTTCCAACGACCCATAGGCCACAAAGCGTGGATTTTTTAAAGAAAAATTTCCAACGACCCATAGGCCACAAAGCGTGGATTTTTTAAAGAAAAATTTCCAACGACCCATAGGCCACAAAGCGTGGATTTTTAAAGAAAAATTTCCAACGACCCATAGGCCACAAAGCGTGGATTTTTTAAAGAAAAATTTCCAACGACCCATAGGCCACAAAGCGTGGATTTTTTAAAGAAAAATTTCCAACGACCCATAGGCCACAAAGCGTGGATTTTTAAAGAAAATTTCCAACGACCCATAGGCCACAAAGCGTGGATTTTTAAAAGAAAAAATTTCCAACGACCCATAGGCCACAAAGCGTGGATTTTTTAAAGAAAAATTTCCAACGACCCATAGGCCACAAAGCGTGGATTTTTAAAAGAAAAATTTCCAACGACCCATAGGCCACAAAGCGTGGATTTTTAAAAGAAAAATTTCCAACGGCATAAAGCACCCATAGGCCACAAAGCGTGGATTTTTTAAAGAAAAATTTCCAACGACCCATAGGCCACAAAGCGTGGATTTTTAAAAGAAAAATTTCCAACGACCCATAGGCCACAAAAACGTCCAACGACCCATAGGCCACAAAGCGTGGATTTTTTAAAGAAAAATTTCCAACGACCCATAGGCCACAAAGCGTGGATTTTTAAAAGAAAAATTTCCAACGACCCATAGGCCACAAAGCGTGGATTTTTAAAAGAAAAATTTCCAACGACCCATAGGCCACAAAGCGTGGATTTTTTAAAGAAAAATTTCCAACGACCCATAGGCCACAAAGCGTGGATTTTTTAAAAGAAAAATTTCCAACGACCCATAGGCCACAAAGCGTGGATTTTTTAAAGAAAAATTTCCAACGACCCATAGGCCACAAAGCGTGGATTTTTTAAAGAAAAATTTCCAACGACCCATAGGCCACAAAGCGTGGATTTTTTAAAGAAAAATTTCCAACGACCCATAGGCCACAAAGCGTGGATTTTTTAAAGAAAAATTTCCAACGACCCATAGGCCACAAAGCGTGGATTTTTTAAAGAAAAATTTCCAACGACCCATAGGCCACAAAGCGTGGATTTTTTAAAGAAAAATTTCCAACGACCCATAGGCCACAAAGCGTGGATTTTTTAAAGAAAAATTTCCAACGACCCATAGGCCACAAAGCGTGGATTTTTTAAAGAAAAATTTCCAACGACCCATAGGCCACAAAGCGTGGATTTTTAAAAGAAAAATTTCCAACGACCCATAGGCCACAAAGCGTGGATTTTTAAAGAAAAATTTCCAACGACCCATAGGCCACATTCTGAGTTAAGTAAATCCAACGACCCATAGGCCACAAAGCGTGGATTTTTTAAAAGAAAAATTTCCAACGACCCATAGGCCACAAAGCGTGGATTTTTAAAAGAAAAATTTCCAACGACCCATAGGCCACAAAGCGTGGATTTTTAAAAGAAAAATTTCCAACGACCCATAGGCCACAAAGCGTGGATTTTTAAAAGAAAAATTTCCAACGACCCATAGGCCACAAAGCGTGGATTTTTAAAAGAAAAATTTCCAACGACCCATAGGCCACAAAGCGTGGATTTTTAAAAGAAAAATTTCCAACGACCCATAGGCCACAAAGCGTGGATTTTTAAAAGAAAAATTTCCAACGACCCATAGGCCACAAAGCGTGGATTTTTAAAAGAAAAATTTCCAACGACCCATAGGCCACAAAGCGTGGATTTTTAAAAGAAAAATTTCCAACGACCCATAGGCCACAAAGCGTGGATTTTTAAAAGAAAAATTTCCAACGACCCATAGGCCACAAAGTCCAACGACCCATAGGCCACAAAGCGTGGATTTTTTAAAGAAAAATTTCCAACGACCCATAGGCCACAAAGCGTGGATTTTTAAAAGAAAAATTTCCAACGACCCATAGGCCACAAAGTCCAACGACCCATAGGCCACAAAGCGTGGATTTTTTAAAGAAAAATTTCCAACGACCCATAGGCCACAAAGTCCAACGACCCATAGGCCACAAAGCGTGGATTTTTTAAAGAAAAATTCCAACGACCCATAGGCCACAAAGCGTGGATTTTTAAAAGAAAAATTTCCAACGACCCATAGGCCACAAAGCGTGGATTTTTAAAAGAAAAATTTCCAACGACCCATAGGCCACAAAGCGTGGATTTTTAAAAGAAAAATTTCCAACGACCCATAGGCCACAAAGCGTGGATTTTTAAAAGAAAAATTTCCAACGACCCATAGGCCACAAAGCGTGGATTTTCTAAAGAAAAATTTCCAACGACCCATAGGCCACAAAGCGTGGATTTTTAAAAGAAAAATTTCCAACGACCCATAGGCCACAAAGTCCAACGACCCATAGGCCACAAAGCGTGGATTTTTTAAAGAAAAATTTCCAACGACCCATAGGCCACAAAGCGTGGATTTTTAAAAGAAAAATTTCCAACGACCCATAGGCCACAAAGTCCAACGACCCATAGGCCACAAAGCGTGGATTTTTTAAAGAAAAATTTCCAACGACCCATAGGCCACAAAGTCCAACGACCCATAGGCCACAAAGCGTGGATTTTTAAAAGAAAAATTTCCAACGACCCATAGGCCACAAAGCGTGGATTTTTAAAAGAAAAATTTCCAACGACCCATAGGCCACAAAGCGTGGATTTTTAAAAGAAAAATTTCCAACGACCCATAGGCCACAAAGCGTGGATTTTTAAAAGAAAATTTTCCAACGACCCATAGGCCACAAAGCGTGGATTTTTAAAAGAAAAATTTCCAACGACCCATAGGCCACAAAGCGTGGATTTTTAAAAGAAAAATTTCCAACGACCCATAGGCCACAAAGCGTGGATTTTTAAAAGAAAAATTTCCAACGACCCATAGGCCACAAAGCGTGGATTTTTAAAAGAAAAATTTCCAACGACCCATAGGCCACAAAGCGTGGATTTTTAAAAGAAAAATTTCCAACGACCCATAGGCCACAAAGTCCAACGACCCATAGGCCACAAAGCGTGGATTTTTTAAAGAAAAATTTCCAACGACCCATAGGCCACAAAGCGTGGATTTTTAAAAGAAAAATTTCCAACGACCCATAGGCCACAAAGTCCAACGACCCATAGGCCACAAAGCGTGGATTTTTTAAAGAAAAATTTCCAACGACCCATAGGCCACAAAGTCCAACGACCCATAGGCCACAAAGCGTGGATTTTTTAAAGAAAAATTTCCAACGACCCATAGGCCACAAAGCGTGGATTTTTAAAAGAAAAATTTCCAACGACCCATAGGCCACAAAGCGTGGATTTTTAAAAGAAAAATTTCCAACGACCCATAGGCCACAAAGCGTGGATTTTTAAAAGAAAAATTTCCAACGACCCATAGGCCACAAAGCGTGGATTTTTAAAAGAAAAATTTCCAACGACCCATAGGCCACAAAGCGTGGATTTTCTAAAGAAAAATTTCCAACGACCCATAGGCCACAAAGCGTGGATTTTTAAAAGAAAAATTTCCAACGACCCATAGGCCACAAAGCGTGGATTTTTAAAAGAAAAATTTCCAACGAACCATAGGCCACAAAGCGTGGATTTTTTAAAGAAAAATTTCCAACGACCCATAGGCCACAAAGCGTGGATTTTTTAAAGAAAAATTTCCAACGACCCATAGGCCACAAAGCGTGGATTTTCTAAAGAAAAATTTCCAACGACCCATAGGCCACAAAGCGTGGATTTTTAAAAGAAAAATTTCCAACGACCCATAGGCCACAAAGCGTGGATTTTTAAAAGAAAAATTTCCAACGACCCATAGGCCACAAAGCGTGGATTTTTAAAAGAAAAATTTCCAACGACCCATAGGCCACAAAGCGTGGATTTTTAAAAGAAAAATTTCCAACGACCCATAGGCCACAAAGCGTGGATTTTTAAAAGAAAAATTTCCAACGACCCATAGGCCACAAAGCGTGGATTTTTAAAAGAAAAATTTCCAACGACCCATAGGCCACAAAGTCCAACGACCCATAGGCCACAAAGCGTGGATTTTTTAAAGAAAAATTTCCAACGACCCATAGGCCACAAAGCGTGGATTTTTAAAAGAAAAATTTCCAACGACCCATAGGCCACAAAGTCCAACGACCCATAGGCCACAAAGCGTGGATTTTTTAAAGAAAAATTTCCAACGACCCATAGGCCACAAAGTCCAACGACCCATAGGCCACAAAGCGTGGATTTTTTAAAGAAAAATTTCCAACGACCCATAGGCCACAAAGCGTGGATTTTTAAAAGAAAAATTTCCAACGACCCATAGGCCACAAAGCGTGGATTTTTAAAAGAAAAATTTCCAACGACCCATAGGCCACAAAGCGTGGATTTTTAAAAGAAAAATTTCCAACGACCCATAGGCCACAAAGCGTGGATTTTTAAAAGAAAAATTTCCAACGACCCATAGGCCACAAAGCGTGGATTTTCTAAAGAAAAATTTCCAACGACCCATAGGCCACAAAGCGTGGATTTTTAAAAGAAAAATTTCCAACGACCCATAGGCCACAAAGCGTGGATTTTTAAAAGAAAAATTTCCAACGACCCATAGGCCACAAAGCGTGGATTTTTTAAAAAAAAATTCCAACGACCCATAGGCCACAAAGCGTGGATTTTTTAAAGAAAAATTTCCAACGACCCATAGGCCACAAAGCGTGGATTTTTTAAAGAAAAATTTCCAACGACCCATAGGCCACAAAGCGTGGATTTTTTAAAGAAAATTTCCAACGACACATAGACCACAAAGCGTGGATTTTTTAAAGAAAATTTCCAACGACACATAGACCACAAAGCGTGGATTTTTTAAAGAAATTTTCATTTATATCTTTCTTATTAAACCCAAATGTTCATCAAAATGTCTCCAAATGTTGTCCTATTGAAAATTTCCACTTGAGCAACCGAAAACCATGAAATGGATGGTTGTGGTAATTCGGCGTATCGTTGGTGTGGTTAAACGTAAATTTGACATCACTTGCAGGTTTAGCCAAGAAGCGAAAGTATTATTGGAATTTCTAATAAATTCAAAAATAGTTTTAAGAAGAGGACAAGTAAAACTTTAACGTAAGCAATGAAAAATAATCGCGAAATATAATCCTTAAGCAAATAAAACTTTGCATGACTATACATAAATATGTGTTTATGAGATGTTCATATGTATGTATGTAGTTTTAAAACACACACACAAACATTTATGATGTGTGAAAAAGTGTTTCACTTTTTTTATTGGGAAAATTTAAAAAAGTTTTCAACGATTTGCCTCAACAATGTTTGTCACCGACAAACACTTCATTGCCAGTCTTCAATGCGTGAGAATTCACGCATGAGTTTTAAATGTGTATTTGTGTGTATGTTTTTCATAAGTAGATGAGTGTGCATGTGTGTGAGTCTCTCTGTGAGAGTGCTTGACACAAACTGCTTTCGATGTTTGTAACAAAATTGCAAATTGTTTGACAAAGTTGTAAAAATTTGTTCGTTGCCTTTGTTTATTTTTTGGTTATATTTGCAGGAGGGTGTAAAAGTGGTTATACTTTCATAACAAAACTTTCTGGGTGGGTGTGGAAAACGTGAGAGAGCGAGGGTGGTGACATTGTATGCCACATTAAATTAACATAACATGAGTTTTAGATTGGTCACAAAGTGTCCAAAAAAATCTCTGGTAAATTTGTTAAAAGTTCTTTATCAACTTTTTTGCGTTAATGAGGAGGGGAGGAGTATCCCTAGGGAATTTTTGTGGAGTTAACGAAGCCACAACAATGACAACATTGGCATACAAATTGTAGCTAAGAATTTAAATTTTTACATTTAAATTTATCACACAAAAAACTCATAAAGAAATATTTTCAAGGACCCATCAACCACAAAAACTTGGATTTTTACAGACTTTTTTCATGGACCCATCATCCACGAAACGTGGACTTTTTAAAGAAACTTTTCAAGGACCCATCGACAGCAAAACGTTAATTTTTAAAGAATTTTTTCAATGACCCATCAACCACAAAACATGAATAATTTTAAAGAAATTTATTCAAGGAACCATCAACCACAAATCGTGGATTTTTTAAAGAAATTTTTTTCGGGGACCCATCAACAGCAAAACTTAAATTTTTAAAGACTAATCAACAGCAAAACCAGGATTTTTAAAGGATTTTTTTCAAGGACCCATCAACAGCAAAACCTGGATTTTTTAAAGAAATTTTGTCAAGGACCCATCAACAACAAAACGTGGATATTTTAATGAATTTTTTCGAGGACCCATTAACCACAAAACGTGGATTTTTTAAAGAAATTTTTTCAAGGACCCATCAACCACAAAACGTGGATTTTTTAAAGAAATTTTTTCAAGGACCCGTCAAACAAAAAACATGGATTTTTTAAAGAAATTTTTTCAAGGACCCATCAACCACAAAACGTGATTTTTTAAAGAAATTTTTTCAAGGACCCATCAACCACAAAACGTGGATTTTTTAAAGAATTTTTTTCAAGGACCCATCAACCACAAAACGTGGATTTTTTAAAGAAATTTTTCAAGGACCCATCAACCACAAAACGTGGATTTTTTAAAGAAATTTTTCAAGGACCCATCAACCACAAAACGTGGATTTTTTAAAGATTTTTTCAAGGACCCATCAACCACAAAACGTGGAATTTTTAAAGATTTTTTCAAGGACCCATCAACCACAAAACGTAGATTTTTTAAAGATTTTTTCAATGACCCATCAACCACAAAACGTGGATTTTTTAAAGATTTTTTCAAGGACCCATCAACCACAAAACATGGATTTTTTAAAGATTTTTTTCAAGGACCCATCAACCACAAAACGTGGATTTTTTAAAGAATTTTTTTCAAGGACCCATCAACCACATCCGCGATACGTGAATTTTTTAAAGATTTTTTTCAAAGACCCATCATCATTTAAATTTTTTAAAGAATTTTTTTCAAGGACCCATCAACCACATCCGAGAAACGTGGATTTTTTAAATATTTTTTTTCAAAGACCCATCATCCGCAAAACGTGGATTTTTTTCAAAGACCAATCATCCGCGATACGTGGATTTTTTAAAGATTTTTTTCAAAGACCCATCATCATTTAAATTTTTTAAAGATTTTTTTTCAAAGACCCATCATCTGCGAAACGTGGATTTTTTAAAGATTTTTTTTCAAAGACCCATCATCCGCGAAGCGTGGATTTTTTAAATATTTATTTTTCAAAGACCCATCATCCGCGAAACGTGGATTTTTTTCAAAGACCAATCATCCGCGAAACGTGGATTTTTTAAAGATTTTTTTCAAAGACCCATCATCCGCGAAACGTTGATTTTTTAAAGATTTTTTTTAAAGACCCATCATCTGCGAAACGTGGATTTTTTAAAGAAATTTTTTCAGGGAGCCGTCGGACAGAAAACTTGGATTTTTTAAAGATTTTTTTTTTAAAAGACCCATCCACAAAACGTGGATTTTTTAAAGAATTGTTTTCAAGAACGCATCAACCACAAAGCTTGGATTTTTTAAAGATTTTTTTTTCAAGGACCCATCAGCCATAAGATGAGGATTTTTCAAAGAACATTTTTAAGGACCCATCAATCACAAAACGTGGATTTTTAAAATATTTTTTTCAAAGACCCATTATCCGCTAAACGTGAATTTTTTAAAGATTTTTTTCAAAGACCCATCATCCGCGAAACGTGGAATTTTTTCAAAGACCAATCATCCGCGAAACGTTGATTTTTTAAAGATTTTTTTTTTTCAAAGACCCATCATCCGCGAAACGTGGATTTTGTTAAAGAAATTTTTTCAGGGTCCCGTCAAACAGATAATGTGGATTTTTAAAAAAAAAATTTTCAAGGGCCCATCTACCACAAAACTTGGAACACCAAACTGATTGAAGACGTCCCCCAAAAATATTCCCTACTAACAATTAATTTATGCATCAACACTTTTGTGGCAGGACACAAAAGTGATAAACGTTAGCAAACAGACATTAACCACACACACACACACAAAAAACACACATACATCTATAGACGTCTCGGCCTATGTAAGCAAGGACGTAGATAGTTTGTTAGAAGTCCAGCTACTTCTAGTTACAGTTATTATATTCTTTACTTCAATTTACGTAGTTTATGTACTTAAGTGTGTGTGTAAATATATGTGTCTGAATGTTATAAACCTACTACGGTGCTTTTGTATGTGTATAAGTTTGTCTAACACTGAAGTGACCAACTAATTAAATGAGTTGATGTAATTTAATTATAACATAACAACAAAAACACACACACACTTAAATTTACACTAAAGGCTGTTTTTACTTCAAACACCCACACACATGCTGAAGAGTGTAATAAAGGATAACAATAGACGTTTCATATTTACATATATTTGGGCGTACATATACAAATTCCTAAGTTATTTAAGAGAATAATGTAAGAAAAGCATTTGCTGAGTGTGGATGAGACATTCTCAAAATGTAGATAATGTGGAAGAGTTTGTGAACTAATTTCTTTGAAAAATCTGCGTTTTGTGGTTGATGGGTCCATGAAGAAATTGCTTTAAAAAATCCATGTTTTGTGGCTGATGGGTTAATGAAAAAATTACTTTAAAAAGTCCTGGAAAAATTTTCTTTAAAAAAGCCACCTTTTTTGGTAAAAGGTCCTGGAAAAATTTTCCTTTCAAAAAATCCACGTTTTGTGGTTAAAAGGTCCTGGAAATTTCTTCTTTAAAAAAATCCACGTTTTGTGGTTAAAAGGTCCTGGACATTTTTTCTTTTCACATTCTGTGGTTGAGACGTCGTGGAAAAAATTTCTTTAAAAAATCCTCGTATTTTGGTTCAGAAGTCCTGGAAAAAATGTCTATAAAAAACCCACGTCTTGTGGTTGATGGGTCCATGAAAAAATTACTTTAAAAAATCCACGTTTTGTGGTTGAAAGGTCCTGCAAAAATTACTTTAAAAAATCCACGTTTTGTGGTTGAAAGGTCCTGTAAAATGTATCTTTAAGAAATCCACGTTTTGTGGTTGATGGGTCCATGAAAAAATTACTTTAAAAAATCCACGTTTTGTGGTTGATGAGTCCATGAAAAAATTCCTTAAAAAATCCACGTTTTGTGGTTGACGAGTCCATGAAAAAATTCCTTAAAAAATCCACGTTTTGTGGTTGATGGGTCCATGAAAAAATTCCTTAAAAAATCCACGTTTTGTGGTTGATGAGTCCATGAAAAAATTCCTTAAAAAATCCACGTTTTGTGGTTGATGGGTCCATGAAAAAATTACTTTAAAAAATCCACGTTTTGTGGTTGATGGGTCCATGAAAAAATTACTTTAAAAAATCCACGTTTTGTGGTTGATGGGTCCATGAAAAAATTACTTTAAAAAATCCACGTTTTTTGGTTGATGAGTCCATGAAAAAATTCCTTAAAAAATCCATGAAAAAATTCCTTAAAAAATCCACGTTTTGTGGTTGATGGGTCCATGAAAAAATTCCTTAAAAAATCCACGTTTTGTGGTTGATGAGTCCATGAAAAAATTCCTTAAAAAATCCACGTTTTGTGGTTGATGGGTCCATGAAAAAATTACTTTAAAAAATCCACGTTTTGTGGCTGATGGGTCCAAGAAAAAATTGCTTTAAAAAATCCACGTTTTGTGGCTGATGGGTCCATGAAAAAATTGCTTTAAAAAATCCACGTTTTGTGGCTGATGGGTCCATGAAAAAATTACTTTAAAAAATCCACGTTTTGTGGTTGATGGGTCCATGAAAAAATTACTTTAAAAAATCCACGTTTTGTGGTTGATGGGTCCATGAAAAAATTGCTTTAAAAAATCCACGTTTTGTGGCTGATGGGTCCATGAAAAAATTGCTTTAAAAAATCCACGTTTTGTGGCTGATGGGTCCAAGAAAAAATTGCTTTAAAAAATCCACGTTTTGTGGTTGATGGGTCCATTTAAAAATTACTTTAAAAAATCCACGTTTTGTGGTTGATGGGTCCATGAAAAAATTACTTTAAAAAATCCACGTTTTGTGGTTGATGAGTCCATGAAAAAATTCCTTAAAAAATCCACGTTTTGTGGTTGATGAGTCCATGAAAAAATTCCTTAAAAAATCCACGTTTTGTGGTTGATGGGTCCATGAAAAAATTACTTTAAAAAATCCACGTTTTGTGGTTGATGGGTCCATGAAAAAATTACTTTAAAAAATCCACGTTTTGTGGTTGATGGGTCCATGAAAAAATTACTTTAAAAAATCCACGTTTTGTGGTTGATGGGTCCATGAAAAAATTACTTTAAAAATCCACGTTTTGTGGTTGATGGGTCCATGAAAAAATTACTTTAAAAAATCCACGTTTTGTGGTTGATGGGTCCATGAAAAAATTACTTTAAAAAATCAACGTTTTGTGGTTGATGGGTCTATGAAAAAATTACTTTAAAAAATCCACGTTTTGTGGTTGATGGGTCCATGAAAAAATTACTTTAAAAAATCCACGTTTTGTGGTTGATGGGTCTATGAAAAAATTACTTTAAAAAATCCACGTTTTGTGGTTGATGGGTCCATGAAAAAATTACTTTAAAAAATCCACGTTTTGTGGTTGAGAGGTCCTGCAAAAATTACTTTAAAAAACCCACGTTTTGTGGTTGATGGGTCCATGAAAAAATTACTTTAAAAAATCCACGTTTTGTGGTTGATGGGTCCATGAAAAAATTACTTTAAAAAATCCACGTTTTGTGGTTGATGGGTCTATGAACAAATTACTTTAAAAAATCCACGTTTTGTGGTTGATGGGTCCATGAAAAAATTACTTTAAAAAATCCACGTTTTGTGGTTGATGGGTCCATGAAAAAATTACTTTAAAAAATCCACGTTTTGTGGTTGATGGGTCCATGAAAAAATTACTTTAAAAAATCCACGTTTTGTGGTTGATGGGTCCATGAAAAAATTACTTTAAAAAATCCACGTTTTGTGGTTGAGAGGTCCTGCAAAAATTACTTTAAAAAACCCACGTTTTGTGGTTGAGAGGTCCTGCAAAAATTACTTTAAAAAATCCACGTTTTGTGGTTGAAAGGTCCTGGAAAATGTTTCTTTAAGAAATCCACGTTTTGTGGTTGATGGGTCCATGAAAAAATTACTTTAAAAAATCCACGTTTTGTGGTTGATGGGTCCATGAAAAAATTACTTTAAAAAATCCACGTTTTGTGGTTGATGGGTCCATGAAAAAATTACTTTAAAAAATCCACGTTTTGTGGTTGATGGGTCCATGAAAAAATTACTTTAAAAAATCCACGTTTTGTGGTTGATGGGTCCATGAAAAAATTACTTTAAAAAATCCACGTTTTGTGGTTGATGGGTCTATGAAAAAATTACTTTAAAAAATCCACGTTTTGTGGTTGATGGGTCTATGAAAAAATTACTTTAAAAAATCCACGTTTTGTGGTTGATGGGTCCATGAAAAAATTACTTTAAAAAATCCACGTTTTGTGGTTGATGGGTCCATGAAAAAATTACTTTAAAAAATCCACGTTTTGTGGTTGATGGGTCCATGAAAAAATTACTTTAAAAAATCCACGTTTTGTGGTTGATGGGTCCATGAAAAAATTACTTTAAAAAATCCACGTTTTGTGGTTGATGGGTCCATGAAAAAATTACTTTAAAAAATCCACGTTTTGTGGTTGATGGGTCCATGAAAAAATTACTTTAAAAAATCCACGTTTTGTGGTTGATGGGTCTATGAAAAAATTACTTTAAAAAATCCACGTTTTGTGGTTGATGGGTCCATGAAAAAATTACTTAAAAAAATCCACGTTTTGTGGGTGATGGGTCCATGAAAAATTACTTTAAAAAATCCACGTTTTGTGGTTGAAGGGTCCATGAAAAAATTACTTTAAAAAATCCACGTTTTGTGGTTGATGGGTCCATGAAAAAATTACTTTAAAATATCCACGTTTTGTGGTTGATGGGTCCATGAAAAAATTACTTTAAAAAATCCACGTTTTGTGGTTGATGGGTCCATGAAAAATTACTTTAAAAAATCCACGTTTTGTGGTTGATGGGTCCATGAAAAAATTACTTTACAAAATCCACGTTTTGTGGTTGATGGGTCCATGAAAAATTACTTTAAAAAATCCACGTTTTGTGGTTGATGGGTCCATGAAAAAATTACTTTAAAAAATCCACGTTTTGTGGTTGATGGATCCATGAAAAAATTACTTTAAAAAATCCACGTTTTGTGGTTGATGGGTCCATGAAAAAATTACTTTACAAAATCCACGTTTTGTGTTTGATGGGCCCATGAAAAATTACTTTAAAAAATCCATGTTTTGTGGGTGATGGGTGCTTGAAAAAATTACTTTAAAAATCCACGTTTTGTGGTCGATGGTCCATGAAAAAATTACTTTAAAATATCCACGTTTTGTGGTTGATGGGTCCATGAAAAAATTACTTTAAAAAATCCACGTTTTGTGGTTGATGGGTCCATGAACAAATTACTTTAAAAAAATCCACGTTTTGTGGTTGATGGATCCATGAAAAAAATAGTTTACAAAATCCACGTTTTGTGGTTGATGGGTCCATGAAAAAATTACTTTAAAAATCCACGTTTTGTGGTTGATGGGTCCATGAAAAAATTACTTTAAAAATCCACGTTTTGTGGTCGATGGGTCCATGAAAAAATTACTTTAAAAAATCCACGTTTTGTGGTTGATGGGTCCATGAAAAAATTACTTTAAAAAATCCACGTTTTGTGGTTGATGGATCCATGAAAAAATTACTTTAAAAAATCCACGTTTTGTGGTTGATGGGTCCATGAAAAAATTACTTTAAAAAATTCACGTTTTGTGGTTGATGGGTCCATGAAAAATTTACTTAAAAAAATCCACGTTTTGTGGTTGATTGGTCCATGAAAAAATTACTTTAAAAATCCACGTTTCGTGGTTGATGGGTCCATGAAAAAATTACATTAAAAAATCCACGTTTTGTGGTTGATGGCTGCTTGAAAAAAATTCTTTAAAAAATCCACGTTTTGTGGTTGATGGGTCCTTGAAAAAATTCTTCTGCCATTGATGTCCTCTCCTCTTGAGGTTTGTTTTACGATTTCATTTTATTTACCTATCAATCGATGCTTAGCGGTGAAGAGAATGTGAGCAGTCCTGTGTTAGGTAATGTTCTACGGCTACTGTTGCTCCAATTCCTCCTTCAACTACCCATCTACACTAAACGAAATGTGTCGCAACCAGATAAAATACGGCATTCCAGTCGACGGCCATTAGCTGTGAACTATGGTGTGTGTGTGTCGATATCATCGTTCTAAGCATGAACCAGGGTCACGTGCCCAGGCTGACGACGACAATGTTAGCGACGATGCCGATGATGATATCGCCTTATTCTGGTATTTACAACACTTTAAAGCAAATCATTGCTTTGTGTCACCATTAGGGCATACACAGACACACACACGCGAACGCATCCTTGTAGTGGATATTTTATTTTACAGATATCATACTGCAGCATGGGAGCGATAAAAAATAAGTAAAAGAGGAATGATGATTTCATTTCAACAGCTTAGTTGTGATAGCAATCTGGGCTGGTTTTAGTTGTTGTGTTTATGGAGTAGGGAAGAAGAGATGGATGGATGGATGGATGATGGGTCGGGATAGTATATTTTTCTTGGTAACATAAACACGTGATAGAGATTGATTGGTTTGGAATTTAGAAAAAGCAGGCAAAGGAAATTTAAGAAATATTTTGATTTCACGGAATTTTTTAAATTTTTTCTAAGAGGTGTGTGGAGAAGCCCTTAGAAAATTGTTTAATACTGGTCCCCTATTGGTAGCACTGATGTGTGCTTCCCCCCTTGTCCTGCCTTTGCAATTTAATATCAATAAAATTACATCCGCTTCCTTATTGCCAAGTGAATGCCTTAGGTGTGAAATAAAACAAATACCAGGCAATAAGACAATCTCTAGTTACACAAATTCCTCCAAGGGGGAACCTAAGGAGGCAATAAATGAATGAAGCACAAGAAAGACACGAGCAGCATAAAGAGGGATTCCAAGGCAATTCCACAATAAGCCATTATTTTTA
Source organism: Musca autumnalis (assembly GCF_047663935.1). Taxonomy (NCBI): domain Eukaryota; kingdom Metazoa; phylum Arthropoda; class Insecta; order Diptera; family Muscidae; genus Musca; species Musca autumnalis. Next base: position 223,666,604 of record NW_027411977.1, on the reverse strand, counting down.
CTTAGACACTGGTATTCTAGGCAACCACTGCCATTAGCAAACGACCCACTCACACAAGGTAGGCAGGCAATCACACACAAAGATCTCAACACATAAATGACCATCTTTAGTGTCCTTTAGTATCCTAAAATATCCTCTTTGTCCATACCTCCTGTCAGCCATTAGGTGTCAATTACAATAAAAACCTGTAACATCAATTATCGCCAACATTTGTGGCATATAAATGGAATAACAAAAAAGAGACGGGAAATGGAAATGGAAGATGAATGTGAAGAGGAAGTAGGGCCACTCAGGTGTCACTTTTTTAATCGTATTAACAAAATTGAATGGGCACGAAGTCATGCGTAGGAAACTTGTGTAGAAGACAGATATAAGGAGTTTTTGTGTATAAGAATAAAATGAGACATTTCTGTTTCTCTGTTTGTTGTTTAACTCCTCACAGATGACCAACAGTTTGTGGCCATGTGGAATGTGTGAATTGTGGCACACATTTTAATATAATTATTACAGATTTATACGGAGAAAATTAATCTTAACATTTGGATGACGTTGTCTAATTTTATGGTAAATTGTGAAAAATCTGGTAAATTGTGAAAATCTGGCTTCGAATCCCATTATCCGTACATATCCTTTTTATCCGCAAATTTTACTTTACAGATTTGTTCTTAAAATATCCTAAAATTGCCTTTATATGATACCTTACGGCACACAGAGCATTTGTTAGCTATATTTGACTCCGAAATGTCTTATCCGCACTTATCCGGTTTTATCCACATTTTTAATTTTCGACAAAAATTACACAATAAATTTATTTTGTCAATTTCTAGTATAAATTACTTTATTTGATATCAAAAATTTACCTGGAAACCCATTATTCGCAATTATCCGTTTTTATCCGCAAATTCTACTTTAGAGCTTTTTGCTTAAAATTTCCTAAAATTACCTTTATATGATACCTTACGCCACACAGAACATTTTTTAGCTATATTTAACTCCTAAATGTCTTATCCGCGCTTATCCGTTTTATCCAAATTTTCAATTTTTACTAAAATGACACAAAAAATTTGTATTTGGTCACATTCTAGGTTAAATCATATCATCGACTAAAAATTCTTAAAATCTGGTCCGGAAACCCATTATCCTCAATTATCCACTTTTATCCGTACATTATATTTTCGATATATATGTTAAGAATTTCTAAAAAATGGCTTTATACGATATTTAACGCTATACAGATCATTTGTTAGCAATTTTTGGCTTTTTAATGTCTTATCCGTTTTTATCCAAATTTTTAATTTTTGCTTAAATGACACGAAAAAAAAAATATATATATTCAATTTCTATCTCAAATTAATTTATGTCTTAACAAAAATGTTAAAATCTGGTCTGGAAGCTTATTATCCGTAATTTTCTTAAAAAATTGTGAAAATTTCACATGGAAACCCTTTATCCGAACTTATCCATTTTATCCGTAAATTGTATTTTGTAGATATTTGTTTAATATGGCCTTTATATGTCAACTAATGATATACGGGGCGTTTTTTTAGCTATATTTGACTCCTAAATGTCTTATCCGCGCTTATCCGTTTTATCCAAATTATAAATTTTTACTAAAATGACACAAAAAACTTGTATTTGGTCACGTTCTAGTTTAAATTACATCATTGGCTAGTAAAATTGTTAAAATCTGGTCTGGAAACCCATTATCCTCTATTATTCGCTTTTATCCGTAAATTTTATTTTCGATATATTTGTTTAGAATTTCTTAAAATTGCCTCTATACGATATTTAACGCTATACAGAGCATTTGTTAGCAATTTTTGTTCTTATCCGCGTTTATCCAATTTTATCCAAATTTTTAATTTTTGCTTAAATGACACACAAAAATAAATTTATTCAATTTCAATCTCAAATTACTTTATGTCTTACCTTATGTTCGAACAAAATGTTTAAATAGATTATCCACGTTATTCAAAATATTTAAATACTTTATCCAAGTTCTGCAAAGTGTTAAAATACATTATTCACGTTATCCAAAGTGTTCAGATATATTATCCACGTTATCCAAAGTGTAGAAATACTTTATCTACGTTATCCAAAGTGTTTAAATGCATTAGCCACGTTATCCAATGTGTTTAAATACATTATCTACGTTATCTAAAGTGTATAAACACATTATCCACGTTATCCAAAGTGTATAAATACATTATCCATGTTATCCAAAGTATATAAATACATTATCCATGTTATCCAAAGTGTTTAAATACATTATCCACATTATCCAAAGTGTTTAAATACATTATCTACGTTATCTAAAGTGTATAAACACATTATCCACGTTATCCAAAGTGTATAAATACATTATCTGCGTTATCCAAAGTGTATATAAACATTATCCATGTTATTCAAAGTGTTTAAATACATTAGCCAAAGTTGTTAAATACATTATCCACTTTATCCAAAGTGTTTAAATACATTATCCACGTTATCTAAAGTGTATAAACACATTATTCACGTTATCCAAGGTATTTAAATACATTATACACTTGTTCAGACTCGTTATCCACGTTATCCAAAATGTTCAGACACATTATCTACGTTATCCAAAATGTTCAGACACATTATCGTCGTTATCCAAAGTGTTTTAATACATTATCCACGTTATCCAAAGTGTTTAAATACATTATCCACGTTATACAAGGTGTTTAAATACATTGCACACACTATCCAAAGTGTTTAAATACATTATCCACATTAGCCAATATGTTTAAATATATTATCCACATTACTCAAAGTGTTTAAATACATTATACACATTATCCAAAGTGTTTAAATACATTATTTGTGTTATCCAAAGTGTTTAAATAAATTATCCATGTTATTCAAAGTGTTTAAATACACTATCCACGTTATCCAAAGTGTTTAAATACATTATCCACGTTATCCAAAGTGTAAACATACATTATCCATGTTATCCAAAGTGTTTAAATACATTATTTGTGTTATCCACATTGTTTAAATACATTTGCAATGTGTATAAATATGTTATCCATGTTATTCAAAGTGTTTAAATACATTATCCACGTTATTCAAAGTGTTTAAATGCATTATCCACGATATCCAAAAGTGTTCAGAGATATTATCCACATTATCCAAAGTGTTCAGATATATTATCCACGTTATCCAAAAAGTAGAAATAATTTATACACGTTATCCAAAGTGTAGAAATAACTTTTACACGTTATCCAAAGTGTCCAGACACATTATCAAAAGTGTTCAGATATATTATCCACGTTATCCAAAAGTAGAAATAATTTGTACACGTTATCCAAAGTGTTCAGTCACATTAGCCACTTTATCCAATGTGTTTAAATACATTATCCACGTTATACAAGGTGTTTAAATATATTATCCACATTATCCAAAGTGTTTAAATACATTATCCACATTCTGCAAAGTGTTTAAACACATTTGCCATGTGTATAAATATATTATCCATGTTATCCAAAGTGTTTAAATACATTATTCACGTCATCCAAATTATCCATGTCATGTAAGGTGTTTAAATACATTATCCACATTATCCAAAGTGTTTAAATACATTATTCAAAGTGTTTAAATACATTAACCACGTTACCCAATTTGTTTAAATACATTTTACACGTTATCCAAAGTGTTTAAATGCATTATCTACTTTATCCAAAGTGTTTGAATACATTATTCACGTTATCCAAAGTGTTTATCCATGTTATCCAAAGATTTTTAAATACATTATCCACGTTATCCAAAGTGTTTAAATACTTTATCCAGGTTATTCAATGTGTTTAGATGCATTATCCACATAACCCAAAGTGTTTAAATACATTATACACGTTTTCTAAAGTGTTTTAATACATTATCCACTTTATCCAAAGTGTTTAAATGCATTACCCACGTTATTCAAAGTATTTAAATACATTAGCCTCGTTATCCCATGTGTATAAATACTTTATCCATGTTATCCAAAGTGTACATTAACACGTTATCCAATGTGTTGAAATACATTATCCACGTTATCCAAAGTGTTTAAATATATTATCCACGTTTTTCAAAAGTGTTCTTATGTATTATCCACGTTATCCAAAGTGTAGAAATAATTTATGCACGTTATCCAAAGTGTTCAGACACATTATCCACGTTACCCAAAGTGTTCAGACACATTGTCCACTTTATCCAAAGTGTTAAATACATTATCCACGTTATACAAAGGGTTTAAATACATTGTCCACATTACCCAAAGTATTTAAATACAGTATACACGTTATCCAAAGTGTTTAAATACATTATCCAAAGTGTTCAGACACATTATCCACTTTATCCAAAGTGTTAAGATACATTATCTACGTTTTCCAAAGTGTTCAAATACATTATCCACTTTATCCAAAGTGTTTAAATACATTAGCCATGTTATCCAAAGTGTTTAAATGCATTATCCACGTTATCCCATGTGTATAAATGCATTATCCATGTTATCCAAAGTGTTTAAATGCGTTATCCACTTTATTCGAAGTGTCTAAATAAATTATCCGAGTTATCCAAAGCGTCTAAAAATATTATCCACTTTATCCGTAGCATGTAAATAATTCATCCATGTTATTTAAAGTTTATAAATGCAATATCCACTTTATTCAATGCGATTATGTACAATATAAATGTTATCCGTAGTGTTAAGATACATTATCCATTGTATCCAAAGTGTTTTCATACATTATCCATATCGTTTAAATCCATTATCTATGTTGTTCAAAATGTTTAGACACATTATCCATGTTATCCAAATTGTTTAAATACATTTTCGAATTGTTTGTACACATTATCCACTTTATCCAGAGTTTTTAAATATATTATCCTTAGATAATGGATTTATTAGATAAATCCGTTGTCCATGAATACGCTAGCGACGTGGTTCACATTACATACAACTTTATTCACGTTATCCGCAGAAGATAAATTTAATATGCAACGTATTCTATATATTTTAAATATTTTATTCACATTATCCGTACAATTGGAATTACCATGCCTAGGTCATTTGGTTTCTTTTATAATCCATGTATATGTAAATTTAATGCACTTTCCCCATTCCACTTAAATAAAACAATACCTAAGTGGATAAGCCCATAAAAAGATAAAGGAAACAAGGAGAAGAAACAAAAAATTCCTGCACTTACTCTTCCAATTCTTCTTCAGCTTAAGCACCTTTAGCGGCAACAAATAAAATTTAATATTATTTTCCGCATAAATGCGTGAATAAAAAAAACCGCTGTTGGATGCTGCGATCAACTTTCATCCTACGGAAGCATGTCATAAAAGAAGCGAAGAATGTGTGTGTGTTTGTGCACAGTTCGGAGGAACTGCATCTTATGTTGCTTGTAGTACAAGTCGATGGCTGTGCATCATAATAAGTTAATTCGTGTTTTATTTGTTTAACAAACGACTCCTTTGTGTGATGTTGGCGCAACTTCGAAACGGCGGAGGGTTATAAAAAGAACAAGAAGAAGAAAGTTGAAAAATACTAAAGGGGGAAATGAAAAACAATTGTGGGATTTTCTTTGTAACAATTTAAAGCTTTTGCGGAAACTTAAAGAGCAAGGAAATATTTTAAAGAAACCTTTTCAGAATTTAATATATTATTCCAAGAATGCTTATCTCTCATAATCATCATGAAAAATAAGGAAAAACTTAATAAAAATAAAATAAATTCCTCCCATCATTCGAGAGAAACGTGATTTGCCTCTGCTCACACCCTGATAACATATCTAATGGGGAAAACCCATTACAATATTCATCCAAAAGAGGAAAAATAATTGATTGATATCACCCTCTGCGGGTCTTTCATCATTGTCTCTACTATTTCTGTTTAATAAGCAATAATCATATCAAGAACACGGCGGTCCAGCATATGTTGCCATTCTATTTCATTTTTCATACAACGATTTCCGTTTTCCGGCTGTAAAATTGAGATACGCTCCCACTCTCGGTCATACGCCCTTCTAAAATAGAAAAAAAAGCTTTGAATTGTTGTTCGCACACACACACATGCACACCCACTCTGGCTAACACGTTACTTTTGAATGTGATAAAAAAGAAATTGGAAATTTTTTACATAGTCTCCTCACTTGTTTTGCCACTTTCCTTTTCACTTTCATGTGCTGCTTTTTTCATTACTTGCCTCACGGCACGTGTAACATACGGGTCACGTGTATTGAACTCATGACGAGACTAGATAAAACCTACTCTGGCAGGCCATTGGCAATTGTTACAACAAGAAGTTCGTATGCAAACAACGTTCGGTAAGAGTTTCCGTTTTCCGGCTAAAGCAACGGAATGCGATGAAATTAAAAAAAAAAATTAAAAAGAGAACGAAAAAACTGAAACAAAAGGTAACTCGCAGATTTTGATGGGTCTCTGGGGATTAGAAAAGAGGGGAGAGGGGTATTGAATTTTTCGCATTTCTTTGATTGCAGCTGTAAATCAATAGAAGAATGCAAAAACATATAAAAAACAGATGTTTTATTGTAACGGATAAGTTGGATAATTTATTAAGTCGATTTGAAGAATCTAGAGAATATTTTTATTTACATTGGATAATTTGAATATCAAATTTATTCACCTCAGATAATGAGGATAATGCCTATATGTACTGTTTTATCAACTTATCCAAAGTGGATAAGTTATACACTTTCGATAAAATGGATAAGACGGATAATTGATTCAAACAATTTTAATAAGGTGGATAACGTATCTACACTCTTTGTATAATGCGGATAATGAATTTAAGCACTTTGTATAATGCGGATAATGTGTCTAAACACTTTGGATAACGCGGATAATGGATTTAAACACTTTGGATAACGCGTATAATTGATTTAGACATATTGGATAAAGTGGATAATGTAACTACACTCATTGGATAACGTGGACAATGGATTTAAACACTTTGGATAATGCAGATAATTTATTTAAACACTTTGGGTACCGCGGATAATGCATTTAAATACTTTGGATAACTCGTATAATTAATTAAACACATTGGATAAAGTGGATAACGTAACTACACTCATTGGATAGCGCGAATAATGAATTTAAACTCTTTGTATAATGCGAATAAAGTATCTTAACACTTTGTATAGGGCGGATATTATATCTAAACACTTTGGATAGCATGGATAATGTACGTACTCACGTTGGATAACTTGGATAATGTATTTGAACACTTTAGATAATGCGTATAATTGATTTATACTCATTGGATAACGTGGATAACGTAACTTCAGTTCTTGGAAAAGCGGATAATCGATTTAAACACTTTGGATAATGCGGATAAACTATATACATTCTTTGGATAATGCGGATAATGAATTTAAACACTGTGGACAACGCGGATAATGGATTCAAACACATTGGAAAACGGGGATAATTGACTTAAACAGTTTGGATAACGCTGATAATTCATTTAAACACATTGGATAATGTAAAATAAAAGTCTATACATTTTTTGGATAATGCGGATAATTTATATAAACGCTTTGTATAAAACGGACAATATATCTAAACATCTTGGATAAAGTGGATAATCTAGTTAAACGCTTTGGATAGTGCGGACAATGTATGTAAAAACTCTTTTGATAAGGCGTATAATGAATTTAAACACTGTGGATAACGCGGATAAACTGTTTAAACACATTGAATACGTGGTTAATTGATTTAAATATTGTTGATAACGCTGATAATTGATTTAAGCACATTGGATAGCGCGGATAATGAATTTAAACACTTTATATAACGCGGATAATCGATTTAAACACTTTGGATAATGCGGATAATGTATCCTACCTTACGACCAGTTTAGCGTAGATTTTTAAAAGACCAGACCATTTTTAAATAATATTTTTTAATGACCAACAAAAAACTCAAGGACAATTTAAGCATAAATTTTTCTCAATGACTAACTGACCACTCAAGAACCTCTTACGAGTGAGTTTTTTTAAATTTTATCATGGACCAACAGTTTATTTTTAAAGAATATTTTTTCAGGGACCAACAGGTAATTTTTAAGAATATTATACAAGGACCAAAAGGCCTCTCAAGGAGCACTTAAGAATGGATTTTTATAGAATGTTTTTCAAGGATACAGAGACCATTTTTATGAATTTTTTTCTAGAGCCAACAGACCTTTTTTGAAAGGCCAACAGACCTCTCAAGGTCCACTTAAGAGAGGATTTTTATAGAATGTCTTTCTAAGACCAACAGATCACTTAAACGTGGATTTTTGAAGAATATTTTTTCAAGGACCCAGAGTATATTTTTCAGAATATTTTTTGAAGGACCAATGGACCATTTTTAGACATACATACCACTCATACAGACCACTCAAGGGCCACTTATGTGAAGATTTTTAAAGAAAGTTTTTGAAGGACCAACAAAACCTTTTTTAAGAATATTTTTTTTTACTCCAGGACCACTTAAGGGAGGATTTCTTATAAAATGTTTTTTTCAAGGAACAAGAGACAATTTAAAGATTATTTTCTAGCATCAACAGATCTCTCTAGATCCACTTACACGTGAATTTTTAAAGAATACTTTTCAAGGACCAATAGACCATTTTAAATTAGGATTTTTTTGAAGGATCAACTGACCTCTCAAGGCCCACTAAAGCGTGGATTTTTTAAAGAATATTTTTCAAGGACCAATAGACCATTTTAGCGTGGATTTTTAAAGAATATTTTTCAAGGACCAATAGACCATTTTAGCGTGGATTTTTAAAGAATAGTTTTCAAGGACCAGCAGACCATTTTTAAGAATATTTTTCCAAGGACCAACACGCCACTTTAGCGTGGATTTTTAAAGAATAGTTTTGAAGGACCAGCAGACCATTTTTAAGAATATTTTTTCAATGACCAAAACACCTCTCAAGTTTCACGTAAGCGTGGAATTTTAAAGAATTTCAAGGATCAACATATCATTTTAAAAATATTTTTGGAAGAACCAAAGACTTGGATTTTTAAGGAGTAATTTTCAAGGACCAACAAATAATTTTTTATGAATATATTTTCAAGAAACAACAGACCACTCAAGGACCACATAAACGTGGATTTTTAAGGAATATTTTTCAAGGGCCACAGACCATTTTTAAGAATATTTTCCAAGGACCAACACACCACTTTAGCGTAGATTTTTAAAGAATAGTTTTCAAGGACCAGCAGACCATTTTTAAGAATATTTTTTCAATGACCAAAACACCTCTCAAGTTTCACGTACGAGGGCGGTTCGGAAACTTCTTAGCCTATCAATGAAAGAGAATAGTTAGTTTTTCAAAAATATTTTTATTTTTCAATATAATCTCCTGAAACTTCAATACACTTAGTCCAACGCTTTTCTATCAATTCTATCCCTTGATTAAAATAGTTTTCCTCAGGGTCTTCAAAATAGTGGTTTGCAACTGTAATTGCATCTTCATTTGAGGTAAAACGCTTGCCAGCAAGGATTTTTTTTAGATTTGGGAACAAGTAAAAGTCACTGGGAGCTAAATCAGGAGAATAAGGTGGGTGGTCAAGCAACTCGTACTTTATTTAATTCGTTGGTTTTAGCCATTGTTAAAACACTCTTGTGCGCTGGTGCGTTGTCTTGATGAAATTTTTTTTTTTTTTTTGTAAGCCAGGACGTTTTTCTCGAATTTGTACATTTAATTGATCCAAAAGGTTGCAATAGTACTCTGATAGTCAATCAATAAAATACCTTTGAAGTCCCAAAAAACCGTTGCCATAACCTTACCAGCCGATTGAATTGTTTTTGCCTTCTTTGGGGCACTTCCTCCAGCTTCAGTCCATTGTTTGGATTGTTCTTTTGTCTCTGGATTATAGTGGTGGATCCATGTCTCATCAACAGTTATGAAACGACGCTTAAAATCCATTTTATTTCGCTTAAAACGATCCAAACAAGCTTGAGAAATGTTCATTTTTATGCGTTTTTGATCGACTGTTAACAAATGCGGCACCCATCTTGCAGAAAGCTTTTTCATCTGTAGTTCTTCATGCAAAATTAAATGGACTCGATCATTTGAGATGCCCATGATATTAGCAATTTCACGCACTTTTATTCGTCGATCATTTAATACCATATCATGCACTTTGGCTACAATTTCTGTTGTTGTTGCTGTTTTTGGACGTCCACTACGTGGTTCATCTTCAATGCTTGTACGATCACGTTTAAATTCAGCAACCCAATTTTTTACGGTTGCATATGAAGGAGCACTTTCACCTAACACATTCACCATATCATTATGAATTTCTTGTCCCGATAAACCTTTTTTATGTAAATATTTAATGACAGCACGCATTTCTAATTTTTCCATTGTAAAAAAATTGCGGATGCGTCTTTTTTGAACACCTGTTTCTATATGAAGGAGTTGCCAGATCGGAACAAAATTTAACATGTGTTCATAACAGAGATGGAATTTTCCAAAACACATAACTTTTTTCTGTTTATACCGCGCTTTTTGCGCTAGGCTAAGAAGTTTCCGAACTGCCCTCGTAAGCGTGGAATTGTAAAGAATTTCAAGGACCAACATATCATTTTTAAAAATATTTTTGGAAGAACCAAAGACTTGGATTTTTAAGGAGTAATTTTCAAGGACCAACAAATAATTTTTATAAATATATTTTCAAGAAACAGCAGACCACTCAAGGACCACTTAAGCGTGGATTTTTAAGGAATATTTTTCAAGGACGAACAAATCATTTTAAGAATATTTTTCTCAAGGACCAACTGACCACTCAAGGATCATTTAAGCGAGGATTATTTAAAGAATATTTTCTCAAGGATCAGCAGAACATTTTTATAAAATATTTTCGAAAGGACCTATTAACCGAGGATCACTTAAGCGTGGATTTTTAAAGAATATATTTCAAGGACCAGCAGATCATTTTTTAAAAACTATTTTTGGAAGAACCAAAGACTTGGATTTTTAAGGAATAATTTTCAACGACCAACATTTTTAAGAATATTTTTTCAAGGACTAACAGACCTCTCAATGTCCATTTAAATGTGCATTTTTAAGGAATAAATTTACAAGAATCACCAGACCATTATAAAAGAATATTTTTTTAAGGAACAACAGACCTCTCAAGATCCATTTAAGCTTGGATTTTTAAGGAATATTTTCTGAAGGAACAACAGAATATTTTTAGGAATATTTTTTCAAGGACCATTAAATGAGGATTTTAAAAAAAATATTTTTCAACGACCCACAGACCATTGTTAAGAATATTTTTTAAAGGGTCAGCAAACCTCTCAAGGTCCAGTTAAATGTGGATTTTAAAGAAAATTTTTCGATGGAACAATTTACAACTCAAGGACTACGTAAGTGTGGATTTTTCAAGGAAGCACATACCATTTTTAAGAATATTGTCTTCAAGGACCAACAGACCTCTTAAGGTCTACTTAAACGTGGAATTTTAAAGAATATATTTCAAGGACCTACAGAACATTTTTAAGAATATTTTTCCAAGGACAACACACCTCCGACGGTTCACTTTAGCGTGGATTTTTAAAAAATATTTTTTAAGGACCCACAGACCATTGTTAAGAATATTTTTTAAAGGGCCAGCAGACCTCTCAAGGTTCAATTAAATGTGGATTTTAAAGAAAATTTTTCGAAGGAACAATATACAACTCAAGGACTATGTAAGCGTGGATTTTTAAAGTATATTTTTCAAGGAACCTCATACCATTTTCAGAATATTTTCTTCAAGGACCTACAGACCTCTTAGGTTCTAGTTAAACGTGGAATTTTAAAAAATATTTTTCAAGGACTAACATAACATTTTTAAAAAAATATTTTTGAAGAACCAACGGACCACTTAAGGACCACTTAAGCGTGGATTTTTAAGGAATACATTTCAAGGAACAACAAATAATTTTTAAGAACATTTTGCAAAAATCAACAGATCGCTCACGGACCTCTTAAACGTGGATTTTTAAGGAATTATTTTCGAGGACCAACAAATAATTTTTAAGAAGATTTTTCAAGAATCAGCAGACCATTTAAAGACTACATAAGCGTGGATTTTTAAGGAACAATTTTCAAGGACCAACAAATATTTTTAAGAATATTTTTTTAAGAACCAACAGACCATTTAAACTTGGATTTTTAACGAATAATTTTCAAGGACTAACAAATTATTTTAAGAATATTTTTTCAAGGACTAACAGACCATTCAAGGACCACTTATGCGTGGATTTTTAAATAATATTTTACAAGCAACACCAGACCATTATGAAAGAATATTTTTTTAAGAACCAATAGATCTTGCAAGGTCCATTTAAGAGTGGATTTTTAAAGAATATTTTTTAAGGAACAGCATAAAACTCAAGCACCACTTAAGCGTGGATTTTATGGAATATTCTTTGAAGGAACAACAGACAACTCAAGGACCACTTAAAGATGGATTAAAAAAAAACATTTTTCAAGGACCCACAGACCATTTTTAAGAATATTTTTCTCAAGGAACAACATCTATTTTTTAAAAATTATTTTTGAAGAACCAACTGACCATTCAAGGACTACTTAGCGTGGATTTTTAAGCAATAATTTTCAAGGACCAAAAAATAATTTTTAAGAATATTTGTTTCAAGAATCAACAGGCCACTCAAGGGTCACTTAAGGGTGGTTTTTAAAGAATATTTTTCAAGGACCAACAGACTATTTTTTAGAATGTTTTTTCATGGACCAAAAAAAAAAACACGTGGATTTTTAAAGACATTTTTTTCAAAGATTGAAGGAGCACGGGGATTTTTATAGGATATTTTTTCAAGGACCAATGGGAGAAGTCTTCCTCGTTTCTTCAGAGATCCTTCAAGGATTTTTTTATTTATTTTTAAACAAATTCGTTTCTTTCCTTTGTTGGAAAATTAATATCCCCGGAGTTCATTGGCCCTTAAATTCACAATAGCTACAACGTAACAAGTAGAACACATACATACACAGTGTCGTACTTCATGAACTTCATGGTAGAACAATAGAATCCTGGCACCCTATATTAAAATATATTAACACGCACATAAATATGTGTATTTAATGGCAAACATAAAGTTGAGATACTGACAAAGAAACGCATACACGCATACATACATATGTGTATTTATTTTTAGATGTATGTATGTGTGCATATCTTCAAGTTAGAAAGTCAAGTAGCAACATTGTTAGCTGCTGCTGCTGTAAACCCATTTCCATTCACATTTCCTTTGACTTTTTCTTCATCATGGTCTTAGTGTTCATCTTAAAGGCTTTTGCTGTTGTTGCTGCTGTTGTTCTTGTTGTTGCCCCCAGGAAACAATTTCTAGATTTTCCTCATGAGACACACAGAGACGCAGAGATGTTGTAAATCGCGCTTGCATATGCAAATAATAACCAAGGAAACAATAGAATGGTAGTTTGCATCCTGTTGGTGATTTGTGTTGGTTTGTTGTTGGTATTAGGGTCCTATATATATCCTTGGTTTGTAGTGCTGCACGGTGTTGCTGTTGTTCGTAAAGGAAATTTGATTTTTTTTGCATTTTTTACCCTTCAATGGTGACTCGATTTATTTAATTGGCTTTAAAGGAACAACATGTTTGTGTAGAGGGGGAGAGAGGATCTTGGTTGTTGCTTTTGTAACTGCAATAAATCTCATGCAGTTTATTTGTCCTTTTGTTCGAGGATACTAGGAATGTTCAATCAGCTGAACCGTGTTTAATCGAGTGTGATTTAATAAATAGGGGTTATTGTTGTTTGCTTTTTGTAAGGGAAGGACATGGAAAGAGAGAGAACTAAAGAGAAAACTTTTTTCTAATTGATTTCCTTTTGAAGTTTTCAAAAGAAATAGTTTCGAGCTTAAATATCATGATTTGTTTATCCTTACCACTGTTTCGTTTTTGTGTCCATGTCTGCCTTAAAATATTTTTTTTTGCTTTGTTGTTGGAAGCAAAAAAACACAACAAGAAAACGAACTGCATCCTTATAACTTCTTATGTATGCATGGAGTTTATTAAAAAATTCCATGGAGCTTTTTAGAAACAAAAAAACACACACACACATTCTTGCACTTCATCATCATTTGGCCAGGATGTTTGCATGGCATACTTACAGACATGAAAATACAGTAGTAAAGCTGTACACACGAAAAGGACATGTATTAAGGGTGACCCAAATTCCTACACAAATTCCTCTTATGGATTTTTCAAAAAATAGGATAAGAGATTTTTCCATAACTCTTGTGGTGCCTAACACCCCCACCCAAATTTCCATAGCCATGCATCGATGTCCTGTTTCTCATCTGAATCTCAGTTTACATTTCTTTCATCCTTCAGCACTTGATATTGCTACCTAGTTTCCTGTTTTCCAGGCAGCCTTGCCCCCAATGTTCTCTACTCCAAACGACATTGGACCAGTTTCCTTCTCTCTACTCAATATTTTGTCTGAGTATGTGTATGGGTGTGTGTTCATATTAAGGTTTTATATGGCTTTTTAATTACAACCATAAATTATCAACTACTTTATGGTCACTGGTCATCCACTTTCATATCCTGTAACCACAAGGTCTCCGCTTCTCGAAATGTGCAGAGTGTAAGAGACAGAGAACGTGCTCTGTGAATGAAAAAACAACGTGTAAACTGTTGAGATTCATGGCTTTGTAATTTTACGTTAATGAATTTATTGTCACTAAATTAAATTTCCCTTTCATGGCGTAATAAGGATACAAAAAATAACTCCCTTGCATTATGGCCAGGATATAAAGCAAATGTGAAAGAGATAAGCAACTATGATGTAAAGTACCGTAATTATGGTGTGGATGACCATATGAAACACAAAAAAAAATATTATACATTTCATATACATAATCTCTGTCATTGTCTAAAGTACAGTAGATGACCGCTGGAGCCATATGTTCCATAGAATTCAAGCCCAACTAAAATCTACTCAAAACAAGTAAAAAAGTATCAGTCAGCTTTGCTGACAGAAATATACCCTCAGCCTGTGTATATTGAGAAAAATTTTCCCAAAAAAAGTGTTTAGGGGGTTTAAAAATTTTGGATGTATAAACCGACAAAAATTTTGATTAGGATTAAAGATCTAAAGTTTTGCGGAGGAGATACTAAAAGGAATGGATATACATGGACCGTTATGGGAGTTGATCTCCAGCCACAACCTATGGTGCCTTAGGGGTTTTTTACACTATTCGGGCTGTTTACTCAAAAAGTATGGACTTGCCCCTAAAAAAACTTTTACCATCGTAATTGAGGCAGCGAATGCAAGTTGCTTCAACAAAAATCAAAGTGATTCGATATCAGGTCTTAAAGTGAACTTATCCGAAATTTTGTGTGGGAGGTACCGGATGGATTGGACAAATATAGTCTATATTTCAACCTGATCTACATCTGGTAGATATATTAGGATGTGTAAAGTATAGACCAATTCGGCCACTCCCTTCAGGAGTTGCCGTACCTGAAGGAGTGGACCGATATGGCTTATCTTCGAACTTAAACTAAGTTTGCACAAAATATTACGAAGGCCACATTTTGGACCGAATAGGCAGATCCGTTCGAGAGATATCTTGCGCTCCAACCACTATACACGCTGTCATAGGGGTTTTTTGTACCTTTCAGGCTATTTTCTCAGGAAGTAGGGACGTGCCCCTAATGAGACTTTTACCGTCGTGTAGGGGGTGGTGAATACAAGTTGGTAAAACAAAAATCAAACCGATTCGCGAGCAGGTCCTAAACTGAACTTATCCGAAATTTTGTGTGGAAGGTATTAGAAGGAGTGGACCGATTGAGTCCATATTGGAACCACATCTAAGTCTGGTACATATTTCACGATGGGCAAAGTATGGACCAAATCTGTCACTCCCTTCAAGAGCTATCGTGCGCACAAACTTTCCGAACATTTTCGGACTTTTGTGGGGGAGGTACCGGAAGGAGTGGACCGATGTAGCTCATCTTCGAACTTAAACTAAGTTTGGGCAAAATATTACGAAAGCCAAAATTTGAACCAAATTGGTTCATCCGTTCGAGAGTTATCGTGCGCTCCAGCCAGCAGGACAGACAGACAGACAGACAGACGGACGGACATTGCTCAATCGACTCCAAATTGTCTGAAACACATTTCGTCCAAACATACTTGGGGTCAAAGTGTATATACCCTCCTTAGCCTAAAGGCTGAGGGTATAAATATGGCTCCTAGTGACATCTAAAAACAAAAAAAAAACATTGTTCCACAACATCCCATACGGGACAAGGGAGACTTCTCTCATATCAATGAGTGCACCCCGATTCATATTTAGCTCAATGATATGGGACCTACTGTTTATCGCCGAGTCCGAACGGCGTGTCCTAAGACACCACTTGAAGAGAAGTTTTTCAACTCTGAAATACTCAGGAAATGTCGCCAACATTACTGAGGGGTATTTTGCCACCGTTGAAAAATGTTTGATGTTGCCTGGCCGGAGAATCGAACCGCCGACCTTCTACGTGCAAGGCGGGCGTGCATACCATTGCACCACGGTGGCACCCAACCTGATGACATCTACTCCACAGTAAACAACCATTGGTGACATCTACTCCACAGTAGATGACAACTGGAAACAACTACTCCACAGTAGATGCCACCTGGTGACATCTATTTCACAGTAGAAAACCATTGGTGACATCTACTCCCCAGTAGATGACACCTGGTTACATCTACTCTACAGTAGATGACCCCTGATCACATCTACTCTACAGTAGATGACCCCTGATCACATCTACTCCACAGTAGATGACCCTTGTTAAATCTACTCCACAGGAGATGAACCCTGGTGACACGTACTCCACAGTAAATGACAACTGGTGACATCTACTCTACAGTAGATGTCCCCCGATAACATATACTCTACAGTAGATGTCAACTGGTGGCATGTACTCCACAGCAGATGACACCTGGTAACATCTACTCCACATTAGATGCCACCTGGTCATATCTACTCCACAGTAGATGACACGTGGTGACATCTACTCCACAGTAAATGACAACTGGTAACATCAACTCCACCGTGGATGACACCTGGTAACATCTACTCCACAGAAGATGTCTACTGGTGGCATCTACTCCACAGTAGATGATACCTGGTGACATCTACTCCACAGTAGATGACACTTGGTGACATCTACTCCACAGTAGATGACACTTGGTGACATCTACTCTTCAGTAGATGACACTTGGTGACATCTACTCTACAATAGATGACACTTAGTGACATCTACTCTACAGCAGATGACCCCTTGTCACATCTACTCCATAGTAGATGACACCTGGTCTCATCTACTCCAAAGTAGATGACCACTGGCAACATCTACTCCACTGCAGATGACCCTTGGTGCTATCTGCTCTGTAGAAAAGGTTTATAGAAGCTCACTTTCTTTCAGAAAGGGTCTATAAAAGCATCCTTTCGTTTGGAAAGGGTCTAAGGAAGCAACATTTCCTTTGGAAAGGGTCTAAGGAAGCAACCTTTCCTGTGGAAAGGGTCTAAGGAAACAACCTTTCCTTTGGAAAGGGTCTAAGGAAGCAACCTTTCCTTTGGAAAGGGTCTAAGGAAGCAACCTTTCCTTTGGATAGGGTCTAAGGATGCAAACTTTCTTTGGAAAGGGCCTGAGGAAGCAACGTTTCTTTGGAAAGGGTCTAAGGAAGCACCCTTTCCTTTGGAAAGAGTCTAAGGAAGCACCCTTTCCTTTGGAAAGAGTCTAAGGAAGCACCCTTTCCTTTGGAAAGGGTCTAAGGAAGCACCCTTTCCTTTGTAAAGGGTGTTAGGAAGCAGCCTTTCCTTCGGAAAGGGTCTTAAGAAGCACCCTTTCTTTTTGAAAGAGGTTTAGGAAGTACCCTTTCCTTTGGAAAGGGTTTTAGGAAGCACCCTTTCCTTTGGAAAGGATTTTAGTAAGCACTCTTTCCTTTGGAAAGGGTCTTAGGTAACACCCTATCCTTTGGAAAGGGTATTAGGAAGCCCCCTTTCCTTTGGAAGATTCTTAGAAAGACCCCTTTTCTTTTGGAAAGGGTCTTAGGAAGAACCCTTTCCTTTGAATAGGGTCCTAGGAAGCACTCATTCCTTTGGAAAAGGTTTTAGAAAACACCATGTTTGCGTAGCAATGAAATTAAAAGAAAATAAATAAAACACAAAAGGATTAGAATTTTTTCTCAAACAATATTGAGTTATGTTTTATTATGGATTGTTCGTGGAACAATCACTTATTTACCTTTTTTACAGAGTGTAAGGGTATGTGCTTATAGGACGATATCCAATGAGCGAGTGATTTTAGAAAAGCTAGGATGTAACAAAGCGGAGATTAGAAAAAAGTTACTCGTTAGATCTTGTTACTATCCTTGTATTTGTGTACGAGATACACAAAGTTGTACACAAAGGTAGGGGACAAAATCTAACGCAGGGGTGGAAAACCCATATGGAATATAAAATCATTTAAATTACTTAAAACAAGTTTGAAATTAAACATTGCCGCCCGCGTTGCAACATCCTGCTATGTTGCAAAATTAATAATAAAATTAAAAATAAAATAAAAAATATATACAATTGCTTTTTCATATTATTTTTTCCTTTAATTCATATCTTTCTTTTTACTTTTTTCAAAAACATTATAAACTAGTAAAAGTTATTGCTCGATGAGCAGGATCGTTTGTTGGCTCGAAGAGACCTGATCCGTTAACTTTTTTATTTGGCAAATGACTCGAAGAGTCGTGTGACGAGGGCTCGATGAGCCAGAGGCAATTGAAGATTACCCCTCACATTGAACTTAAATATTACATGGACCCGATATCACCCAACCGAAAATGGTGAGCTGGGCCCATGGGAAACCAGGGCTCGAATAAGTTTGAGGCCTCATTACCTTGTGATAGACATCGGGGCCTATGATCATACTGACTGCAGCAGCTTCATTGAACCGTGGGTCCGCTAACTGCAGGCCAGCATAATGATCCCTAAGGCCGACGGACACGGACTCCGAGGGAGCCACAAGGTGCCCCAGATCAACCACACGCGCAGACATTAATAGTTGTTGAGCTCCGTCGTATGATGATGTAACGGAGAACTGGCAGAACCGTTCCGGACCAACCATGACATGGCACAAATTGACACTATCAGCCAACGACCGACAAATCAAGCTATGGCCTGCACATGGGTCTAGTAGGGCTCTGACAGGTATCCGAAGCCCATTAGACAGCAGCTGTACCACCATTGTAGGTCCCAGCGTGGCTACGCGCTGTAAGGCATATACGTGCCTTTGGGTAACCGGTTGGGAGATGTTAGTGGTGTTATGTTGGGGTGGAAGCAAGGGACCTGGAACAGGAGACATATAGGTACCAACGGACGGACGTTTCGATGATCTACTCTTGCGCAATTTTTTGGACGGCTTGGTTGCAACATTAGTGGATCGCGATAGTTCTGGTTGCGATGCATTGGTGGGAGACACATCGTTGGGAGAAGATTGGTGGAGCAACGTGTGATGCCCCTTATTACAGATCTTGCAACTGTACCGACTAGTACAGTCGAGAAGGGAATGGGTGTTGGACAAGCAATTGCCACAACACTTGTGAAGTGCGACCATCCTCAATCTTCTCTCAACACGCATCACCAGAAATTCTTTGCAATCTCTCATAAAATGATTGCCGTCGCATATAACGCATACCTTTTTCGAACCCTGGTTCTTTCGACGTGGTGCCGAAAGTGGTGGCGTGGCCACAGTTTCTCCTGAAGGAACTTCAGGGACCGTCGATAACGGATTTTTTGTTTCCTTAGACGAAGGAGCGGCCTGAGGAAGCTCAGAATCCGCAAGGGGGACTGCCGAGGCATCAAGCTCCCGTTCCTCATCAGACATGGGGACGTTGTCCTCAATCTCAGGGAGAGTTGCAGCCATCTTGCCTAAATCTTCCATCTTCTGTGAAAAATAGAGAGGATGCAACAATACAATGACGAGGAACACATAATTATTATTTGGCCAGAATGACCAATGTAAAAAACCGTAGGTCGTTTTGTAATTACCATAGCCCGAATATTCGCGGCTCCTTCGCTACCATCAATAGTCGTTTTTCATTTCGCGAAAAAGTATAGAGGACGCGAAAGCCGACACGAGATATGGACTATAATAATTATGGTAGCGCAATTAATTTAACGATTGGCCGTCTAATAGTGCCGTTTTCTGTATAAATGTCCGCGACGCGAACTCTAGAATCCGTACCCGGGTGCACCGCTATTATTCGACCTAATTTCCACGAAGTGGGAGCTAGATTTTCGTGCCGTACTACTACCAAGTCACCCGTTTGTAAATCGCGTTGCGGAAACTTCCATTTATATCTTTTATGCAAGCTCTTTAAATACTCTTCTTTCCACCGAAGGCAGAATTGTTGAGTAAGAGCTTTCATTTTCCGGAAACGATTTACAAGGTGAAGAGGCGATTCATCTATTAATGGCTCCGGAGGAGCTAGGATCGGAGACCCTATAAGGAAGTGACCTGGTGTTAGCGCTACAGTATTTTGCGGATTGTCATTCATGGGACATAGAGGACGTGAATTTAAACAAGCTTCGATTCTGGAAAGAATCGTAGAAAGTTCCTCAAATGTAAATTTGAAGTTTTTAGCTTGTTTACGGAAATGTAATTTAAAACTTTTTACTGCGGCTTCCCAAAGACCACCCATGTGGGGAGCGCCGGCAGGTATGAACTCCCACGAAAGTTCTTGATAGTGCAGCGTGGAACACAGACTATTTCGACTTTCGCGGACTACGGCTTTGAAGTCCTGCTCTAGTTCCCTAGAAGCTCCAACGAAGTTGGTGCCGTTGTCAGAAAATATAGTTTTTGGACAACCTCGCCTCGAAATGAAGCGTTGGAAGGCTGCTATAAATGTTGCCGTGGACAAATCTGAAGTAGCTTCCAAATGGATTGCTTTCGTAGAAAAGCAAACAAAAACACAGACGTACCCTTTAGTGATTTTAGTCAAGCGGCCTGTAAAGGATTTGAGGTCAAAAGGACCTGCAAAGTCAACACCAGTAGTGGTAAAAGGCCTTGAACAAGTTACTCATTCCGGTGGAAGAGCAGCCATAATTTGAGTACACGTACGACTTTTAAATAAATGGCAAGTTTTGCATTTATTAATCGTTGTCCTAATTAATGAAGTGAGTCTTGGGATCCAGTACTCAATCCTGAGGATGCGTAACATCAATTGATTTCCACCGTGGATGGAAAGAATATGAATAAACTTTACTAAAAGATGGACAAAAAGACTGTGGTAAGGAAGAAGAATGGGATGTCTTTCTGAATAAGAAAGAGTGGGTGACCTTGATAGTCGTCCATTAAGTCTCATAACTCCTGTATCATCCAGAAATGGATTTAGGGGTAGAAGAGAGCTTTTTGGATTTAAGGGAACCTTATCTAACAAAGACTGATACTCCTCCGCGAAATGTGTTTTTTGAGCTAGAACAGCTAGACGTAATCTAGATGCTTTTAGCTCCGAACTTGAGAGGTTGTCATCATTGTAAATGTATCGACCTCTATATGCACGGTGAGTGTTATGGATAAACCGATACATATAAGATAGGACTCGTAAAGCCCTATCTAAAGATGAAAATCTCGCTAAAAAGTCCTCGGAATCAGTTAAAAATGAAGCATGCGCCTTGACAGCACGTATTTCAATATCGGTGTCAAGTGAGGTTAAATTAGAAATATCCCACTGAGATCTATCATGGCGAAGCCAGTGTGGACCATGCCACCAAAGTTGGGATGAAGCAAGCTCAGAGGGCGAAACCCCCCGGCTGCCTAAATCAGCGGGATTATCTTCAGAGCGCACGTGATGCCAACTACCTCTGTCTGTAATCTCCTGAATCTTACTAACACGGTTGGCAACAAACGTAGTCCATGTAGATGGAGTTTTGTTTAGCCATGAAAGGACGATCGTAGAATCGGTCCAGCAATATATTTTTTGGAATGAAATGTCAATTTCATTCTGAATATTTTTTAATAATTCGGAAGCCAGAACGGCTCCGCAAAGCTCCAACCGTGGTAAAGAAACTGACTTTAGGGGGGCTACCTTAGTTTTGCAGGTCAGGAGGTGAGTATAAATGGTTTTATTCGGAGTTACTATCCGAATATATATCACCCCCGCGTATGCCTTTTCTGAGGCGTCAGAAAAGACATGAAGTTCGGCGGAACAATCTGGCGTATAATGAACCCACCGAGGAATATGAATGGAATTCACATCCTGGTAACAGTCCACGAAATTTTGCCAGTCACGTTCTGTCGTAGACAGAAGTGCATCATCCCATCCGATTTTATCTGTCCAGATCTTCTGCATAACTATTTTGGCAGTAACTATAATTGGGCCTAACCAACCTAAAGGATCAAATAGTTTAGCAATAGTTGACAATGTTTCTCGTTTCGTGTAGTGATCTTTTGAGGGTAAAGCACTCACACTGAAATAAAACAAGTCAAGCTGAGCATTCCAACGTATTCCCAGAGGTTTGGAACTGCTAGCTTCAATAAAGGAGAGAACCTTAGCATCGATTAAATCTTCCGTGGGAAGATTTTGCAAAATAGCACGGTCATTTTCTGTCCACTTCCTCAATTCAAATTTTGCAGAGGAAAGGGCTGCTATTAATTGGTCTCTAGAATCTAGGGCTGTACGTATGTCATGATATCCTGTTAGTACGTCGTCGACGTACATGCACCTACGAAGTATGTGTGCAGCGAGAGGATATCGATCGTTAGTATCGTCCGCTAATTGTAAAAGCGTCCGTATAGCTAAGTAGGGGGCGCAATTCACACCAAATGTCACCGTCTGCAATTCAAAATCCTGAACAGGTTTTTGTGGAGAATCCCGGAAAACTATTCGTTGAAGTGGAGTATGTGCTGGATCGACACGTATTTGGCGATACATCTGGGTGAGGTCGCAATTAAAAACGAATTTAAATAGTCTCCACCTCAGAATAAGCAAAACTAAATCCAATTGCAGAGTAGGTCCCACATGTAAAATGTCGTTAAGACTTTTCCCGTTGGAGGTTTTGTTCGAGGCGTTGAAAACCACTCGAAGTTTGGTAGTCTGTTTGTCGGGATTTATCACGGGATGATGTGGCAAGTAACAAACCGAAGAGTTTGTTGAAGCGGCGCCAACAGGCCTCATATGATCCAATGCTAAGTACTCATTAACAACTTGATCATAGACTACCTTTACTTGTGGCTTTCGAAGGAGGGATGCCTCATTTCGAAGAAATTGTCGTAAACAATTTGCTTGGGAGAAGCCTAACTCCGCCTGTCCAACTATCTCAGTCTTGAGGGGAAGGCTAACAACGTACCTACCATTTGAATCCCGACATGTGGTACGCTTATAATAGTCTTCGCATAATTGGTCAGAGGGGGATAGAATTTTACGTTTGGGAATTTCCTCAAGTTCCCAAAAGCGAAGAAGAGTCTTGTCAAGATTTTCCTCTTCTGAAAAGCTAACCTTGGTTGAAAATACCGGAATATTTGGAGGGGGAATAGGACCAGTAATGATCCAACCAAAGACCGTATTTTGTGCTATTAGCGACCCTAAGATATTGATGTGAGTACCCTGTTGTAGGATCTTTGGATAAAGATCTGCTCCCAGCAAAAGATCAACAGGTCAACACTTGAATAAATTGGGATCTGCCAAACGAAGATTTGGCAATTGAGAAATAATGTCAGCATTGACGGTAAAAGAGGGCAGATTGCCCGAAATAGATGGCAAAATTAGGGCCGTAGTATTTATTGAACGCGATGCATCCAATGGAGAAGTAATGCTAACCGAACATAACTTGCGCGACGTGGTCGAAACTGTCTGATTAATCCCAGAAATGGAAGCTAACGTTGTAGTTGCTGTGATACCTATAAGGCGTTGTAAACGCTCTGTAATAAAAGATGCTTCTGAAGCGGGGTCAATAAGTGCCCTGGCAGGGTACGTGGTACCATGATGAACGATGTTCACCATTGCCGTGCCTAATAGGACACTCCTGCTTTGTGCAGTATGGAATACCTGTCTATTAGCAGAAGACGAAGAATCTGATCTAATACCTGTAGAGGTAGAGGGTTGATCAGAAGAAGCTACACTCCTATTGTTGGAAGTTGCTGTCGAAGACGTTCCAGCAGTTGTATTGTCCCTGTGTAATAAAGTGTGATGTCTTTTATTACATTTACTGCAAGTGTAGGGGCTACTGCAGTGATTAACTACATGTTTAGAGGACAGACAGTTAAAGCAAGAGTTATGTCGCCTAATTGTATTTATTCTTTCAGGAACTGAAAGATTCAGAAACTTTTGGCATGCTCTGATGTGATGCGTTTGTCGTGGACAAAGAACACATGTTTTATTTGAAGAGGCACGAGAGGACCTCGAAGAAGGGGGGGAATTCCGAGGAGAAAATGTGGGGGATCGGTTCGTGCCAGCATTCGTGAAATGCGAACGAACTTTTTTACTGGCGGATGGTTTGCCAGTCTCTATACCCCTAATGTCACGTAGACAGGTAAGAGTTTGAATTCGTTCTGTAAGAAACGAGTCCAAATCGTCCCAGGAAGACAAAGCAGATTTGTCTTTAACACTTTGTTCCCAAAGTGTGACACTATTTTTAGGAAGTCTCTGAAGACATATGAACACTAGGATAGGGTCCCAGTCTTCAGTTGAGACGTCATAATTGGACATGGCAGAAATACATCCATTGATACCCCTCTGTAATTTCTTTAACCCTGAACTAGTCTCACTTTCTAAAACTGGTAGGTCAAATAAAAGTTTAAGTTGGTGGTTCACCAAAATACGTGGATTGTCGTAAGTCTGTTTAAGAGCTTTCCACGCAGGACCAAAGTTTTTGTGGGTTAGTGAAAACTTTGCCACAATTTCATGGGCGTCGCCACTGGTCTTTTTATTTAAATGGCATAGACGTTCAATGTCACTAATGCCAGTATTATTAATATACACAGCCGAAAATAGGTCTCTAAACGTCGGCCAAGAAAGGCAGTCACCGTTAAATACTTCAATGTCGCAGGGTGGTAAATTTAACCTATGTCCAATATGTTCATCACCACAGGATGTGAATGATGTATTGGAGGAATGGTGAGAATGATGCGTGACATCCAACATTGAAGTTGCACATTCGGAACGATGTGATCTATTGCCTACACGAGCGGGAGGGGATGATGTTGCTACTGATGACTTGGGCGGAGCCCGAAGTCGATCTAACTTCCTATTAATAGAGGCGAGAGCATTAAGATAAGATCTAAATGCAACCTCATATTTGCCATCAACAGCAGTAACGTCGTTACCAGAACTTTCATCTTCTTTAAAGAAATTGAGACAATCGTCAAACGTAGTTTTTACCCTGTCCCATAATCTCTTGACCTCAGCTTCTTGTAGCTCTAATATGTAAATATCGAGCTCCTCGTCCCGTTGGGCACTGAAGCTAGCGTCAAATTTAACCAAAGCGTCAGTAGCTCTGATAAATAAATCTAGTCGAGTGACAGACATTTTAAATCAAAAACTGAACGTAATTCAGAAAAATTTTAATTAGAAAATCAAAGTAAAGTTTCGTTGAAAACGATGTTTTTTTTATTATAATGATGTTTTTTATATTAAAAATGAAGCACTTGCACCAGGAATTTCCAAGGTAATTGTTCGAAAAACAATTCTTGTAATAGAAAAAACTCTGTAAAACTGCACGAAAATGCACCAAAGTATTTTGGAAATTTATTATTTTGCACGAGATGCAAGAAATTTGAAGATAGTGACACGTGATGTCAAAAACTGTATGCGAAAATCCAATAAAAAATGTTAAATTTTCACCAAACTATTAGCAAAAATAATTTTAAAACACGTGATGCTTTAAAATAAAATAATTTTATTGGTTAGAATACACTGAATTTATAAGTAGTCGTAGACTATTTCAATAATGTATCGTGGATACGGCAATATATTTGAGGTTTAACGTGATTAAACCACCAAAAATTCTTTAAATTTTAAGAAAATTTCTTTCAGTGTATTCAAATTTCCACAAAATGCTTACAGTGTATCGTATAATACACGTAAACTATGGCAATGTATCGAAGATAGCACTTGCCGAAAATAAATTTCCAAAAATATTAAATAAAATCGAAAATTCGCAAAAATTTCGCAATAACCGACTGTAGGGTGCACGGACTGTAAAAATGCACGTTAGTAATCGCTAGCGAACAACAACAAATTATTCAAATAAATCAATTTAATTCAAAATATTTAAATAAAAGATTTGAAATAAATGTGTATGTAATATAATATATAAAAATAATAATAATTTTAGAAATATGACCGAATATAGGGTGCACGGTGTCGAAAACACGAATAAAATTTATTTTTAGTTGATATCCGAAAGATTCAACTCAAGAAATACCCGAAAACGGCACTAAAATATTTTTAAAAAATTGAAATGTATTATTAGTTACACTTGGATACCCCTAATACAATTGATTGGGTGTAAATGATATATAAGTGCCAAATCTGCCACCCGTATTAATTAAAGGTGGAAACAATCAGCAGTAATGACAAGTGAATGACATTTATTCTTTTATATTGGAATTGTTATTGTTGTGATGATTTTTGTGTTTTTGGGGAACATGAAGAAGAGAATAAAAGGAAAACACCAGAATAACAATATGTATTTATATTAAATATAAAAGAAATGTGCGAAAACACCAATAAATGTAGAAATTAATAAACATAAAAAAATCACTGTGATTGTTGTTGCTATTATGTGAGAAAATAGTGGGTGATTTGACACTTAGTTTTGTTGGTATTTTTAAATGAATTTTACCGACGGCAATATCGTAGGTGACGGACACTTATGCGCGTTTGTAAAACGACCGACGGCTTTTTTAATTATTTATCACAACACGGTAATCACTGTACAACACTTTTATTTGTAAAAATAAATTAGGCAGTGTACATACCTGTGTTGTTGATATTATATTATTTGGGTGAAATAAATGAAATTATATGTGGGGATGATCGTGGATCGTGTAGGTTGTTGTTGTTCTCGACGTAGTCGAATTGCCTTGTAAAGGAGAAAAAGGAGAGCGTTAGTAGTTTTCGCTGAAAACAATCCGGCTCGATTGGACCAATGTTTGCGTAGCAATGAAATTAAAAGAAAATAAATAAAACACAAAAGGATTAGAATTTTTTCTCAAACAATATTGAGTTATGTTTTATTATGGATTGTTCGTGGAACAATCACTTATTTACCTTTTTTACAGAGTGTAAGGGTATGTGCTTATAGGACGATATCCAATGAGCGAGTGATTTTAGAAAAGCTAGGATGTAACAAGTTACTCGTTAGATCTTGTTACTATCCTTGTATTTGTGTACGAGATACACAAAGTTGTACACAAAGGTAGGGGACAAAATCTAACGCAGGGGTGGAAAACCCATATGGAATATAAAATCATTTAAATTACTTAAAACAAGTTTGAAATTAAACACACCATTTCATTTGGAAAGGGTCTAAGGAAGCAACGTTTCCTTTGGAAAGGGTCTAAGGAAGCAACGATTCCTTTGGAAAGGGTCTATAGAAGCAACGTTTCCTTTGGAAAGGGTCGATAGAAGCATCCTTTCATTTGGAAAGGGTCTAAGGAAGCAACGTTTCTTTGGAAAGGGTCTAAGGATGCAACCTTTCATTTGGAAAGGGCCTGAGGAAGCAACGTTTCTTTGGAAAGGGTCTAAGGAAGCACCCTTTCCTTTGTAAAGGTTCTTAGCAAGCACCCTTTCCTTTGGAATGGGGCTTACAATGCACCCTTTCCTTTGGAAAGGATCTTAGGAAGTTAGGAAGCACCCTCTCCTTTGGAAAGGATCTTAGGAAGTAAGGAAAGGGTTCTTTCCTTTGGAAAGCGTCTTAGGAAGCACCCTTTCCTTTGGAAAGCGTCTTAGGAAGCACCCTTTCCTTTGGAAAGCGTCTTAGGAAGCACCCTTTCCTTTGGAAAGCGTCTTAGGAAGCACCCTTTCCTTTGGAAAGCGTCTTAGGAAGCACCCTTTCCTTTGGAAAGCGTCTTAGGAAGCACCCTTTCCTTTGGAAAGCGTCTTAGGAAGCACCCTTTCCTTTGGAAAGCGTCTTAGGAAGCACCCTTTCCTTTGGAAAGCGTCTTAGGAAGCACCCTTTCCTTTGGAAAGCGTCTTAGGAAGCACCCTTTCCTTTGGAAAGCGTCGTAGGAAGCACCCTTTCCTTTGGAAAGCGTCTTAGGAGGTAACCTTTCCTTTGGATAGGGTCTAAGGATGCAACCTTTCTTTGGAAAGGGCCTGAGGAAGCAACGTTTCTTTGGAAAGAGTCTAAGGAAGCACCCTTCCTTTGGAAAGAGTCTAAGGAAGCACCTTTCCTTTGGAAAGAGCCTAAGGAAGCACCCTTTCCTTTGTAAAGGGTCTTAGGAAGCAGCCTTTCCTTCGGAAAGGGTCTTAAGAAGCACCCTTTCTTTTTGAAAGAAGTTTAGGAAGTACCCTTTCCTTTGGAAAGGGTTTTAGGAAGCACCCTTTCCTTTGGAAAGGATTTTAGTAAGC
>NW_027411977.1:223436167-223637880 GCF_047663935.1 Musca autumnalis | reverse complement strand
AAATGTGAAAGAGATAAGCAACTTTTGTGTAAAGTACCGTAATTATGGTGCGGATGACCATATGAAACAAAAATAATAATTACACATTTCATTTCTGTCATTGTCTAAAGTACAGTAGATGACCGCTGGAGCCACATGTTCCATAGAATTCAAGCCCAACTGGCATCTACTCAAAAATATGGCCCCTGGTGACAGCTATTGTACGATAGATGCCACCTGGTGACATCTACTCCACAGTAGATGACAACTGGTGACATCTACTCTGCAGTAGATGCCCCACGATAACATCTACTCTACAGTAGATATCCCACGATAACATCTACTCTACAGTAGATGCCCTACGATAACATCTACTCTACAGTAGATGCCACCTGGTGACATCTACTCCACATTTCATATACAGAATTTCTGTCATTGTCTAAAGTACAGTAGATGACCGCTGGAGCCACATGTTCCATAGAATTCAAGCCCAACTGGCATCTACTCAAAAATATGGCCCCTGGTGACAGCTATTGTACGATAGATGCCACCTGGTGACATCTACTCCACAGTAGATGACAACTGGTGACATCTACTCTGCAGTAGATGCCCCACGATAACATCTACTCTACAGTAGATGCCACCTGGTGACATCTACTCCACAGTAGATGACCCCTGGTCACATCCACTCCACAGTAGATGGCACCTGGTGACATCTACTCCACAGTAGATGGCACCTGGTGACATCTACTTTACAGTAGATAACACCTGGTCACATCTACTCCACGGTAGATGACACCTGGTAACATCTACTCTATAGTAGATGACACCTGGTGACATCTACTCTACAATAGATGACACCTGGTCACATCTACTCCACAGTAGATGACACCTGGTGACATCTACTCCACAGTAGATGCCACCTGGTGACATCTACTCTACAGTAGATGAACCCTGGTGACATCTACTCCACAGTAGATGACCCCCGGTGACATCTACTCTACAGTAGATGCCACCTGGTGACATATACTCCACAGTAGATGTCTTAGGAAGCACCCATTCCTTTGGAAAGGGTCTTAGGAAGCACCATTTCCTTTGGAAAGGGTCTTAGGAAGCACCATTTCCTTTGGAAAGGGTCTTAGGAAGCACCCTTTCCTTTGGAAAGGGTCTTAGGAAGCACCCTTTCCTTTGGAAAGGGTCTTAGGAAGCACCCTTTCCTTTGGAAAGGGTCTTAGGAAGCACCCTTTCCTTTGGAAAGGGTCTTAGGAAGCACCCTTTCCTTTGGAAAGGGTCTTAGGAAGCACCCTTTCCTTTGGAAAGGGTCTTAGGAAGCATCCTATCCTTTGGAAAGGGTCTTAGGAAGCAAACTTTACTTTGGAAAGGGTCTTAGGAAGCACCCTTTTCTTTGGAAAGTGTCTTAGGACGCACCTTTTCCTTTGGAAGGGGTCTTAGGAAGCATCTTTACATTTGGAATGGGTCCTAGGAAGCACTCTTTTTTTAAAATTTTCTCAGGAGCACACTTTCTTTTGGAAAGGGTCTTAGGAAGCAACCTTTCCATAGGAAAGGGTCTTAGGAAGCACCCTTTCCATAGGAAAGGGTCTTAGGAAACACCCTTTGTTTTGGAAAGGGTCTTAGATCCGTTTCCTTTGGATAGGGTCTTAGATCCGTTTCCTTTGGATAGGGTCTTAGGACGCACCCATTCTTTTGGAGAGGGTCATAGGACGCACCCATTCTTTTGAAAATGGTCTTAGGAAGCACCCATTCCTTTGGAAAGGGTTTTACGAAGCATCTTTTCTTTGGAAAGGGTCTTAGCTCCGTTTCCTTTCGATAGGGTCTTTGGACGCACCCTTTTCTTTGGAAAGGGTCTAAGGTAGCAACCTTTTCCTTGGAAAGGGTCTTAGGAAGCACCCTTTCCTTTGGAAAGGGTCTCAGGAAGCACCATTTCCTTTGCAAAGGGTCTTAGAAAGCACCCTTTCCTTTGGAAAGGGTCTTAGGAAGCACCCTTTCCTTTGGAAAGGGTCTCAGGAAGCAACCTTTTCCTTGGAAAGTATCTTAGGAAGCAACCTTTTCTTTAGAAAGCGGCTTAGGAAGCATTCTTTCGTTTGGAAAGGGTCTTAGGAAGCACCCTTTCCTTTGGAAAGGATATAACTCTAGCATTTGGAAAGCGTATTAGGAAGCCCCATTCCTTTGGAAAGCAACCTTTCGTTTGGAAAGTGTCTTAGGATGCAGCCTTTCCTTTGAAAAGGTTTTTAGGAAGCACCCTTTCCTTTGGAAAGGGTCTTAGGAAGCAACCTTTTCCTTGGAAAGTATCTTAGGAAGCACTCTTTCCTTTGTAAAGGATCTTAGGAAGCACCATTTCCTTTGGAAATGATCTTTTCCTTTGGAAAGTGTCTATGGATGCACCCTTTCCTTTGGAAAGGGTCTAAGGAAGCATCCTTTCCTTTGGAAAGGGTCTAAGGAAGCATCCTTTCCTTTGGAAAGGGTCTAAGGAAGCACCCTTTGCTTTGGAAAGGGTCTAAGGAAGCACCCTTTGCTTTGAAAAGGGTCTTAGGAAGCACCCTTTCCTTTGGAAAGGGTCTTAGGAAGCACCCTTTCCTTTGGAAAGGGTCTTAGGAAGCACCCTTTCCTTTGGAAAGGGTCTTAGGAAGCACCCTTTCCTTTGGAAAGGGTCTTAGGAAGCACCCTTTCCTTTGGAAAGGGTCTTAGGAAGCACCCTTTCCTTTGGAAAGGGTCTTAGGAAGCACCCTTCCTTTGGAAAGGGTTTAAGGAAGCACCCTTTCCTTTGAAAAGAATCGTAGAAAGCACCCTTTCCTTTGAAAAAAATGGTAGAAAGCACCCTTTCCTTTGAAAAAATGGTAGAAAGCACCCTTTCCTTTGAAAAGAATGGTAGGGAGCACCCTTTCCCTTTGGAAATGATCTTATGAAGCACCTTTCCTTTGGAAATGATCTTAGGAAGCACATTTCCTTTGGAAATGATCTCAGTAAGCACCTTTCCTTTGGAAATGATCCTAGGAAGCACCTTTCCTTTGGAAATGATCTTAGGAAGCACCTTCCCTTTGGAAATGATCTTAGAAAGCACCTTTCCTTTGGAAATGATCTTAGGAAGCACCTTTCGTTTGGAAATGATCTTAGGAAGCACCTTTCCTTTGGAAATGATCTTAGGAAGCACCTTTCCTTTGGAAATGATCTAAGGAAGCACCTTTTCTTTGGGAATGATCTTAGGAAGCCCCTTTCCTTTGGAATGGTCTTGCGAAGCACCCTTTCCTTTGGAAAGGGTCTTAGGAAGCACCCTTTCCTTTGGAAATGATCTTAGGAAGCACCCTTTCCGTTGGAAATGATCTTAGGAAGCACCTTTCCTTTGGAATGGTCTTGCGAAGCACCTTTTCTTTGGAATGGTGTTGCGAAGAACCCTTTCGTTTGGAAAGGGTCTTAGGAAGCACCCTTTCCTTTGGAAAGGGTCTTAGGAAGCACCCTTTCCTTTGGAAAGGGTCTTAGGAAGCACCCTTTCCTTTGGAAAGGGTCTTAGGAAGCACCCTTTCCTTTGGAAAGGGTCTTAGGAAGCACCCTTTCCTTTGGAAAGGATCTCAGGAAGCACCCTTTCGTTTGGAAAGTTTCTTAGGAAGCACCCTCTCCTTTGGAAAGGATCTTAGGAAGCACCCTTTCATTTGTATAGGGTCTTTGGGAGCACCCTTTCCTTTGGAATAGGTCCTTCGGCGCACCCTTTCCTTTGAAGTGGGTCTTTGGGAGCACGCTTTCCTTTTTCCTCTGGAGAGGAAGGAAGCACCCTTTCTTTTGGAAAGAGTCGTTGGGAGCACCCCTTTCCTTTGGAAAGAGTCGTTGGGAGCACCCCTTTCCTTTGGAAAGGGTCGTTGGGAGCACCCCTTTCCTTTGGAAAGAGTCGTTGGGAGCACCCATTTCCTTTGGAAAGAGTCGTTGGGAGCACCCCTTTTCTTTGGGAAGAGTCGTTGGGAGCACCCCTTTCCTTTGGAAAGGATATTGGAAAGGGTTTAAAGAAGCACCCTTTCCTTTGGAAAGGATATTGGAAAGGGTTTAAAGAAGCACCCTTTCCTTTGGAAAGGATATTGGAAAGGGTTTAAAGAAGCACCCTTTCCTTTGGAAAGGATATTGGAAAGGGTTTAAAGAAGCACCCTTTCCTTTGGAAAGGATATTGGAAAGGGTTTAAAGAAGCACCCTTTCCTTTGGAAAGGATATTGGAAAGGGTTTAAAGAAGCACCCTTTCCTTTGGAAAGGATATTGGAAAGGGTTTAAAGAAGCACCCTTTCCTTTGGAAAGGATATTGGAAAGGGTTTAAAGAAGCACCCTTTCCTTTGGAAAGGATATTGGAAAGGGTTTAAAGAAGCACCCTTTCCTTTGGAAAGGATATTGGAAAGGGTTTAAAGAAGCACCCTTTCCTTTGGAAAGGATATTGGAAAGGGTTTAAAGAAGCACCCTTTCCTTTGGAAAGGATATTGGAAAGGGTTTAAAGAAGCACCCTTTCCTTTGGAAAGGATATTGGAAAGGGTTTAAAGAAGCACCCTTTCCTTTGGAAAGGATATTGGAAAGGGTTTAAAGAAGCACCCTTTCCTTTGGAAAGGATATTGGAAAGGGTTTAAAGAAGCACCCTTTCCTTTGGAAAGGATATTGGAAAGGGTTTAAAGAAGCACCCTTTCCTTTGGAAAGGATATTGGAAAGGGTTTAAAGAAGCACCCTTTCCTTTGGAAAGGATATTGGAAAGGGTTTAAAGAAGCACCCTTTCCTTTGGAAAGGATATTGGAAAGGGTTTAAAGAAGCACCCTTTCCTTTGGAAAGGATATTGGAAAGGGTTTAAAGAAGCACCCTTTCCTTTGGAAAGGATATTGGAAAGGGTTTAAAGAAGCACCCTTTCCTTTGGAAAGGATATTGGAAAGGGTTTAAAGAAGCACCCTTTCCTTTGGAAAGGATATTGGAAAGGGTTTAAAGAAGCACCCTTTCCTTTGGAAAGGATATTGGAAAGGGTTTAAAGAAGCACCCTTTCCTTTGGAAAGGATATTGGAAAGGGTTTAAAGAAGCACCCTTTCCTTTGGAAAGGATATTGGAAAGGGTTTAAAGAAGCACCCTTTCCTTTGGAAAGGATATTGGAAAGGGTTTAAAGAAGCACCCTTTCCTTTGGAAAGGATATTGGAAAGGGTTTAAAGAAGCACCCTTTCCTTTGGAAAGGATATTGGAAAGGGTTTAAAGAAGCACCCTTTCCTTTGGAAAGGATATTGGAAAGGGTTTAAAGAAGCACCCTTTCCTTTGGAAAGGATATTGGAAAGGGTTTAAAGAAGCACCCTTTCCTTTGGAAAGGATATTGGAAAGGGTTTAAAGAAGCACCCTTTCCTTTGGAAAGGATATTGGAAAGGGTTTAAAGAAGCACCCTTTCCTTTGGAAAGGATATTGGAAAGGGTTTAAAGAAGCACCCTTTCCTTTGGAAAGGATATTGGGAAGGGTTTAAAGAAGCACCCTTTCCTTTGGAAAGGATATTGGAAAGGGTTTAAAGAAGCACCCTTTCTTTGGAAAGGATATTGGAAAGGGTTTAAAGAAGCACCCTTTCCTTTGGAAAGGATATTGGAAAGGGTTTAAAGAAGCACCCTTTCCTTTGGAAAGGATATTGGAAAGGGTTTAAAGAAGCACCCTTTCCTTTGGAAAGGATATTGGAAAGGGTTTAAAGAAGCACCCTTTCCTTTGGAAAGGATATTGGAAAGGGTTTAAAGAAGCACCCTTTCCTTTGGAAAGGATATTGGAAAGGGTTTAAAGAAGCACCCTTTCCTTTGGAAAGGATATTGGAAAGGGTTTAAAGAAGCACCCTTTCCTTTGGAAAGGATATTGGAAAGGGTTTAAAGAAGCACCCTTTCCTTTGGAAAGGATATTGGAAAGCACCCTTTCCTTTGGAAAGGATCATAGGGGGAACCCCTTCCATTGGAAAGGGTCTTAGGAAGAAACCTTTCCTTTGGGAAGGATCTTGGGAAGCACCCTTTCCTTTGGAAAGGATCATAGAGGGAACCCCTTCCATTGGAAAGGGTCTTAGGAAGAAACCTTTCCTTTGGGAAGGATCTTGGGAAGCACCCTTTCCTTTGGAAAGGATTTTAGGAAGGACCCTTTCCTTTGGATAGGATATTAGGAAGAACCGTTTCCTTTTGAAATTGTCTTAGGAAGCACCCTTTCCT
Source organism: Musca autumnalis (assembly GCF_047663935.1). Classification (NCBI taxonomy): domain Eukaryota; kingdom Metazoa; phylum Arthropoda; class Insecta; order Diptera; family Muscidae; genus Musca; species Musca autumnalis. The sequence goes on along the minus strand of NW_027411977.1, from coordinate 223,631,716 downwards.
TTGGGAAGGATCTTGGGAAGCACCCTTTCCTTTGGAAAGGATCTTAGGAAGGACCCTTTCCTCTGGAAAGGATCTTACGAAGAACCGTTTCCTTTTGAAATTGTCATAGGAAGCACCCTTTCCCTTGGAAAGGGTCTTAGGAAGCACCCTTTTCCTTGGAAAGGGTCTTAGGAAGCACCCTTTCCTTTGGAAAGGGTCTTAGGTTGCACCCTTTCCTTTGGAAGTGGTCCTAGGAAGCACTCTCTGCCTTTCTGAAAGAATACATATCTTCTGTTTATGAAAAAAATTACAAAGTTTCAAAGCCTTCTCTTCACTTCTCTTATCGTTCTATCTCGGTGACATGTGTTACTAAATTTATTTATTTTTTCATATTTTAGTTATTTATGTTTTTCTAACCACAAACAAACTCAGTAATTCTGAATTTATATATTTTCAAAAATGTAACACCTACATGACGAGTCGGCAAAAAGTGCAAAGCCAGCCTGCCAGCCAACCTCCTCGTCAATTAGTTGGCATAAAGAATATTGTGGTTTTGAGGACTATCAACGACTAATGGGATTGGTGGATGGCCTGGGGATAGGTATTTCATATTTTTTCAGGAGACATTTTATACAAATTTTAGTGGTCTTTGCACACACACACACCAATACCAACAACTAGAACAATTATTGCAGCAGCTACTAAATGTTAATCCACAAAATGTCATATTCCTCTGACAATTGTGGTATTTCTCTCGAAAAAAATTTAGTTGGATATTCATAAATGACACAAATATAAATGTGGGGGAAGAGGATGGTGGGCGGAGGATGATAGTAGAAGGTTGGTAGACAGTAATTGTGTTTGTGTGTTAGAATTGCATATTTTATATTTGAATTTCAAATGCAACATTCCTGACCAGACCACATAACCGAATCAACAAAAACCAACCAAGTGCTAAAACTCTTCTCTAATGAGCTCAAATGAAAACTAATGATGAGTTGTGGCCATGACCTTTTTAGGCCAAATTATGGGTATTGTGTGTGTGTATATGTGTGGCATTATATCTTTAATAAGTCACTAAATAATATGCGAATTAAAATAAATTATATTTAGAGCTGTCAACATAATTTGAATACTAAGCGAAAGTTTTAATTAAATTAGAAATTAGAGCGGGAGGATTTATTTTTAGAATGGAATTTGAGGACACAAGAAGTTTAAGTATTTTCAAGGTAGAAGTTTTCTATTAAAAGAATGAATGTAAGGGGTTTTAAGATAACCTATTCAAGGTAGATAATATAAAGTATAAAGTATAAAATATAACATACAAAATATAAAATATAAAATATAAAATATAAAATATAAAATATAAAATATAAAATATAAAATATAAAATATAAAATATAAAATATAAAATATAAAATATAAAATATAAAATATAAAATATAAAATATAAAATATAAAATATAAAATATAAAATATAAAATATAAAATATAAAATATAAAATATAAAATATAAAATATAAAATATAAAATATAAAATATAAAATATAAAATATAAAATATAAAATATAAAATATAAAATATAAAATATAAAATATAAAATATAAAATATAAAATATAAAATATAAAATATAAAATATAAAATATAAAATATAAAATATAAAATATAAAATATAAAATATAAAATATAAAATATAAAATATAAAATATAAAATATAAAATATAAAATATAAAATATAAAATATAAAATATAAAATATAAAATATAAAATATAAAATATAAAATATAAAATATAAAATATAAAATATAAAATATAAAATATAAAATATAAAATATAAAATATAAAATATAAAATATAAAATATAAAATATAAAATATAAAATATAAAATATAAAATATAAAATATAAAATATAAAATATAAAATATAAAATATAAAATATAAAATATAAAATATAAAATATAAAATATAAAATATAAAATATAAAATATAAAATATAAAATATAAAATATAAAATATAAAATATAAAATATAAAATATAAAATATAAAATATAAAATATAAAATATAAAATATAAAATATAAAATATAAAATATAAAATATAAAATATAAAATATAAAATATAAAATATAAAATATAAAATATAAAATATAAAATATAAAATATAAAATATAAAATATAAAATATAAAATATAAAATATAAAATATAAAATATAAAATATAAAATATAAAATATAAAATATAAAATATAAAATATAAAATATAAAATATAAAATATAAAATATAAAATATAAAATATAAAATATAAAATATAAAATATAAAATATAAAATATAAAATATAAAATATAAAATATAAAATATAAAATATAAAATATAAAATATAAAATATAAAATATAAAATATAAAATATAAAATATAAAATATAAAATATAAAATATAAAATATAAAATATAAAATATAAAATATAAAATATAAAATATAAAATATAAAATATAAAATATAAAATATAAAATATAAAATATAAAATATAAAATATAAAATATAAAATATAAAATATAAAATATAAAATATAAAATATAAAATATAAAATATAAAATATAAAATATAAAATATAAAATATAAAATATAAAATATAAAATATAAAATATAAAATATAAAATATAAAATATAAAATATAAAATATAAAATATAAAATATAAAATATAAAATATAAAATATAAAATATAAAATATAAAATATAAAATATAAAATATAAAATATAAAATATAAAATATAAAATATAAAATATAAAATATAAAATATAAAATATAAAATATAAAATATAAAATATAAAATATAAAATATAAAATATAAAATATAAAATATAAAATATAAAATATAAAATATAAAATATAAAATATAAAATATAAAATATAAAATATAAAATATAAAATATAAAATATAAAATATAAAATATAAAATATAAAATATAAAATATAAAATATAAAATATAAAATATAAAATATAAAATATAAAATATAAAATATAAAATATAAAATATAAAATATAAAATATAAAATATAAAATATAAAATATAAAATATAAAATATAAAATATAAAATATAAAATATAAAATATAAAATATAAAATATAAAATATAAAATATAAAATATAAAATATAAAATATAAAATATAAAATATAAAATATAAAATATAAAATATAAAATATAAAATATAAAATATAAAATATAAAATATAAAATATAAAATATAAAATATAAAATATAAAATATAAAATATAAAATATAAAATATAAAATATAAAATATAAAATATAAAATATAAAATATAAAATATAAAATATAAAATATAAAATATAAAATATAAAATATAAAATATAAAATATAAAATATAAAATATAAAATATAAAATATAAAATATAAAATATAAAATATAAAATATAAAATATAAAATATAAAATATAAAATATAAAATATAAAATATAAAATATAAAATATAAAATATAAAATATAAAATATAAAATATAAAATATAAAATATAAAATATAAAATATAAAATATAAAATATAAAATATAAAATATAAAATATAAAATATAAAATATAAAATATAAAATATAAAATATAAAATATAAAATATAAAATATAAAATATAAAATATAAAATATAAAATATAAAATATAAAATATAAAATATAAAATATAAAATATAAAATATAAAATATAAAATATAAAATATAAAATATAAAATATAAAATATAAAATATAAAATATAAAATATAAAATATAAAATATAAAATATAAAATATAAAATATAAAATATAAAATATAAAATATAAAATATAAAATATAAAATATAAAATATAAAATATAAAATATAAAATATAAAATATAAAATATAAAATATAAAATATAAAATATAAAATATAAAATATAAAATATAAAATATAAAATATAAAATATAAAATATAAAATATAAAATATAAAATATAAAATATAAAATATAAAATATAAAATATAAAATATAAAATATAAAATATAAAATATAAAATATAAAATATAAAATATAAAATATAAAATATAAAATATAAAATATAAAATATAAAATATAAAATATAAAATATAAAATATAAAATATAAAATATAAAATATAAAATATAAAATATAAAATATAAAATATAAAATATAAAATATAAAATATAAAATATAAAATATAAAATATAAAATATAAAATATAAAATATAAAATATAAAATATAAAATATAAAATATAAAATATAAAATATAAAATATAAAATATAAAATATAAAATATAAAATATAAAATATAAAATATAAAATATAAAATATAAAATATAAAATATAAAATATAAAATATAAAATATAAAATATAAAATATAAAATATAAAATATAAAATATAAAATATAAAATATAAAATATAAAATATAAAATATAAAATATAAAATATAAAATATAAAATATAAAATATAAAATATAAAATATAAAATATAAAATATAAAATATAAAATATAAAATATAAAATATAAAATATAAAATATAAAATATAAAATATAAAATATAAAATATAAAATATAAAATATAAAATATAAAATATAAAATATAAAATATAAAATATAAAATATAAAATATAAAATATAAAATATAAAATATAAAATATAAAATATAAAATATAAAATATAAAATATAAAATATAAAATATAAAATATAAAATATAAAATATAAAATATAAAATATAAAATATAAAATATAAAATATAAAATATAAAATATAAAATATAAAATATAAAATATAAAATATAAAACCTTACGCATATTCAAATCCATTTTAAATCTGACCTACTCCAGTCGTTTTACAAACTTGTCAAACAAGAGTTCCTCATAAAAAAAAAACAAATCTCGTTTATTCCATAGGCCCTTTTAACTAATCTCTCTCCCCCTTCCCCTTCCTGCCTAGTTCACATCGGCACTCAAGCAAAACAAATAATTCATCCAGAACATTTAGGCAAATACAAAATTCACAATACCCGAAAACTACTGCCTATTACAATAACAACTACACTAACAACAACACCACCACATAATACTAATGGGAACAATAGCAATTCTCAAACGATCACTCAACAACTGGCCGTTTCCTTCCTCCTCTTGTACGATTCATTCATTCAACGTGGTGGTGGTGCTGCTGACATCATGGACGCCCCGAAACGACATCTCAATCAATTTTGATGTGGTTATGTTTTAGGAAACCCCCTCGACGACTGGTTTAGGGGTGATTTTATGCGCCGTTGTGCGTTTTATTGGCAAATTATTGCGTTAACCCAAAGCCGGGAGGAAACAATGCAAAACGTTTTTGGGCTACGACAAATCATTCAGTCGAGTGCATTTGTCAGTTCTAATGTTCGGCTATGAGATGTTGGTATTTGAAAATTGTTCGAGGACATGGAGGGGTGGGTAAGGAAGGGAAACAAAAACTGCATCATTAATCATGACCATCCAAAGTCACTAATAACAACAACAATAACACCAACAATACAAGTATCGATATAAATGAATTTATTAGTTTGTAATAAAATTTTAGCTAATTGAAATCCCGCCTATAAGGAGATCAAAAGGGCAAACTAAAGCATGGGGATGGGGAAATTCGGAAACAAGAAAGAATGAAAGAAAGTAGGTTTGAAATAAAGAGGTTAATGCATTCTATAATATTCGATGGAATGCATAGTGGATCCTTGTTTAATGTTGATAATGAATCTGCGATATCTGGATAATGTCGATAAGCTACCCACGGCATCTGTATAAGGGGGATAATTGGTCTTTGATGCCTGGATAAGAAATAATGGATTTCTGATGGCCAGGTAAGGTGCATAATAAATCTACAGTGTCTGGATAAAGTGGATAAGGTGGATAATGGGTATTTGACGCCTAGATAACGTGGATAAAGGATCCATGATGTCCGGTATATGATGACTGTGTCTTCATAAGACGGATAATTATGATGGCTGCATAAAATGGATAATGGATCTACGGTGTCTGGATAAAGTGGATAATGGATCCACGGTATCTGCATAAGGTGGATACTGAAATCGCGGTGTCTAGATAAGGTGGATACTAAATTCACGGGGTCTGGATAAGGTGGATAATGGATCCACGATAAGGTGATAACGTGGATAATGGATCTTTTACGACTAGATAAGTTGCATAATGGATCCAAGGTGTGTAGGTAAGGTGGATAATGGATCGACGGTGTCTGGATAAGGTGGACCATGGATTCCCGGTTCTGGATAAGGGGGATAATGAATCGATGGTGTCTGGACAATGTGGATAATGGATCCACAGTATCTGGATAAGGCGGATAATGAATTCGTGGTTTCTAGATAAGGTGGATAATAAATTCACGGGGTCTGGATAAGGTGGATAATGGATCCACAATAAGGTGATAACGTGTATAATGGATCTTTTACGTCTGGATAAGTTAGATAATGGATCGACGGTGTCGGAATAAGGTGGACAATGGATCCACGATAAGGTTATAACGTGGATAATGGATCTTTTACAACTGGATAACTTGCATAATGGATCCACGGTGTCTGGATAAGGGGGATAATGAATCGACGGTGTCTGGATAAGGTGGATAATGGATCGCCGGTTTCTGGATAAGATGGATTAGGCGTTCACGGTGTCTGGATAAGGTGGATAATGGATCTATGGTATCTGGATAAGCCTGTTAATGTATCCACGGTGTCTGGATAATGGATTTGTGATGTTTGAATGTGAATAATAGATTCACGTTCCCTGTATGAGGTGAAAAAGGATCCATGATATCTGAATATGTTGGATAATGGATCTATGATCTATGGATAATGGATCCAGGTGGATAATGGATCCACGGTGTCATGAAAAGGTGGACAATAGATCGCCGGTGTCTGGATAATGAATAATGGATCCACGATAAGGTGATAACGTAGATAATGGATCTTTTACGACTGGGTAAGTTGCATAATGGATCCAAGGTGTCTAGGTAAGGTGGAAAATGGATCGACGGTGTCTGAATAAGTTGGATAATGGATCCACGGTGTCTGGATAAGGTAGATAATGGATCGACGGTGTCTGGATAAGTTGGATAATGGATCAACGGTGTCTGGATAAGGTGGATAATGGACACAAGGTGTCTAGGTAAGGTGGAAAATGGATCGACTTTCTCTGGATAAGGTGGATAATGGATCCACGGTGTCCGGATAAGGTGGATAATGGATCCACGTGGTCTGGATAAGGTGGATAATGGATCCACGGTGTTCGGATAAGGTGGATAAAGGATCCACGGTGTCTTGATAAGGTGGATAATGGATTGACGGTGTCTGGATAAGTTGGATAATGGATCAACGGTGTCAGGATAACGTGGATAATGGATCCACGGTGTCATGAAAAGGTGGACAATGGATCGCCGGTGTCTGGATGAGGTGGATAATGAATTCGCGGTGTTCGGAAGGTGGATAATGGATCCACGGAGTCTGGATAAGGTGGATAATGGATCGACGGTGTCTGGATAAGTTGGATAATGGATCAACGGTGTCTGGATAAGGTGGATAATGGATCAACGGTGTTCGGATAAGGTGGACAATGGATCCCCGGTGTCTGGATAAGGGGGATAATGGATCGGCGGTGTCTGGATGAGGTAGATAATGTATCGACGTTCTCTGGATAAGGTGGATAATGTGTCGACGGTGTCTGGGTAATGGATCAACTTACACCGTTGATCCATTAGGATAAGGTGATAACGTGGATAATGGATCTTTTACGACTGGATAAGTTGCATAATGGATCAACGGTGTCTGGATAAGGTGGACAATGGATCCACGGTGTCCGGATAAGATGGATAATGGATCCACGGTGCCTGGATAAGGTGGATAATGGATCCACGGTGTCTGGATAAGGGGGATAATGGATCGACGGTATCTGGATGAGGTAGATAATGGATCGACGGTGTCTGGATAAGTTGGATAATGGATCAACGGTGTCAGGATAAGGTGGATAATGGATCCACGGTGTCTGGATAAGGTGGATAATGGATCCACGGTGTCTAAATAAGGTGGATAATAAATTCACGGTGTCTGGATAAGGTGGACAATGGATCCCCGGTGTCTGGAAGAGGTAGATAATGGATCGACGGTGTCTGGATGAGATATATTATGGATCGACGTTCTCTGGATAAGGTGGATAATGGATACACGGTGTCTAAATAAGGTGGATAATAAATTCACGGTGTCTGGATAAGGTGGACAATGGATCCCCGGTGTCTGGATGAGGTAGATAATGGATCGACGTTCTCTGGATAAGGTGGATAATGGATCAACGGTGTCTGGATAAGTTGGATAATGGATCAACGGTGTCAGGATAAGGTGGATAATGGATCCACGGTGTCTGGATAAGGTGGATAATGGATCCACGGTGTCTAAATAAGGTGGATAATAAATTCACGGTGTCTGGATAAGGTGGACAATGGATCCCCGGTGTCTGGATGAGGTAGATAATGGATCGACGTTCTCTGGATAAGGTGGATAATGGATCGACGGTGTCAGGATTAGGTGTCTGGATAAGGTGGATAATGGATCCACGGTGTTCGGATAAGGTGGATAATGGATCGACAGTGTCTGGAAAAGTTGGATAATGGATCCACGTTGTCGGGATAAGGTGGACAATGGATCCCCTTTGTCTGGATAAGGGGGATAATGGATCGACGGTGTCTGGATGAGGTAGATAATGGATCGACGTTCTCTGGATAAGGTGATAATGAATCGACGGTGTCTGAATAAGTTGGATAATGGATCAACGGTGTCAGGATAAGGTGGATAATGGATCCACGATAAGGTAATAAAGTGGATAATGGATCTTTTACGACTGGATAAGTTGCATAATGGATCTACGGTGTCTGGATAAGGTAGATAATGGATCGACGGTGTCTGGATAAATTGGATAATGGATCAACGGTGTCAGGATAAGTTGGATAATGGATCCACGGGGTCCGGATAAGGTGGATAATGGATCGACGGTGTCTGGATAAGTTGGATTATGGGTCAACGGTGTCAGGATGAGGTAGATTATGGATCGACGTTATCTGGATAAGGTGGATAATGGATCGACGGTGTCTGGATAAGTTGGATAATGGATCAACGGTGTCAGGATAAGTTGCATAATGGATCCACGATGTCGGGATAAGGTTGACAATGGATCCCCTTTGTTTGGATAAGGGGGATAATGGATCCACGGTGTCTGGATAAGGTGGATAATGGATCGACGGTGTCTGGATAAGTTGGATAATGGATCAACGGTGTTCGGATAAGGTGGACAATGGACCCCCCGTGTCTGGATAAGGGGGATAATGGATTGACGGTGTCTGGATGAGGTAGATTATGGATCGACGTTCTCTGGATAAGATGGATAATGGATCGAAGGTGTCTAGATAAGTTGGATAATGGATCAACGGTGTCCGGATAAGGTGGATAATGGATCCACGGTGTCCGGATAAGGTGGATAATGGATCCACGGTGTCTGGATAAGGTGGATAATGGATCCACGGTGTCTGGATAAGGTGGATAATGGATCGACGGTGTCTGGATAAGTTGGATAATGGATCAACGGTGTTCGGATAAGGTGGACAATGGACCCCCCGTGTGTGGATAATGGGGATAATGGATTGACGGTGTCTGGATGAGGTAGATTATGGATCGACGTTCTCTGGATAAGATGGATAATGGATCGAAGGTGTCTAGATAAGTTGGATAATGGATCAACGGTGTCCGGATAAGGTGGATAATGGATCCACGGTGTCCGGATAAGGTGGATAATGGATCGACGGTGTCTGGATAAGTTGGATAATGGATCCACGGTGTCTGGATAAGGTGGATAATGGATCCACGGTGTCTAAATAAGGTGGATAATAAATTCACGGTGTCTGGATAAGGTGGACAATGGATCCACGGTGTTCGGTAAGGTGGACAATGGATCCCCTTTGTTTGGATAAGGGGGATAATGGATCGACGGTGTCTGGATGAGGTAGATTATGGATCGACGTTATCTGGATAAGGTGGATAATGGATCGACGGTGTCTGGATAAGTTGGATAATGGATCAACGGTGTCCGGATAAGGTGGATAATGGATCCACGGTGTCCGTATAAGGTGGATAATGGATCCACGGTGTCTGGATAAGGTGGATAATGGATCCACGGTGTTCGGTAAGGTGGACAACGGATCCCCTTTGTTTGGATAAGGGGGATAATGGATCGACGGTGTCTGGATGAGGTAGATTATGGATCGACGTTCTCTGGATAAGGTGGATAATGGATCGACGGTGTCTGGATAAGTTGGATAATGGATCAACGTTGTCAGGATAAGTTGGATAATGGATCCACGGTGTCCGGATAAGGTGGATAATGGATCCACGGTGTCTGGATAAGGTGGATAATGGATCCACGTTGTTCGGATAAGGAGGACAATGGATCCCCGGTGCCTGGATAAGGGGGATGTTGGATCGACGGTGTCTGGATGAGGTAGATTATGGATCGACGTTCTCTGGATAAGGTGGATAATGGATCGACGGTGTCTGGATAAGTTGGATAATGGATCAACGTTGTCAGGATAAGTTGGATAATGGATCCACGGTGTCCGGATAAGTTGCATAATGGATCCACCGTGTCTGAATAAGGGGGATAATGGATCGACGGTGTCTGGATGGGGTAGATAATGGATCGACGTTCTCTGGATAAGGTGGATAATGGATCGACGGTGTCTGGATAAGTGGATAATGGATCCACGAAAAGGTAATAAGTGAACAATGGATCTTTTACGACTGGATAAGTTGCATAATGGATCCACGGTGTCTGGATAAGGTAGATAATGGATCAACGGTGTCTGGATAAGGTGGACAATGGATCCCCGATGTCCGGATAAGGGGGATAATGGATCGACGGTGTCTGGATGAGGTGGATAATGGATCCACTACAAGGTAATAAAGTGGATAATGAATCTTTTACGACTGGATAAGTTGCATAATGGATCCACGGTGTCTGGATAAGGTAGATAATGGATCGACGGTGTCTGGATAAGTTGGATAATGGATCAACGATGTCTGGATAAGGTGGACAATGGATCCCCGGTGTCTGGATAAGGGGTATAATGGATCGGCGGTGTCTGGATGAGGTAGATAATGGATCGACGTTCTCTGGGTAAGGTGGATAATGGATCGACGTTCTCTGGATAAGGTGGATAATAGATCGACGGTGTCTGGATAAGGTGGATAATGGATCCACTATAAGGTAATAAAGTGGATAATGGATCTTTTACGACTGGATAAGTTGCATAATGGATCGACGGTGCCTGGATAAGTTGGATAATGGACCAACGGTGTCTGAATAAGGTGGACAATGAATCCCCGGTGTCTGGATAAGTTGGATAAAGGATCAACGGTGTCTGGATAAGGTGGACAATGGATCCCCGGTGTCTAGATAAGGGGTATTATGGATCGACGGTGTCTGGATGAGGTAGATTATGGATCGAAGTTCTCTGGATAAGTTGGATAATGGACCGGCGGTGTCTGGATAAGTTGGATAATGGATCCACGGTGTTTGGATAAGGTGGATAATGGATCAACGGTGTCTGGATAAGGTGGACAATGGATCCCCGGTGTCTGGATAACGGGGATAATGGATCGACGGTGTCTGGATAAGTTGGATGATGGATAAACGGTGTCAGGATAAGGTGGATTCACGGTGTCTGGATAAGGTGGATAATGGATCTACGGTGTTGGGATAAGGTGGATAATGGATCCACGGTGTCTGGATAAGGTGGACAATGGATCCACAGTGTCTCGATAGGTGGATAACAAATTCCACGGTGTCTAGATAAGGTGGATAATGAGATCATGGTGTCTGGATAAGGTGATAAATGGATATATAATATCTGGATAAGTTGGATAATGCATCCAAAGTGTCTGGATAAAGATAAAGTGTCTGGATAAGCTGGATAATGGATATTTGATGCTGCATAAAGTGGATAATGAATCCATGATATCTGTATAAGGGGAATATTTGATATAAGACATCTGCATAGTGTGGATAATGGATCCACGGTGTTTGGATAAGGTGGATAATGGATCAACGGTGTCTGGATAAGGTGGACAATGGATCCCCGGTGTCTGGATAACGGGGATAATGGATCGACGGTGTCTGGATAAGTTGGATGATGGATAAACGGTGTCAGGATAAGGTGGATTCACGGTGTCTGGATAAGGTGGATAATGGATCTACGGTGTTGGGATAAGGTGGATAATGGATCCACGGTGTCTGGATAAGGTGGACAATGGATCCACAGTGTCTCGATAGGTGGATAACAAATTCCACGGTGTCTAGATAAGGTGGATAATGAGATCATGGTGTCTGGATAAGGTGATAAATGGATATATAATATCTGGATAAGTTGGATAATGCATCCAAAGTGTCTGGATAAAGATAAAGTGTCTGGATAAGCTGGATAATGGATATTTGATGCTGCATAAAGTGGATAATGAATCCATGATATCTGTATAAGGGGAATATTTGATATAAGACATCTGCATAGTGTGGATAATAGATATGTGATCCCTGGATAAAATGAATATGGTGTATAATGTATCTATGGTGTGTCGATAAGGTGGATAGTGAATCCCCGGTATCTGGATAAAGTGGATAATTGATCTATGATGCCTGCATACGGTGGATAATCAATCCACAGTATTTGGATAAGATGGATAACGAATCCATGGTATAAGGATAATATGGAGAATTAATCTGCGATGTCTGAACAAGGTGGATAAGGGAACCACGGTGTCTGGATCGAGTTGATAATGAATCTGTGATGTGTGGATAATGTGGATAGTGGATCTTCGATGTTCCACAAAAGGTGGATAAGGGCACTATGATGTCTTAATGAGGTGAATATTTCATATATGATGTTTAGATAATACCTGGATAACAGGGACGTACGAACGGGGGCGGCACAGGGGCCCGGGGCTTCGAAGTGGAAATTTTTCATACAATTTTTGAATATGTTACTTCCAGACAGTTATCTTTTGTCTAGTGGCCACCACACGAAATAAATTTCTGTTCACGTTGGTGCTGGATAAGGTAAGGTACTGTAGCCATAAAGTCTGGATAAGGTGAATAAAGGAGACACGAAGTGTAGATAAAGGATTCAAGAAACTGATTGTGGTGGATGGTGAATCCACAAAATCTAGATAAGGTTAGTAATGGCCACGAAGCCTGGATAATGTGAAGAAAGCTTCTATGAAGTCATGATGATTTGGATAATAGATTCAAGAAGTATTTATTAAGTGGATAATTGATTCGTAAAGTGTGGACAAGGTGATTGGCAAATCCTTGAAGAGTAGGCAAATAATTATTTCGTAAAGACAAGGTGCATAACAAATCCTTGAAACGTGGATAAGAAGGGTAAGGGCCCTGGAGCCTATATAAGGAAGTTATTGGAGCCTTGATGTCTGGATAAGATGAATTATGAATCCACAAAGTCGAAAAAAGGACATTATAGATTCAAGACGTCCCTCTGAGCTGTTAAAGGAATTGAAAAACTCATTATAAATTGGTTATTAAATAGATAAAGGAGGTTAATGTATTAAAAGTAATACAATACAAAGTGGGTGAATGGGATTCATCCTTTCAAATGTCTGTTTTTTAAACTTCCAATTTTCCACAAATTACAATAGCTTTCGTATCTTCTGTTATGTTAAGCACAAACATGTTAGACAAGTGGATTATTTACTTTTATCTCTGCAAATGTTGTTATCTTTACGGCAATCGCTCAGCATAGCTGAACAAAAACAATAACAAAACATTTTTTGTTTTTGTTGTTTTTAAAGAAGATTTTCGATTTTTATCTCTTGGGAATCTCCGCTGAGTTAAGTCAACAGATTTTTCCGCTGGCATTTCTCTCTCTCGGCTACAATGATAACCCTCCTCCCATTTGGCTGCGTTAATAGAATTCCAATTTCAATTATTTTGTTGTACAACAAAGAGGCTAATTTTGTTAACTAATGCGGCGAATGAAACCACAACTGTAACAATTTATTTGCCCTGCCACCACTACCCCAGAAGTAGCTAGTCATTGTGTAATTTAATATGGCCATCAGTTGAAGTTAACTTCATCAAAGCAAAGGCTTTTTTGCCGTTTTTGTGTTCAGATGATAGGATGGTAGGTATTTATGTAATTGAATGGAGTTTATAAAATGCCAACAATAACGCAATTCACCAACAACAATAACAAAAAGTAGCAGAAGAAGCAGCTTAGAAAATTCTTCATTATATTATTTATGCCTCGAACACATGTCAAAAAATCTCCAGGCCAGACCAGGCAGGCAGGACAAGGTGGTTGTTTTGCAATACCTACTTGCCCTGATTGGCATTCTCCGGCCGCAAGCAAACAAAAACACACAGGCAACAACATTTTAACATTTTTGTTGCAATCTTGTTGACTGCCACTCTGCCCTGCTTGTCTGCCTCCAGTCATCAGGCACTTGAGGCCACCAACATCATCATTATTGTCGACATCAATATGTTTACTTTGGCCTCGAACAACAATGCACCACATCATCCTGTTCGTCATGGCATTTCTGGTGAGCGGTGCAAAGAGAGGGGAGCGTTAGGATAGGGGGGAAAAGAGCGTTGCAAAACACTCATAACTTGTCAGTTTATAACGCTGTCATCACTTGCAACATTTCCCTCATCACATTCTTAGCATTCATCATCGTCCTCATCATCCTCAGCTAGACAGGCATACCATGCCCACCAATCTGCAAGAAACCACGCCAGGCATTCCCTTGCTTTTGAGTGCGAGTTGTTGGTTTTTCGCTGTGGTTTGCAACTTTCTCCTGACTTTGTTGTTGTTGTTACACCATTATTATGTTTCAAGTATTTGTTACTTACAAGGATTACGAAATGTTTTACAATTAATCCGGCACACCACACACTTGGGAATGCGATTAAACCCATTGGCCAAAGGGCACGAAGGCTTTAGTTGGCCGTTATCGTTAAAGACAGCTAGAATAATAATGGATTATATGAAGACTATGGAGATGATACTTGGAGAGATATAGAAAAAGTAAGGGGGAAAGATATATATGTCGGGATATGGAAGGTAGATATTCCGGTATACATCACCCAATCTGAACTCAACGCATGTGGTTTAGTTTATCAATGCTTCTTCAATATATTGTGTCTACATTAGCCATTCCATTGATTTGAGTAATTGTTTTCTTTCTCCGTCTTGGAACTGCAAGTACGGTTCCAAGAAATATTACGATCTGCTCAGGTTGAACCTCTGTCGGTCGCTCACTTCGATAGTTATCCCCTCATCAACCTTTTTAGTTGGTCACAGTAGAATTTTTTTTGGAGTTTTCGGGCCATTAGGTCAGCAAGCATGGAGTTGGCCACAAAAATGTTATATCATTGTCATCAGGACTACAAGGACTATCTTCGGATAAAATGCCAAAACTATCCTTGAAGTGCTCTTAAAATGCAACTATTCGAAAACCAATGGCTATCACTACCCCTTTCGATAGTTACTGTGATAATCAGCCATTTAAGTTGGCAACTGTAGAAATTTTTAAAAGCTATCGGATCATTAATTCGGAAAGTATGGACTTGTGGTGGCACTTACTACAAGCACTAACTGTGTTATCAAAAATGAAAAATATTTGGTCTGTTCCAGAACTGCAAGAATCTACTAATTTTTACTATTTTTTCCGATAACATAAAGGAAAAAAATGGTATCGTAGTAAAAAATAGTAGCTTCTTGCAGGTTCTGGAACAGACCCATTAAGTAGGCTAAGAATTATTCTTCTGTGAAAAATGTTAACAAAAATATTTTCATAAAATAAAATTTAGTTTTGTATTTAAAATTGAAAAGAACACTCATATCCATACTACAGGCTTGCCCACGAAAAATATATCGTTGTAATGAGGGCCACATGGACTACCTACAAAACTGCACTTAAGCGTTCGCTAGGTAGGTACCTGAAGAATTTGTCCGATTTAACTTTACCGTTATCCTTCATATATAAAGTCCTGTAGCCACTGCTTTCCAAACCCTATACATTGTTTTCATAAACGTTCGAGTTTTGGATGAAGGATACGCATCTTAAGCTACCTCTGAGAGGCTCCTCTAGTGGAATGTTGTTAAGCAGCTATTCTTCATCGTCGTTATCATCTTCTTCGTCTTCTCCATTTGGGCCTCGACGTGCCGTAGGATTCCCTTATGTAGTTTCCCTTATGCAAAAGAAAGGTTTGTTCCGCAATCTCTCGCCAAGCTTACCTACGTTCTTTAGGGATCTCTTTGAGTACTAATTCTAAAACGGCAATGAATTTCGCCAGAGTTCTAAAATGAGCACAGCAGGATCCTAGTTTGTACGAACATGTTCCACAATTAGTTGAAACAAGTTTGATTTCACTTTACCCCCATTTCGTAGTGGTGATATGGGACAGCTTTACCTTCTTGCCCTTGACCACGGCAACCACCAGGTCGTCCTAAATGACTTCGACGAAGGGCGTTGTTTTGTTGTAAATAAGTCTGGGTCGTTGTACTTTTTTTTTTTTTTGGCGGGGAAAAATCATCGAAAGACTCTGGCTACCTGCTTTCGCCAGGTGTGCGAGACTTTAAGACGCTAAAATAACCCCTTTACTCTGATCCTATGTCCCTGCGGTACCGCCGTATAAGCATTTCGTCGCAGGGGGAATATTCTAATGAACGCTGCTGTGTATTATTCGCCTTAGAATCTCATCTTGTCGGCGTAGTTCCAATATGATTGTCTTCACGTATTCAGAGACATTTCAATTATATTTTCAACATGTACTTCACTCTTAACTTGCCGCTCTAAATTTGCCCTCGCTACAATAAACCGCGGACACAAAAATAAAACATGATAAGGGTCTTCTAATTGCTCCACACAGCAAGGACAATTAGGGGAGCGGTCCAGGCCAAAACGATATAAATAGGACCTGAAGCATCCATGTCCGGGATGAAATTGGGTTAGATAAAAATTTAGATAAACATGCCGCCTGTTTAACCAACTGTCCACATTCCGTATTAGTGAATACGTCCATCTACCTTTTGTAGATGCAGACCACCTGCCACTCGATAATGCTCCGTCTTCTTGCAATGTCGGGATCTATGTCGGTTTCCCGCGACCTACGGGAATTGAATATGAATTCAGATTCTCTCGCTAGGATATCAACAGGTATCATAGCGGCGATAACATAGGCTGCATCGTCAGACACAGTCCTATATGCACAGCATACACGTAGTGCTGTAAGTCTATATACCGAGCCAATTTTTGCATAGTACGTGGTGTACATCATGGATTGTGCCCATTTTGGTGCTGCGTAGAGAATTATATTTTTGACAACTCCTGCAAGAATTTTTCTACTTAAGTACTTGGTCCCCTTGTGTTTGGCATAATACGGCACAGCGCTTTACAAGCGTTTCCAGCTTTCGTCTTTATGTAGTCTAAATGGCCTTTAAAAAAACAGGCGATTGTCTATGTTAACACCGAGGTATTTCAGACTTTCCGCTGTTGTTATTGTGCATTCTCCAATTTGAATATTTATTCTTTCCACCACTCTACGACTTGTAATTAAGACTGCTTCCGTTTTTTGATCGGCTAATGACAAGCCTTGAGAGAACAGCCATTATCTGACCAACTGTATGCTGCACTCTGTTACTGTTCTTGCTTCTTCCGTTGTTTTTGCAACAATAACCAGCGCGATATCATCCGCAAACCCAATGATATTAGCTTTCTGTGGAAGTTTTAACCGTAAAACACCATCATACATCACGTTCCATAGAAGCGGTCCAAGGACGGATCCCTGTGGTGCTCCTCCTGTTATTTAGTATTCCTTTGTACCTTCTTCAGTTTCATATATCAGGATTCTGTTGCGGAAGTAGTCCTGGATTATGGCAACAAGATATGCCGGGACATTTAACCGTCGCAGAGCCTTTAAAATATTCTCCCAATTAGCTGAGTTGAATGCATTTTTAACTTCCAGTGTTACGACCACACAATATTCTTTCGTCCCTTTTTTCCAGCTTTGACCATGAATTGGTGCCATTGCGATGTCGATTACCATTTTTGTTGCATCAATCGTAGATCTCCTTTTTCTAAAGCCAAATTGACATTCCGATAAGCTTTCTGCACGTTCGATGCACTCTTCCAGTCTATCGCGGATAATGCTCTCAAGGAGTTTTCCGCATGTATCTATCATACATTGTGGGCGATATGACGAGGGGTTTTCCAGAGGCTTGCCATTTTTAGGCAGCAGCATTAACCTTTGCCTTTTCCATATTGATGGAAAGGATCCAAATTCCAAGCATGTGTTAAATAACTTAAGCAACTGTCCACCACAGCACTTCACAATCTCTTTTAGGACATAATTGGGAATTCCATCTAGGCCTGGCGCTTTGGAATAATCGAATTTCGAGACGGCAAGATTTATCTCCGCTGATGTGACAGGAGGGTAAACAAACTGTCCACCGGGGTCGTATGTTGCCCATGTTGTTACCTTTTGATGAGGAAAGAGGTGATTCACAATATTACTTAGCGTTTTAGCATCTGTAGGTGTACATGAGCTAAAGCACTTCAGTTTTTTAGTCACAATCTTGTAGGCTA
The DNA here is from genome assembly GCF_047663935.1 of Musca autumnalis. Classification (NCBI taxonomy): domain Eukaryota; kingdom Metazoa; phylum Arthropoda; class Insecta; order Diptera; family Muscidae; genus Musca; species Musca autumnalis. The sequence continues at coordinate 223,613,020 of NW_027411977.1, read as the reverse complement.
ATCCAAACGGCTGGTTTTCTACACCATCACAAATTGTTAGGAAACATGCTCTTTTGCTTCTTTGTATGGCTTTTTTGAGAGCTTTCTTTTTCATCTTGAGAAACTGTCTATAAGCTTCGTTATCGTCTCTATCTCATGTTCTTACAAATCGTCTTCTAGCACGAAGACAATCCTTGCGTAGTTCAGAGATTTCAGCGTTCCACCAATATACTGGGTCTTTGCCTACTCCTCGTTTTCTCTTTTTCATGGATGCGTTGCATGCCTGTGTTGTCTGTAGTATTAGCTTTTTAGCCATGTTTTCCGGAGTTCCCTGCAGTTCTGTGCCTTCCATACATAGGGCGAATATTTCTTTATCTAGTGAGTCTCTCTTCCAGCCAGTTACTTCTAGTGTTCGAACCATTGATGTTGGTCGTTGTACTTCAACTTCTTGCGCTTAGCGAGCTTCGTGTCCTCCGTCCGAGATGTAAGCTTTCGCATAATCTTCGACATTACACCGTAATGTGAGCTTGTCCGACTTATCACGTTTGTGCACTGTACCTCGAGGGGTCTTCTGTTGTCAATAGAAGACTTCAAGAAGTCATTCTAAAGAAGACCTCTAGAGGTCTTCTGTTGTTTCTGGAAAGTCATCTGTTGTATTAGGAAAGCGTTCGTTGTATAAAGAAGGCCGCAATATGTCTTCGGTTGTCTCCAGAAGATCTCAAGACGTATTTTTTGTCTAAAGAATGCCTCAGAAGGTCTTCTGTTGCCTCTAGAAGACCTAAAGTGTTCTTCGGTTGTCTCTAGAAGACCACAAAACGCATTTTGGTTTCTAAAGAAGACCTTAAGAGGTCTTCTGTTGTCCATAGAATACCTCAAGGGGTCTCGTGTTGACGCCACAAGACTTCCAGATGTCTTCTTTTTTTCTAGAAGACCTGAAGCAATCTACCATTTTCTCTAGAAAACCTCAAGAGGTCTACAGTTGTTTAATAAGGACCTCATAAGCCCTTCCTTTGGCTCTAGAAGATCTCAAGAGGCCGTCTGTTGTCTCTAGAAGATCTCAAGAACTGTTCTGTTGTCAATAGATCACGTCACGAGGTCTTCTGCTATCTATAGTAGACCTAGATAAATCCTCTGTTTTTTCTGCAAGACCCTAATAGGATTTCTGATATCAAAAGAAAACCTCAGGAAGTCGTATGTTGTCTAAAAAAGACCTCAAGAGGTCTTCTGTTGTCTAAAAAGTCCTCAAGAGGTCTTCCGTTACCTATAGAAGACTTTAAGATGTTTTCTGTTGTTTGTAATCTCGAGCGGTCTTCTTTTGTCCTATGAAAACCTCAAGAGATCTTCTGTTGCCTCTAGAAGACCTCATGACGTCTTCTATTACTTAAAGAAGACCTCAAGATGTCTTATCTTGTTTCCAGAAGACGTATTCTGTTGTTAAAAGAACACCAGAAGAGGCCTTCCGTTGTATCTAGAGGTATTCTTTTGTCTCTAGAAACTCTAATAGATCTTTTGTTGTTTATAGAAGACCTCAAGAAGAAGGAAATCTCTAGAAGTATTTTGTTGACTAACAAAGACCTAAGGAGGTTGTCTTTTGTCAAAAAAAAAAAACAAGACCTCAAGAGGTCTTCAATTGTCAAAAAGACGAGATCTCAAGAGGTATTCGGTTGTTAAAAAACACCAGAAAAGGTCTTCTGTCTCTAGAAAACCACAAGTGATCTTCTGGTGTCTGTAGAAGACCTCAAGTGATCTTCAGTTGTCTCTAAAAGACTTCATGTGGTCTTCAGTTGTCTCTAGAAGACCTCGGGAGGGCTTTTGTTATCAAAATAACACCAGAAGAAGCCTTCGGTTGTCTCTAGAAGGCCTCAAGTGGTCTTCTATTATCCTAGAAGACCTCAAGAGGTCTTCTGGTCTCAACAAAAGATCTCCAGCGGCCTGCTGTCTTTAGAATACATCAAGAGGTCTTCTGTTGTTAAAAGAACGCCAGAAGAAGCCTTCTGTTGTCTCTAGAGGTCTTCTGTTGTCTTTAGAGACCCTGAGGTCTTTGGTTGCCTCTAGAAGACCTCGGGCTCTTGTTGTCAAAATAACACCAGAAGAAGCCTTCGGTTGATTTTAGAAGGCCTCATGAGGTCTCCTATTATCCTAGAAGACCTCAAGAAGTCTTCAGGTCTCAACAAAAGATCTCCAGCGGCCTGTTGTCTTTAGAATACATCAAGAGATCTTCTCTTGTTAAAAGAACGCCAGAAGAAGCCTTCCGTTGTTTTAAAGGTCTTATGTTTTCTCTAGAAACCCTAATATAACTTCTGTTGTCTAACAGAAGAGGTCTTCTGTTGCCCGTAGAAGGCCTCAAGAGGTCTTTTTGATGTATCTAAAATACCTCAAGGTATCTTCTGTTGTCTCTAGAAGACCTCAAGAGGTCTTCTGTTGTTTAAAGAACACCAAAAGAGGTCTTCCGTTGTGTCTAGAATGCCTCAAGAGGCCTTCTGTTGTCTCTAGAAGACCTCAAGTGGCCTTTTGTTGTTAGAATGCCAGAAGAAGCCTTCCGTTGTCTCTTGGGGTCCTCTATCGTATCTAAAAATCCTAATATAACTTCTGTTGTCTAACAAAGACCTCAAGGGGTCTTCTGTTTTCTAAAAGAAATCCTCAAGAGTTCTTCTGTTCCCTGCAGAAGACCCCAAGAGTTCTTTCATTGTCTCTAGAAGAACTCAAGAGGTCTTTTTGTTGTCAAAAGAACACCAGAAGAGGTCTTCCTGTCTTTAGAAAGCCTCAAGTGATCTTCAGTTGTCTCTAGAAGACCTCGAGAGCTCTTTTGTTGTTAAAATAACACCTAAAGAATGCCACAAGATGTCTTCTGTTGCCTGCGGATGACCTCTTGAAGTCTTTTGTTGCCTATTGAAGAACTCAAGAGTTCTTCTGTTACCTTTTAATGACATCAAGATTTTTTCTGTTGTCTATGACAGATCTTCCTGTCTTTAGAAAGCCTCAAGAGATCTTAAGTTGTCTCTAGAAAACCTCAAGAGGCCTTCGGTTGTCTCTAGAAGACCTCGAGAGCTCTTTTGTTGTGAAAATAACACCAGAAGAGGCCAACGGTTGTCTCTAGAAGGCCTCAAGATGTATTCTGCTACATGCAGAAGACCTCTTGAAGTGTTTTGTTGCCTATAGAAGAACTCAAAAGTTCTTCGGTTACTTATAAAGGACATCAAGAGGTTTCCTGTTGTCTATAAAAGATCTCCAGTGGTCTTCTGGAAGACCTCAAGAGGTCTTTTGTTGTCTCTAGAAGACCTCAAAGGGTCTCCTCTTATCTCTAGAAGTCCTCAAGAGGTCTTCTGGTGTCTCTAGGAAATCTCAAGAGGTCTTTTGTTGTCCATAGAATTTCTCAAGAGCTCTTCTGTTGTCTATATAAGACCACGAGAAGTCTCCTCCTATCTCTAGAACACAATAATAGGACTTCAGTTGTGTAAGGAAGGAAGACCGCAAGGGGTCTTCTAGAGTCTTCTGTTGTTTCTAGAAGTCCCTAATCACACTTCTATGGTCAAAAGAAGACATCAAGTGATCTTCTGTTGCCCAATAAAGACCTCAAGAAGTGATCTGGTTTGGAACAAAGTCCTCAGGAGGTCTTCTATTGTCTAAAAAAGGACTCAAGAGGTTTTCTGTTGCCTGTTGAAACCCTCAAGAGGTATTTTATTGTCTAAAAGACTTCAACAAGGCCTTTGTTGTTTATCGAAGACCTCCAGAAGTCTTTTGTTGGCTATAAAGGACCTTAAGATATATTCTGTAGTCTCTAGAAGGTCTTCTGTTTTATAAATAAGACCTATGTTGTCTATAGCAGACCTCAAGAGGTCTTCTCTTCTCTCTAGAAGACCTTCAGAAGTCTCCCTTTGTCTCTAGAAGATGTCAAGAGGTTTTCGGTTGTCTAAAGATGTCCTCAAGTGGTGTTATCTAAAGAAGATTCTAATAGGACTTGTGTTGTGTAAAGAAGACCTCAAGAAGTCTTCTATTGTCCCTAGGGTGCCTCAAGAGGTCATCCGTTGTCTAAAAAAAAATTCCTCAGGAGGTCTTCTGATGCCTGCAGTAGTCTTTTGTTGCCTATAGAAGAACTCTGTTGTTCAACGAAGACCTGTTTTGTAACAAAGTCCTCAGGAGATCTTCTGTTGTCTAAAAAAAGGACTCAAGAGGTTATCTGTTGCCTGCAGAAAACCTCAAGAGATATTTTATTGTCAAAAAGACTTCAACACGGCCTTTGTTGTTTATCGAAAACCTCCAGAAGTTGTTGTTGGCTATAAAGGACCTAAAAATATATTCTGCAGTCTTTAGAAGGTCTACTGTTTTATAAATTAGACTATAGCAGACCTCAAGAGGTCTTCTCTTCTTTCTAGAAGAACTTGGGAAGTCTCCCTTTGTCTCTAGAAGATTTCAAGAGGTTTTCGGTTGTCTAAGATGTCCTCAAGTGGTGTTGTCTAAAGAAGATTCTAATAGGACTTATGTTGTGTAAAGAAGACCTCAAGATGTCATCTGTTGTCCCTAGGACGCCTCAAGAGGTCATCCGTTGTGTAAAAGAGTCCTCAAGAGGTCTTTTGTTGCCTGCAGAAGTCTTTTTTTGCTTGTAGAAGAACTCTGTTGTTTAACGAAGACCTCTAGAAGTCTTCTGTCGTCTGTAGAAGGTATTCTGTTACATAAAGAAGTCCTCAAGATGTCTTCTGTTGCCTAAAGCAGTGCGCAGGAGGTTTTCAGTCTCTAGAAGAAGTCCTCAAGTGGTCTTCTGTTGTCTTAAGAGGACATCAAGAGGTCTTCAGCTATTTTGGGCAATATGTATGTCGATATTTCCAGAGTATTTAAGCCTTGTAAAACCTGTCTACAAATGGTATCTTGAGACACGCCATTCGGACTCTGCTATAGAAAGTAGGTTCCATATTATTAAGCTAATATGTATGAATCGCGGTGCCTTTTGGGATGTTTGTGGGAACATATAGATGAATTGAGTCAAAAGTGTTTCCAGTCCTGAAAGTATTTTAGGGTCGTAGCCTGGCGTTGATTGGGAGTTGCTAGCGATCAGATTTCTTTAGACACTTGGAGGCAATTGTCTCTTCCTCAGAGAAGAACCCTTCACTGCCTTAAATACATATATAAATATCTGAAATGGATTTGGTCTTAACAGACAGAAACAAAATCCGGCGTAAAAAATTATCATATTGATGAAATTCGATAAAATTATTTGATCAAAAAGTAAAAGTACAACTGATAAAATATTTCACATATTGACTAAAATATTTATCGATTTTTTATATTGAACTGATAAAATGGAATATGTGGAATATTTTGATAAATATTTTTGTCAAAATGTGAAATATTTTATCAGTTGTATTTTTACATTGTGATCAAATAATTTTATCGAATTTCGTCAATATAATAATTTTTTTATCGCCGGAAAATCGATAAATTTTTTGATTGAATTTTTGAATTTTTTTTTTTTTCAAATGGCTAAAATTTTTCCTGTGCATATGTAGGCTCTAAGAGCATTCTTTCAATGAGGGACATTTCTCATCGTCAAAAAGTCTATATACCTTCTGTAGCCATAAGGCTCGGGTGAAGTTACTAGATTAATATCCCCTTGATCCTACCTATTTATTTACCTTAATTAGCCGTGGGTTCTAAATAAGCTATAAACCTGAGCGTGTTTGTTTTTAATATTTTTTATTAAAATATGTAAAAAAATATCACAAAATAACTTATTCAACCGGATCTTCAGTTGGGAAGTGTAACATTTCTCTCACGCTCTTCCTCTCCCTTTTCCTTATCTTGGCTTTGTAGTCAAAACTTTCGCCAATTTTTCCAATGCCATTTTCAACAACTGCCTCAATACAATCTGCAGCCTCAGTCTTTGATGGGCAATAGAACGATCAGCACGTCCTGAAGGCGAACAGTCCTGCTGTAGTTTTTGTAGTTGTTGTAGAGAAACATTGAATTCGTTGTCTCCACCATTGAAACGACTTTGTTGCTGCTCTAAATATGCAACGAGTTGATGAATAGAAGCCAGTAGCTGGCGATTACTTAGAAGGTAGCGACATTGTTGTAGCGGTGCTAGTAGGTGACGAAATAAGCAATTAAGATTGGCTTGATCCCGACAGGTACACAAAGACTCATTGCAATATATTCCAAGACCCCTCTTGGGTCTAGTCAAATCTCTGATAAGCTGTTTCAATAGCACCATCAGTTGTAGCAACTGTTGACGCAACACTTTTTGGCAACGTCCCGACGAGCTTTTCTGCAGATGTTCGCGAGATGCTTTTAGATGTTGAAGGAGTTTTTGTAAGTTTTGTTGCAATGCGGGTAGGTAGTGCTGATGATTTGAGGGATTAAATGTCGTCAAAGGGAAGCAAGGTTCTTCACTGGTTATAAGAGATGGTTTATGCGGTTGTGAATCGTGGACTAAGGCAGCTGAGGAAGACAATGTAGTTGATTTAGTTGTGGCGGATGTGGTGCTCTGTCTGTGGACATTTTCTGAGGGACTTTTAGAGCTAGATGTTGTAGGTAATTGTTCAGTTTTCTCCAACAAATTATAGAGCGAATCTTCAGTTAGAATTTCTTCATCTAAAAGCAAAAACTCCGGGTCTTCCAAAGAAAAATTAGTTACGGTTTCTGTTTTCCCTTCAAATGTATTTTTGTGGCCAGGCGAAGTTTCATCAGTTCTCTTCAAAGAAATGTTTTCAGTTAGATTTTCAGGATTAGATTTGGGTGTGCCTATTGCAGTTGGAGGACCTGTAAAAGGTTCTTCCCGTTTTACTTTTAACATTCCCAGTCCAGCACTGCTTTTCCATCTCCTACTTCTTACATTTTTTGGCTTAGAAAATTGATATGATTTGGTCCGATAACCTGGGCTTGGACTGTTGACAGTTTTGCCTTGAGAAATTTCTGATGACTTCCCTCGAAAGTCAAGCAATTGTTGTCCAAAAAGACTTTCTCCTTGTGATAATGATGGCCTAAGGGCTTTCGAAGTTGAGGGTGTTTGGCATGGTTCTTCTCTTTTAACTCCAACTGGCTTTATTCCACTTTGGTTTTTGGGCGCATTGCCAATCATCTCCAGGTCTCGCATGAAAAATGGATTTTCATGAAGTGAAGTAGTTGTAGTTCTCTCGTCTTCGTCTTCTGTTATGTCTTCCGATTCGCTAGACATGTCAGAAATGATAATTTCTTTACCACATCTATCTTCAATAATCTCTACAGAAGAATCTTCCGATGAACGACAATCACTTTCACGTTTTCTAGCTGGTGGAAACAATGTTGGTGCAGGAATTTGTTGGGAGGAAGGTTCGTCTTCCCCTGTTCTAAAACTTGTGGGTCTTTCTCTCCGCTCTCTCATTGCTTGCCGTTGCTTTATCATATGGGGACAACTGTAATCGTGGCAGCAACGATCCTCCTGTTCTGGCATTGATAACGAAGGGAATAGCTGCGCATTACATCTGGCCCATCTCGAAGTGCTGGGACCATCAAAAATATCATGCAATGTGGACGAGGAACTACGGTGTGGCACTCTAGAGTCCCTATCGAGGGAATATTGTCTAGGTAACCCAGTAGGATATGGCTCCAGAAGCTCCCGTGGGAATGTTCTACGCAAATTTTGAAAAGCTTCCTCAGAATATCTTTGAAAAGGCCACGCGGATTCATTTCGCCGTTCTCTCCAACTGCTTAGTAATCTGTCTTCAGTAGGTACACCATATGTCCCTGGAGGAATGTAAGATCTCGAATGCCTTTCAGACTCTCTTGAAAGTTCTTCTGGAAGAGTGTGTTGGTGGGAGCGTGATACCCTCTCTCGTTCCGCCCTAGGTCGCTCTTCCTCAAAACGTGTATCAGGTCTCATAAAAATATTCCCCTTACGACTTTGTTCCCTAAATCGATAACCTGCAGATTCCATCCCTTCATCCGGATGTAACATTGTATGATGACATCCTGTACATATGTCGCAGGTATTTATCTGGGTACAATCTTCAATTAAATGTCTTCTGGAAAAACATTGCGAACAATAACGATGTACCCTAACCAGATACCTTCTCTGCTGGACGGTGAATGTTTTAAAATATTTACAATATTTTAACGGGTGATAGCCGAAGCAGATCAAACATAAGTGGGGGTCGTCGAAATAGTCCATGAGGAGGCTGCAAGGAAAAGAAATAAAACGATTGTCATTAGAAATTTTGGTATAATTTTTGTGAATTCTATGAAGGACCAACCGAGCCACAAAACGTAGATTTTTTAAAGAAAAAATATTCAATAATCCAGAGACCACAGAATGTGGAATTTTTAAGGAAATGTGGCCAAAGACCCTTAGTGCTCAACACGTGGAGTTTTTCAAGAAAAATTTGTAAAGACCAATTGACCACAAAATGTGTTTTTTTTAAAGAAAAATTCTCCAAAACATGGATTTTTTAAGGATTTTTTTTTTTAAATTTGGATTTCTGAAATGAAATCAAAAAAAAAAAATTAAAACATGGATTAAAAAACCAAAAATTAGATCTAAAAAATCCAAAACTCGGTTAAAAAATCCGAAAATTGTACTTCTTTTAAAAATCGAAAAGTGGATATTATTTAAAAATTCCAAATCTTGGATTTTTAAAGAAAAATTCCAAATCTTGGATTTTTAAAGAAAACTTCCAAAAATTTTAGGAAATTCTAAAATCCACAAATGATTTAAAAAAAAACCCAAAATTTTATTTATAAACAATCGAATAATTGGACAAATCCAAAAACTTGATTTGAAAAATCCAAAAATTGTATTAAAAAATAATTGGAATAAAACAGATCTAAAATTAGAAAAATAAAAAAAAACAATCCAAAAATGTAATTTTAAAAAATCAAAAAATTAGATTTAAAAAATAACCAAAAATTGTATTTAAAAAATCCCAAAAAATTTATTTGAAATAAAATCTGAATATTGGATTTAAAACCCCAATTCTATTTCAAAAATCCAAAACTTGTTTCAACAAAATCCAAAAACTGGATTTATAAAAATCCAAAAATTAAATTTAAAAAATGCAAAAATTGTTTAAAAAAATAAAATTGTATTAGAACGAACACATGTATGTATTTTTGGATTCTTTAAACCCACAATTGTATTAAAAAAAATTTATTTAAGAACAATCGAATAATTGGATTTAGAAAAAATACAAAAAACTTGATTTGATAAATCCAAAAATTTGTTAAAAAAATAATTGGATTAAAAAAATCCAAAATTTAGATTTTAAACTCCCAAAAATGGATTTGAAGATTTGAAAATCAAAAATTTGATTTTAAAAAATCAAAAAATTGGTTTTACAAAGTCCAAAAATTGGATTTAAAAAATAACCAATAATTTGATTAAAAAAAATCCCAGAAATTGATTTGAAATAAAATCCGAATATTGGATTTAAAAAATCCAAAAATTGAATTTTATAACAATCAAAAATTATGAAAAATCCATAAATTGGATTAAAAAGTACAAATACAGATTTTAAACATCCAAAACTTGTTTAAAAAAAAATCCAAAAATTGGATTTATAAAAATTCAAAAATTTAATTTATAAAAATCCAAAAATTGTTTAAAAAATAAAAAAAATTATTTAAAAAATAATAATATTAAATATGTATTAAAATGACTCCAAAAATTGGATTTTAAAAATTCATAGATGTATTAAAAAAAACCAAAATTGTTTAAAAAAAATCCAAACATTTAATTACTAAAATTCAAAAATTGGTTTAAAAAATCCAAAAATTGTATATAAAATATTCAAATATTGGATTAAAAAAATTCTTTGTTAAAAAATAATTTTCCCCAATTTGGATTTCTTTTAAAAATCAAAAATTTTTATATTTAATATTCCAAATCCAAAAATTAGATTAAAAATCTCAGAATTGGATTTAGAAGATCCAAAAAGTTGATTTAATATAATTAAAAAAATGGATATTTAAAGAAATCCATAAATTGGAGAAAATTCCAAGAAAGAATTTAAAAAAATCCAAAAATTGGATTAAAAAAGCAAAAATTGGAAGTTAAAAAAATCCAAAAATTGTTTAAAAATATAAAAAAAATGGGTTTAAAAACTTCGACAAATTTTATTAAAAAGAATAAAAATTGGCATTAGAAAAATCCAAAAAAGTTGTTTAAAAAGGGTCCAAAAATTGAATAACTAAAATTCGAAAATTGGATTTAAAAAATCCACAAATTTTATATAAAATTTTCAAATATTGGATTAAAAAAAATCCGTTATTAAAAATAATTTTCCACAAATTGGATTTCTTTTAAAAATGTAATTTAAGCAAATTCCAAGTCTTAAAAGAAATATTCTAACAAAAAATTAAAAGAAAAATCCAAAAACTTGATTAAAAATCCGAAAATTGGATTTAGAAAATCCAAAGATTGGATTTAATATAATTAAAAAAAATTGGATATTTAAAGAAATCCATAAGTTGGAGAAATTTTAAAAAATCCAAAAATTTGATTAAAAAATCAAAAATTGGAATTTAAAAATTCCAAAAATTGTTTTTGAAAAAATAAAAAAATGGATTTAAAAAAGTCCACAAATTGTATTAAAAAGAATCCAAAAATTGGATTTAAAAAAATACATACATGCATTTAAAAAATCGAAAATTGTTTTTTAAAAAAAATTTCAAAAATTGAATAATTTTTACAGGAAAAATTTGATTAAAAAACCAAATATCATTGAAATCGGACTTATATATCGTGTTTGGAGCAGAAAATACACGAAATCGGCCGAACATATATATGGGTGCTATATCCAAATCTGAACCGATTTCGATATAATTTGGCACATTTATTTCTAGACTGAATTCAGTCACACATTCCAAATTTCATCGAAATCGGAAATATATAGCGTGTTTGATACAGAAAATACGTGAAATCGACCGAAAATATATATGGGAGCTATATCCAAATCCGAACCGATTTTAATATAATTTTGCACTCCTATTTATAGACCAAATTCAGTCACACATTCAAAATTTCATCAAAATTGGACGTATATAGCGTGTTTGTTGCAGCAAATAACTGAAATCGGGCGAAAATATACATGGGAGCTATATCCAAATCTGAAGCGATTTCGATATAGTTTGGCACATTTATTTCTAGACTGAATTCAGTCACACATTCCAAATTTCATCGAAATCGGAAATATATAGCGTGTTTGGTACAGAAAATACGTGAAATCGGCCGAAAATATATATGGGAGCTATATCCAAATCGGAACCGAATTCGATATTATTTGGCACACTTACTTCTAGACCGAATTCAGTCAAACATTCCAAATTTCATCAAAATCGGACGTATATAGCGTGTTTGGTGCAGCAAATACGTGAAATCGGGCGAACATATATATGGGAGCTACATCTAAATCTGAACCGATTTCGTTATAATTTGGCTCATGTATTTCTAGACCGAATTCAGTCACACATTCCATTCATCGAAATCGGACATATATAGCGTGTGTGGTACAGGAAATACGTGAAATCGGCCGAAAATATATATGGGAGCTATATCCAAATCCGAACCGATTTCAATATAATTTTGCACTCCTATTTATAGACCAAATTTAGTCACACATTCAAAATTTCATCAAAATTGGACGTATATAGCGTGTTTGGTGCAGCAAATAACTGAAATCGGGCGAAAATATACATGGGAGCTATATCCAAATCTGAACCGATTTTCACCAAAAGCAATAGCGTTCTTCCTATGGCTAAAAAAGTTGTAGTCCCCAATTTTCAGCTGAATCGGATAAAAAATGCGACCTGTATGTTGCGAACAAAAATACATGGACAGACGGACGGACACGCATAAATCGACTCGGAAAGTGATTATATGTACTATATCCCCAAAAGTAACTATGGGTCTATTTCGTTTCCTTTTGTATGTTACATACAAGTGCACAAAGACATAATACCCCTTACCACTGTGTGGTGTAGGATATAAAAAACCAAATTCCAATTTTAAAAAATCCAAATTTTGAATTTTTTATAAAAGATTCCAAAAACTGGATTTAAAATATCTAAAAAATTGGACTAAAAAATTCTACAACTGATTTATTTAAAAAAATCCAAAACTTGGATAAAAAAAATCCTAAATTTAAAAAAATTTAAAACATGGTTTAGAAAAAATTCAAAATTTGGATATTTAATGGAGAATTTTCCAAAACTTGGAAATTAAAAAAAAATCAAACTTTGAATAAAACATACAGAACTTGGAATGAAAAATGTTACAAAATTTGGATTTTTTAAAGGAGAATTTTTTAAGGACACATATGTGACAAAATATAATTTTTCTTACAAAACAATCTCCACAGACTAAAAAACGTGAATTTTTTAAAGTACCAAATGTCCTCTCCGAGTACATTTTTACAACATAAAGCCTATATTTTGTAAGGAAATTTATATCAACGACCAATAAATTTTGAATTTTTAAATAATTTTTTGTCTTGCAAGAACCAAATGCCCACTAAGCCGCCATTTTTAGGTATTTTTTCCAAGGATCAAATGAACACTAAGCTTAGTATAAAAAAAAATCAAAAATTCAATTAAAGAAATAAAAAAACATGGATTTAATGTAAAAAAAAACCAAAAATTTTATTTTTAATCCAAAACATAGATTAAAAAAAATCAAAAAATTAGATTTAAATAAATCCAAAATTATAAAAAATTCTAAAAAATCAAAAGCTTGGATTTTTAATGGAGCCTTTTCCAAAACTTGGAAATAAAAAATCCCACTTGGAATTAAAAAATAGATTCCAAACTTTGATTAAAAAATTCAAAACTTGAATTTAAGAAATCAAAAATTTGATTTTTTAAAAAAGAATTTTCTAAGGACTCACAAGGGACAAAATCAACATTTTTTTAGAAAAAATTCCGACTAAAAAACGTCCATTTCTAAAATTACCAAATGTCCTCTACGATTTAATTATATAACATTTTTAATGACCAAATGTACACAAAACCAAAAATCTTTGATTTTTAAATATTTTTTTTGTACGTACGAAATGCCCATAAGGCCTCCAGTTTTTAGATATTTTTTCCAGGGACCAACTGACCACTAAGCTTGGATTTTAAAAACACTTCTTCAAGGTTCACTAATTCTAGATTTTTAGATCAATAAATATCCATTTTTAGAGACACAATATGCAAAAACAAAATGAAAAGTAAGCCTTTTACCAAGGACCCACAATCCACATAAATGTGGATTTCTTAAGACCCCCAAAGGGGAATTAAAACAAATCCAAGGACTCTAAGACCACACAACAAAGAATTTTCAAGGAACCACAAAGCGTCAATAATTTAATAATTTTCCAAGGGCACAATAATAACAAAACGTGGATTTTTTAATTTGATTTTATCTTAAATTAGTTTTTATTAAATGTTTTTTTTTTATTAAATATTCTTTGAAAATGTAAATCCTTTTCATCCTTTTGTCCTTCATTTCTTCCTTATCTATGTTCCATACCAATTTACATTGTTGAAAATACATATGAATGCGATGTCATTTAATGTAATTCTTCTTCTATTCTATTTTAAACAATACGAATTTCAATACCAAAGAGGATTAAAACAGCAGTAACATCAACAGCAAACAAACAAAAATGTTTAGGAAAAAGTCGCAAAAAAACCGCAGCAAAATTAAAAACACTCCAACTGGGATTAGTTGGACAAAAGTAGGGGATTAATTATTACAATACCCAGGACAAATATACAAATGATGTTGGAGGAAAATTGGAGAGTTTTTTTTTTTGTCTAAATATCCTCTTCTATTCTACATTGAAATTGAATTTTTTAAATATTTGAATGAATAGAAAAAAATTATGTAAAATTTGGTTTAAACAGGAGAAGCTAAATTTATGTTATGAGCTTTTTATACACTTTAAAGTTAGAAGGAAAAAGTTAAGTTAATATTGTATGTCGATGTAACCATGGTTGTCTGTCTGGTCTACGCTGACAGGGTGGATCGATGAGATGCTTAAAAGCCGAATCAGTAACTCAAGATTGGGTGAGACTTCCATTAGAAAATCGGTTACTAGGCGCACACTTCAGGGGGGAGTACTTTCACCGCTTCTTTGGCTCTTTGTAATAAATGAGATACTGAAGGATTTCGAAAACTTGGAAACTAAGATTGTCGCCTATGCCAAAGATATGGTCATCCTTATAAGCGGAAGCTTATGCAGGGCGCTCTCTTTAGACTATACAGATGGGTCAAGCTCAACGGACTTTGCATTAACCCGACAAAAACTGACGTCGTACTTTTTACAACAACGAGGAAAATCGAAAGCTTCCCACTACCGGTTTTGGATGGTATAGAATTATATCTTTCAATAAAAATGTAAAAATGTCGTCAGTTCCGTCTTAACATATGGATGTCTTGCATGGCGGCATGCGCTTTGTACAAAGTCAAACCAGTCAAAGATGGATAAAGGACAACGCGCAGCATCAATCCTCTTCACCGGCGCCGTCAAAAGCACACCGCAAGCTGCGCTAAAAGCAATGCTGGATATTAAGCCACTAAATAATCTAGCTGAAAACATCGCAGCCAGAAGCGCTTTTGGGCTGAGGGAGATGAAGTGTTGGAGTGAGTCGCGTTCGGGACACGCTTCTATACTTTACAAAGGAGGTTGCCTGGAGAAAAGGGATTACCTCTCGCCAATAATGAATTTCAAAACGGGGATCTTGATTCTAACTAGGAGTGACTGGACTCATGGAAGACCACATCCACAAAGCTTGGATCCAAAATGGAAGAGGGCACAGGAGCCGAACTTTTCTGCGAGGAGCTCGATGTAAGCCGGTTTTATAAGTTGAAGCAGTTATGTAGTGTCTTCCAAGCGGAGGTATTAGCCATTGCAAAGACCCTAGAACTGATTCAGGTCAACTTGCGTGGTTCAGAGAGACCGATTGTGGTTTTTGTGGATAGCCAGCCAGCACTCCAGGCACTCAAATCCTGCTCTATCAACTCCAAGATTGTTAACACGTGTAGAGGATTGTAAGGAAGGCTGAAGAATGAAACCACTTTCTGCTGGATACCGGGATACTGTGACATAATTGGAAATGAAATTGGCGATGAGCTGGCACGTGCAGGGTCTCAACTGGACAACTTCTACAGACATCTATCTGCTCGCAAATGACAGAACGAGTCCGGATGTAGGATCTCGAGACTTATCTGGCCGGTTATATCGAGTCGTAGAACATCTTTCCTGCTACTCCTTGAAAAGGCTGAGATCAGAATTGCTGTAGGGGTCATGACGGGGCACTGCCACATAAGATCCAGAACCGGTCTGTGGCACAGTAGTGTCGATTACTGCGAGGATGAGGAGGAGACGGACACAATCTAGCACCTACTATGTCATTGCCAAATGTTAAACAACACTAGACATAGACTCTTCAGCTGGTATGAGTTCTCTTCTGCCTTAGACCTATCTAACATGGACCTATCAGTGATTGTTCTTTTCTCAAGGAGTCTTAAATGGCTATGGGGAAGGAACTCCGAGCGTCTTTAAGCTTAAACAAAATTTTACTTTTAACTTACTTACTTACTTAGCTCGCGCATTACAGAACATTTGTTCCATAGGCCGAACTAAGAAAAGATCTCCATTTCTCTCTATTTGTTGCTTCGCACATCTCATCATCCACTTGTTTGCGCCATCTATTCCTTGGTCTGCCAATTCTGCGTGCACCGCCAAGCGGTCCATATTTATACGCCTTTTTAGCGGGTTTATCATCGCTCATTCTTATGATATGGCCCAACCCAATCGCTGCATCTCGATACGTTTAACAATATTGATGTCGTTGTATAGCAGATACAGCTCGTGGTTCATGCGACGTCGATATTCACCGTCAACGCAGATTGGTCCGTAGATCTTTCGAAGAATTTTTCTCTCAAACACACCAAGCACTGCCATGTCTGCTTGCGCAAGTACCCAGGCTTCGGAGCCATACATCAGCACGGGTAGTATCAGTGTTTTGTAGAGCGTTATTTTTGTTTGACGAGATGTGGCTTACTTAAACCAAAGTAGCATCTGTTGGCCAATACAATTCCTCTTTTTATTTCACAACTGATGTCGTTTGTTGTGTTTACGGAGATGCCGAGGTAGACGAAGTCTTTTACTACCTCAATATTATAGGAACCAACTTCCACAGTCGGTCCGAGCTCAATGGACGCATTGCGCGTCGACACCATCAACTTGGTCTTTTCACCGTTTACCGCCAGACCCACTTTGGCAGATTCTCCTTCGACCTT
The DNA here is from genome assembly GCF_047663935.1 of Musca autumnalis. Taxonomy (NCBI): domain Eukaryota; kingdom Metazoa; phylum Arthropoda; class Insecta; order Diptera; family Muscidae; genus Musca; species Musca autumnalis. The sequence continues at coordinate 223,596,789 of NW_027411977.1, read as the reverse complement.
CATAAAGGTATCAGTTACTTCTTTTACTGATCGGCCCATGATGTCTATATCATCAGTATAAGCAAGTTACATGTGACTATTGGTGTAGATTGTGGCACGTTTGCCTCTCGTATAACCTTTTCCAGCAGGATGTTGAAGAGATCACACGAAAGGCTGTCTCCTTGTCTGAAACCTCTTTTGGTACCAAACTCTTCGGGAGGTTCTGTCCTATTTTAACGGAGGACCTCGTGTCAGTTAAAGTAATTTTACAAAGCCGGATGAGTTTTGCGGGGATACCAAATTCAGACATGGCTTGGAATACCTTTGAACGCAGAGGGCTGTCGAAGGCTGCTTTATAATCGACAAAAAGGTGGTAGGTGTCGATCTGCATCTCTTGGGTCTTCTCCAGGATTTGCCGCAGTGTAAATATCTGGTCAATGTTGGACTTGCCAGGTCTAAAGCCGCATTGGTATGGTCCAATTATCTCGTTGACCATAGGCTTTAGTCGTTTGCACAATATCCCTGACACGATCTTGTAGGCAATAGGGACGGGGCACAGGTTCCAATCGTCGGGTACTCGTTCTTCCTGCCAGATGATGCTAACTAGCTGATGAATACACCTTATCAGCGTGTCGCCTCCGGTTTTGAACAGCTCGGCTGGTAAGCCATCGGCTCCTGCTGCCTTATTATTCTTCAGCCGATTTATTGCTGTCTGTACCTCATCTTGGCTGGGCGGTATACATTCAATACCATCTTCTGGGATTGGGACTGTGGTATCTTCGTCGTCTTCGCTGCTATTGGATACCAACAGTTTTGAAAAATGTTCTTTCCATATCCTGAGTACACTATCTGTATCAGTTACCAAATTACCTTGCTGGTCTCTACAGGAGGATGTGCCTGTACCAAAGCCATCAGTTTGATGCTTGACTCTATGGTAGAATTTTCGGACTTCATTCTGGCTTCTGTATATCTCGATTTTTTCACTCTCCCGCTTTTCCATCTCTCTCTTTTTCCTGCGGAAAAGACGTTTCTCCTCTCTCCTTTTCTCCCGATATCTCTCTCGTGCGCTACGCGTTGCTACAGATTGTAAAGTAGCCCTATATGCCGCATTTTTCTCTTCGGTGGCAGCACGACACTTTTGATCATACCATGGATTCCTTGGTGGAGGTCTCTGGTATCCAAGTATGGATCCAAGTGGGCAATGCTTTGCCATTGCGTTGATATGTTATCGGGATGAGGAGTGCTTTGATTAAGCAATTGGGCTAGTTGAGTGGAATATGCTGTGGCTATCTGATGTGATTGCAGCTTACCGATGTCTAATTTTGTGTTGTGTCTGTTCGTACTTTGTTTGCTACGTTTAAGCGGGTGCGTACCTTTGCTGCAACAAGGTAGTGGTCCGAATCAATGTTTGCGCCTCGGAACGATCCAACACGATCCAACGGAACGATCCAACACCCTCGATGAATGTCTTCCATCTATCACAACATGATCAATTTGATTTCTTGTTTTCTGATCTGGAGACAGCCAGGTGCCCTTATGAATATCGAGATGATTAAATCTGGTACTGCTAACTACCATGTTTTTTGCAGCTGCAAAGTCTATCAGCCTCATACCATTGTCAGATGTTTCACTGTGGATACTGAATTTCCCGACTGTTGGGCCAAAGATATTCTCCTTTCCAATTTTGGCATTAAAATCGCCTAGAATGATTTTAATGTCATGGGCAGGGCAACGGTCATATGTTTCTTCTAAGCGCTCGTAAAATATATCTTTGGTCTGTTCGTCCTTTTCTTCAGTGGGAGCATGAGCGCAAATAAAACTGATGTTGACGAATTTAGCTTTTATTCAAATTGCAGCAAGTCTTTCATTCACTGGAGTGAAGCTGGATACCAGATGTTTTAGTCTTTCCCTAGGTGACACCACAGGGAGGTCAGTGTCCACTTGAGATGAAAGAGGGACCAAGATAAATCCCGGGCTTTGCCATGTTAAAACCGGTCAGGACCGTTGCTTGGTATCTTCCATCCCCTACGTCACCCATTCTACTTTTAACAGATCTTTTATTTCTATCTTTTCTTTTTTACTTACAGGATGAACACAATGGACCTTTGGTCTCCGAGTGGAGCGACTTCATTGATAGCAGTCGCGCCTCCCAAAACCTAAACCTAACCTCTTCTTCCAGGAATGGTATATAGAAACACCCTTTCTTATAGAAGCACTCTTTTTTCATAAAGGGCCTATAGAAGAACAATTTCTTTCAGGAAAGATCTATAGAAGCACCCCTTTCTGATAGGATTTATAGCAGCATCCTTTCTTTCAAAAACGGACTGTAGAAGCATCCTTTCTTTTAACAAGGGTCTATAGAAGCACTTTTTCTTTCAGAAAGGGTCTATAGAAGCATCCTTTATTTCTGAAAGGGTCTATAGAAACACTTTTTAGCACCCTTTATTTCTGAAAGGTTTTATAGAAACACTTTTTAGCACCCTTTATTTCTGAAAGGTTTTATAGAAGCATTCTATATTTCTAAAGGGGTCTATAGAAGCACCCTATATTTCTGAAAGGGTCTATAGAAGCATCCTTTATTTCTGAAAGGGTCTATATAAGCACCCTTTATTTCTGAAAGTGTCTATAGAAACACCCCTTATTTCCGAAAAGGTCTATGGACGCACCCTTTATTTCTGAAAGGGTCTATAGAAGCACCCTTTATTTCTGAAAGGGTCTATAGAAGCACCCTTTATTTCTGAAAGGGTCTATAGAAGCACCCTTTATTTCTGAAAGGGTCTATAGAAGCACTTTTTATTTCTGAAAGGGTCTATAGAAGCACCCCTTATTCCTGAAAGGGTCTCTAGAAGAACACTCTTTATTTCTGAAAGGGTCTATAGAAGCACCCTTTATTTCTTAAAGTGTCTATAGAATCACTCTTTATTTCTGAAAGGGTCTATAGAAGCACCCTTTATTTCTGAAAGAGTCTATAGAAGCACCCTTTCTATCGGCTGAACTTAATGATGTGTTACTTGTTATTATTCGTTATGCTTTAAATTCCTAATCAAAATGCATCTCAGACCCACCAAACACAGGAACACCATGTTCATCATCATGTGTTAAATATTGGCGGACGGGTTTGTTGGATGACTTCAAACCCGCTTGTCGAATAACTCGTTTCAGGAATATTTGCACATGTGTCCCAGGACGTAAAGAGAAAAAAACACAACGCAACGAAAAAAATCCATCACTGTGCAATGAAGCGTGAAGTGAAGCATGAGGAATAAAAACAACAACTCAATTTTTGTGGTAACTTTGTTGGAACAAGTGATGCAGGATGTTTTTTGAATGAAATTCCAGTTTATGGTTTGGGGCTGTTATGGAGGAAAAATGTTGGCCACAAGGCTTTTAAAAGTCATGGCGTTTCAAAGAAAACAGTGAACAGTTAAAGACTACCTCACAAAAGTCACAACATTGATGGTGTGCTAAAAAGATGTTAATCACCCCGATCAGAATACGGCGAGCCTCAGGGCCTTAAAACGAAATTCTCATGAAATTAGAAAAACGAAAAACGGATTCAAAACATTTAAAACCACAAAATCAACAAAAGTTATACAAAATGCCCGGGGATATGTACGGAGGTTTGGGTTTAGCTTAAAATTTTTATTAAATAAAACCAAAGGCAGCCGCTCAGCTCTGCCTTATTTTATTTAATTTGAAAACTTTTATTCTTTTTCCGCCAACCTTCATATGGGGTTTAATGACATCGTTCGGGCATAAAATTGTGACAAATTTGCAGCAAACCGTTTTTTAATTCAATGCTTTTCAACTGCTTGTTCTTCTTCCTATGGTCCTTTTTAATTTTGCCGCCGCATCATCAAAAGCAATACAAAAACAATAAACACGTGCAGCATGCCATTGACATTGCCACTGGCAGTGACAGTGTCACCGCCGATAGTTGGGACATCGTTACGTCGCCGTCGTCGTTGTGCAGTGGTATTTTTTGGGCTAATCTTTGAGTATTGCCTGCTTGCCAGACAAATGCTTATTGTCCTCATTTGCAGGAAAGGAGGGGCCACGACATATGTTACACGCACACACCCGCTCACATCATTATTGTTCACGTTTGTGGCCTGATTTTCCGTGTGCCCTGGCCGAAAATAATTGCAAATAAAAAGTGTCAACACTTGCATGTTGTGCGGCAATTTCTTTGTGCGATGGTGTGTCGGCTATAAGCAAAAGCGATAATGTTGCTGGAGAAAGGGTTTCGTGGATGCTGGGTAAGGGTTAAACAGAGCAACAATAGAAGCTTCATTAAAAGAGCAATAAAAATGTGTCACATTAGCAATAATTTAAAGTTATTGCCCTGTGGACGGACCCTTGTGTAAAAAAATATGCGAGATAATTGATAACGAATTTCAGGGAAATGAAATTCAGGTGGGATTTTCCCAGCGAGAGATAAGTGAAAGCGATTGCAGACAGTTAATATCCCATAGAATAGGAAGAAATGTTTATAGGCGATGTATGAGGTAGGTGGGCCAATATAGCCCACTTCGAAATTACACACGGTATTCCCGTCATCGAATTCCAGGTCCCAGGCAACAACACATTTTCGTTGGTGGCAAGTTTCAGCAATGAAAAACTTCCTTGTGGAGCATCAAGTGGTGTCGTAAGCACGCCATTCGGGATCGCTCTAATATTTATTTTCCTTGGGCCATCCATCCATAAAACGTGGATTTTTTAAACAATATTTTTCTTGGGCCATCCATACATAAAACATGGATTTTTTCTTGGGCCATTCATCCATAAAATGTGGATTTTTTAAAGAATATTTTTCTTAAGCCATTCATCCATAAAACATGAATTTTGTAAATAATATTTTTCTTGGGCCATTCATCCATAAAACGTGGATTTTTTAAAGAATATTATTCTTGGACCATCCTTCCATAAAGCCACCCATCCACAAAACGTAGATTTTTATACCCTCAGCCTTTAGGGTAAGGAGGGTATATACACTTTGATACGATGAAAATGTGCCTCATCGAAATAATGGTTTTAGACAAGTATGTTTGGACGAAATGTGTTTCAGACAATTTGGAGTCGATCTAGCCATGTCCGTCCGTCTGTCTGTCTGTCCTGCTGGCTGGAGCGCACGATAACTCGCGAACGGATGAACCGATTCGGTTCAAATTTTGGCTTTCGTAATATTTTGCCCAAACTTAGTTTAAGTTCGAAGATGAGCTACATCACTCCACTCCTTCCGGTACCTCCCCCACAAAAGTTCGAAAATGTTCGGAAAGTTTGTGCGCACTATAACTCTTTAAGGGAGTGACCGATTTGGTCCATACTTTGTATAGCTTAAACTTTCTACCGGAGTAATATGAGGTTCCAATATGGTCTCAATTGGTCCACTCCTTCGGGTACCTCCCACACAAAATTTCAGAAAAGTTCAGTTTAGGGCCATCTCTCGAATCGCTTTGAGTTTTGTTTTAGCAACTTGTATTCACTGCCCTCCATACGACGGTACAAGTTTCAGCAGGGACAAGTCCATACTTCCTGAGAAAATAGCATGAAAGTTGCAAAAAACCCCTATGACACCGTGTGAGGTGGTTGGAGCGCAAGATAACTCTCGAACGAATTTGCCGATTCGGTCCATCATATGGCCTTAGTAATATTTTGTCCAAACATAGTTTAAGTTTGACGATAAGCCATATCGGTCCACTCCTTCAGGAACCTCACCCACAAATGTTCGGAAAAATTTTTCCTACGGTAACTCTTGAAGGGAGTGGCCGAATTGGTCTATACTTTACACATCCTAATATATCTACCAGATATAGATCAGGTTCAAATATGGACTATATTGGTCCACTCCATCCGGTACCTCCCACACAAAATTTCGGATAAGTTCACTTTAAGACCTAATATCGAATCACTTTGATTTTTGTTGAAGCAACTTGTAATCGCTGCTTCAATTACGATGGTAACATTTTTTTTGGGGCAAGTCCATACTTCTTGAGCAAACAGCCCGAAGAGTGTAAAAACCCCCTAGGCACCATATGTTGTGGCTGGAGATCCACTTCCATAACGGTCAATATCGATCCATTCCTTTTAGTATCTCATCTTTAATCCTAATCAAAATTTTTGTCGCTTTAAATGCCCAACATTTTTAAAACCCCCTAAATACTTACGTATTTTGGAAAAAAATTGTTTCACAGGCTGAGGGTATATCTCTGTCAGCAAAGCCGACTGATACTTTTTTACTTGTTTAAACAATATTTTTCTTGGGTCATTCATCCACAAAAACGTGGATTTTTTTTAAAAATATTTTCCTAAGACTATCACCAATAAAAATATATTTTGTCCGCAAAGCCCTGATCTTCAAAAGATTCCTTGTATTTATCTTATTTTTTTATTTGTGTATGTGTGTCCATTCGAGTTTAAGTAGGCTGCAAAAAATGCTACCTATGTGATCACTTCCTCTCGTTTAGAATTAATAAAATGGCGCCCAACGGTTTCTAGTCACGTTTTGAAAGGTCCACAAATACTTATTGGGATCTTATATGACGGTTACTATCTGAGGTTTCCTATAAACAACAAAAGACCCCTTGAGATATTATATGGATAATAAAAGAACTCGTGGGGTCTTCTATACGCAACAGAAGACCTCTTGAGGTTTCTGTAGACAGAAACAAATTTCATGATGTCTTCTAAAAACAAAAAAGACCTTTTAAAGTCTTCTATAAACAAACGAAAAGCTATTGACGTGTTTGAGAAACAACAAAAGACCTCTTGAGGTTTTCTGTAGACAAAAGAATAGCTCTTGGTGTCTTCTATAATCAACCGAAGACGTCATGAGCTCTTCTATAGACAAAAAAACCTCTTGAGGTTTTCTTTGGCTAAGAGAAGACCTATCGAAGTCTTCCATGGACAGCAGAAGTCCTCTTGAGCTCTTCTATAGATAACAGAAGACCTTTTAAGGTTTCCATAGACAGCAGAAGACCTCTTGATGTCTTTTGAAGACTCCAATCTATTTGTTAATAAGGACACAGACTGACCACTTGAACTAACTTTAGTTAGACATAGCTGAAAACTCCATTCTGCTCGAATATTACCACTCGATTCGGCTTGGCCAAACAGACGCACACTTACATATAGTAGAATCCAACTCGCCCATAAAAGATTCCTTTTAGCTCCTTTCAGCTATCCCATAAAAACTACATTTCAGATCGTCTAAAATACTCACATCAACTCGCCTATTAACCCTAACTGCAGCTCGTCTAAAAACACTGCCTCCAGCTCATCAAGGTTCCCTTCAGCTCGTCTATAAAGACTGCCTCCAGTCATAGAGACTACCATTTAGATTGTCTATAAGGCTCACTTCAACTCTATTCAATCCTATTAACACTCCCTTCAGCTCGTCTATGAAGACTGCCTCCAGCTCGCCTATAAAGATTCCCATCCGCCTGTCTATAAAGCCTCCCTCCAAACACCTGTTAAAGTCTTCTTCCTAGAGAATACCTTTGAAAAGTATTTTGCCTAGAGAAGACTTATGACAAGTACTCCGCCTTAAAAACCTGTTATAGGTATTCTGCCAATAGAAAACCTGTGAAAAATCTTCTTTCTCAAGAAGTAATGGACAATTTCTCCTGTTTCGAAAAGATCTGTAAGAAATCTTCTGCCTAGAGAACACCTGTAAAATGTCTTCTGCTTATAGAAGACCTGTGAAAGATCTTCTCCCTACAAAAGACCTGTAAAATGTCTTCAGCTCAGAGATGATCTGTAAAATGTTTTCTGCCCAGAGATGACCTGTAAAACGTCTTCCGACTTAAGACCTGTAAAAAATCTTCTGCTTGGAAAAGATTTATTAAAAGTCTTTTGTTTAGAGAAGACCTCTGAAAAGTTTTGTGTTTAGCGAAGACCTCAAAGAGGTCTCCTTCCTAGAGAATACTTGTGAAAGGTCTTCTGTCTAGAGAACACCGGTAAAATGTCTTCTGCTTATAGAAAACCTGTGAAAGTTCTTCTCCCTAGAGAAGACCTGTAAAAGATCTTCTGCCCAGAGATGACCTGGAAAACGACTTCCGACTTAAGGAGACCTGTAAAAAATCTTCTGCTTAGAAAAGATTTATTAAAAGTCTTTTGTTTAGAGAAGACCTCTGAAAAGTCTTGTGCTTAGCGAAGACCTCGAAAAGGTTTCCTTCCTACAGAAGACCTGTGAAAGGTCTGCTGTTGGAGGATGTCTGTGAAAGGTCTATTGCCTAGAGAACACCGGTAAAAGGTCTTCGGCTTAGAGAGCAACGGTAAAAGATCTTCTGCCGGAGGAGACCTTTAAACGTTTTACTGCTTCGAAAATCCCTGTGAAATGTCCACTGCATCGAGAAGACGAATCCCGTAAAAGCTCTTCTGTTTCGAGAAGACCTGTAAAAGAAATTCTACCTAGAGCAGAAGGGTGACGTAGGGGATGGAAGATACCAAGGAACGGTCCTGACAGGCTTTAACATGGCAAAGCCCAGGATTTATCTTGGTCCCTCTTTTATCTCAAGTGGACACTGAACTTCCCGTGGTGTCACCTGGGGAACTGCTTTAAAACCCGTTAAAGGTAGTGAGCTAACATGTGCTGCACGTTCACCCATAAGAACGTTAAAAACTTGGGTTTGGTCGTCGGGTTAGTAACCCTCCCCTAGAAAAAACAGCCTACTATGAAAAAACGAAAGAAAAGAAAAACAAACTCCTCTAAAGTTGACGAAACCCGCAAAAGTTTTATGGACCATGATCTGCGAATCTGCACCTGGAATGTTCACACTCTTTATAGAGAAGGTGCAGTTTACGCATTGGCAGATGTACTTGAAAAGTACAAGGCCGACATTACTGCCATACAGGAAATACGATGGAACGGGAAAGGGGTCACAACAGCACCTAAAGGTGACGCACTGTATTATAGCTGCCATGACACAAAGCATGAGTTTGGTTGCGGATTTGTAGTTGGTCGGAGGTTAAAACATCTGATCTCCAGCTTCACACCAATGAATGAAAGACTCGCTACAATTCGGTTAAAAGCAAAATTCTTCAACATCAGCTTTATTTCCGCTCATGCTCCCACTGAAGACAAGGACGAACAGACCAAAGGTATATTTTACGAGCGCTTAGAAGAAACTTATGACCGTTGCCTGCCCATGACATTAAAATTATCCTAGGCGATTTTAATGCCAAAATTGGAAAGGAGAATATCTTTGGGCCAAAAGTCAGGAAATTCAGTCTCCACAGTGAAACATCTGACAATGGTATGAGGCTGATAGACTTTGCAGCTGCAAGAAACCTGGTAGGTAGCAGTACCAGATTTAAGCATCTCGATGTTCATAAGGGCACCTGGCTGTCGCCAGATCAAATAGGAAGAAATCAAATTGATCACGTTGTGATAGATGGAAGACATGCAACAAGCGTGTTGGAAGTACGGTCGTTCCGAAGTGCAAACATAGACTCGGACCACTACCTTGTTGCAGCAAAGGTACGTACCAGATTAAACGTAGCAAAAAAAGTGCGAACAGACACAACACGGAAGTTGGACATCGTTAAGCTGCAATCACAAAAGATAGCCGCAGCATATTCCACTCAACTGTCCCAACTGCTTAATCAAAGCACTCCTCGTACCGATAACATATCAGGACAATGGTAAAACATTGCCACCTCCATGCAAACAGCCGCAAAATCAGAACTTGGATACCAGAGACCTCCACCAAGGAATCCATGGTATGACCAGGAGTGCCGTGCTGCTACCGAAGAGAAAAATGCGGCATATAGAGCTACTTTACAATCAGTAGCAACGCGTAGCGCCAGAGAGAGATATCGGGAGAAAAGGAGAGAGGAGAAACGTATTTTCCTCAGGAAAAAGAGAGATATGGAAAAGCGGGAGTGTGAACAAATCGAGATATACAGGTGACAGAATGAAGTCCGAAAATTCTACCAAAGAGTGAAACATCAAACTGATGGCTTTGGTACAGGCACATCCTCCTGTAGAGACCAGCAAGGTAATCTGGTAACTGCTACAGATAGTGTGCTAAGGATATGGAAAGAGCATTTCATCAGTTAGTTAGCTCCATCTGGCTGGAAGAACGCGTACCCGACGATTGGAACCTGAGCATCCTGTGTCCCGTCCATAAGAAAGGATATAAGACTTTATGCTCCAACTATAGGGGCATACGTTATCTCCCTATTGCCTACAAGATAGTGTAAGGGATATTGTGCGGACGACTAAAGCCCATGGTCAACGAAATAATTGGACCATACCAATGCGGCTTTAGACCTGTCAAGTCAACCATTGACCAGATATTTACCCTGCGGGAAATCCTGGAGAAGACCCAAGAGATGCAGATCGACACTTACCACTTTTTGTACATTATAAAGCAGCCTTCGACAGCCCGCTACGTTCAAAGGTACTCCAAGCCATGTCTGAATTTGGTATCCCCGCAAAGCTCAAGAAAAGGTTATACGAGATGCAAATGTCAAAAGAAATGACCAAAAGAAAAGCCACATGTTGCTTGCTTATGCTGATGATATAGACATCATGGGACGATCAGTAAAAGAAGTAACCGATACTTTTATGAAGGTCGAAGGAGAATCTGCTGAAGTGGGTCTGACGGTAAACGGCGAGAAAACCAAGTTGGTGTCGACGCGCAATGCGTCCATTGAGATCTGACCAACTGTTGAAGTTGTTTCCTATAATTTTGAGGTAGTAAAATACTTCGTATACATCGACACCGTCGTAAACACAACAAACGACATCAGTTGTGAAATAAAAAGAAGAATTATATTGGCCAACAGATGCTACTTTGGCTTTAGTAAGCACTTCAAAGCCACAAGTCGTCGAACAAAAATAACGCTTTACAAAACACTGATACTACCCGTGCTTCTGTATGGTTCCGAAGCCTGGGTACTTGCGCAAGCACATAAGGCAGTGCTTGGCGTGTTTGAGAAAAAACTTCTTCGAAAGATCTACGGACCGATCTGCGTTGACGGTGAATATCGACGTCGTATGAACCACTAGCTGTATCTGCTATACAACGACATCAATATTGTTAAACGTATCGAGGCCTTAGAAGACCTGTGAGAATGCTTAGGTCTATAAATGAACTATAAAACCTCTTCTGTCTCTACAAAACCTGCCGCAAAAAAAGACATCTTAAGTGTTCCTTGTTAGAAGATCCAGTATGTCTCCAGAAAGCCTGTTAAAGAGTTTCTGTTTCTAGAAGATCTGTTAAAAAATCTCTAAAAGATGTATGGCCTCTTGGACAACTATTTAAGGTCTTCGGTTTCTAGAGGACCTATAGTGTCGATGTTGATTGGCGTACTGGGAACTCCTCCACATTTTTCATATGTGGATCGCCGCTAAGCAACAGTTGTTGTTGGGTTGTTCACTTAGTTGCAGTTGAATTTTTTTCTCCACTGGAATAATTGGAAATTGGATAACAGGCTTCTCTGCATTCACTTAGAACCTTCACGTTTACATGTCATACACAGAAAAAAATCCGGCGATAAAAAATTTTCATATTGACGAAATTCGATAAAATTATTTCTTCACAAAGTAAAAATACAACTGATAAAATATTTCACATATTGACTAAAATGTTTATCGATTTTTTACACAATTTTTTCATCAAGAAAATATTTTTTTTCAAACACAATGTGGAATATTTTGGTAAATATTTTTGTCAATATGTGAAATATTTTATCAGTTGCATTTTTATTTTGTGATCAAATAATTTTATCGAATTTTGTCAATATGACAATTTTTTTATCGCCAGAAAATCGATAAATTTTTGATTGAATCTTTGAATTTTTTTATCAAATGACTAAAATTTTTTTCTGTATAACACACTGGCTTCTGTCGCCACCACCAAATTACAAAAGGAAGTCTTTGACGTAGGGGATGGAAGATACCAAGGAACGGTCCTGACCGGTTTTAACATGGCAAAGCCCAGGATTTATCTTGGTCCCTCTTTCATCCCAAGTGGACACTGACCTCCCCGTGGTGTCACCTGGGGAACTGCCTTTAACATCCGTTAAAGGTAGTGAGCTAACATGTGCCGCGCGTTCACCCATAAGAACGTTAAAAACTTGGGTTTGGGCGTCGGGTTAGTAACCCTCCCCAAGAAAAAACAGCCTACTATGAAAAAACGAAAGAAAAGAAAAACAAACCCCTCTAAAGTTGACGAACCCCGCAAACGTTTTAAGGACCATGATCTGCGAATCTGCACCTGGAATGTTCGCACTCTTTATAGAGAAGGTGCAGTCTTCGCATTGGCAGACGTACTTGAAAAGTACAAGACCGATATTACTGCCATACAGGAAATACGATGGATTGGGAAAGGCGTCACAACAACACCTAAAGGTGACGCACTGTATTATAGCTGCCATGACGTAAAGCATGAGTTTGGTTGTGGATTCGTAGTTAGTCGGAGACTAAAACATCTTGTATCCAGCTTCACTCCAGTGAATGAAAGACTTGCTGCAATTCGAATAAAAGCTAAATTCTTCAACATCAGCTTTATTTGCGCTCATGCTCCCACTGAAGAAAAGGACGAACAGACCAAAGATATATTTTACGAGCGCTTAGAAGAAACATATGACCGTTGCCCTGCCCATGACATTAAAATCATTCTAGGCGATTTTAATGCCAAAATTGGAAAGGAGAATATCTTTGGCCCAACAGTCGGGAAATTCAGTCTCCACAGTGAAACATCTGACAATGGTATGAGACTGATAGACTTTGCAGCTGCAAAAAACATGGTAGTTAGCAGTACCAGATTTAATCATCTCGATATTCATAAGGGCACCTGGCTGTCTCCAGATCAGAAAACAAGAAACCAAATTGATCATGTTGTGATAGATGGAAGACATTCATCGAGCGTGTTGGATGTACGATCGTTCCGAGGCGCAAACATTGATTCGGACCACTACCTTGTTGCAGCAAAGGTACGCACCCGCTTAAACGTAGCAAACAAAGTACGAACAGACACAACACGAAAGTTAGACGTCGGTAAGCTGCAATCACAACAGATAGCCACAGCATATTCCACTCAACTAGCCCAATTGCTTAATCAAAGCCCTCCTCATCCCGATAACATATCAGCGCAATGGCAAAGCATTGCCCACTCCATGCAAACAGCCGCAAAATCCATACTTGGATACCAGAGACCTCCACCAAGGAATCCATGGTATGATGAGGAGTGTCGTGCTGCCACCGAAGAGAAAAATGCGGCATATAAGGCTACTTTACAATCCGTAGCAACGCGTAGCGCACGAGAGAGATACAGGGAGAAAAGGAGAGAGGAGAAACGTCTTTTCCGCAGGAAAAAGAGAGAGATGGAAAAGCGGGAGTGTGAAAAAATCGAGATGTACAGGAGCCAGAATGAAGTCCGAAAATTCTACCAAAGAGTCAAGCATCAAACTGATGGCTTTGGTACAGGCACATCCTCCTGTAGAGACCAGCAAGGTAATTTGGTAACTGATACAGATAGTGTACTCAGGATATGGAAAGAACATTTTTCAAATCTGTTGGTATCCAATAGCAGCGAAGACGACGAAGATACCACAGTCCCAATCCCAGAAGATGGTATTGAATGTATACCGCCCAGCCAAGATGAGGTAAAGACAGCAATAAATCGGCTGAAGAATAATAAGGCAGCAGGGGCCGATGGCTTACCAGCCGAGCTGTTCAAAACCGGAGGCGACACGCTGATAAGGTGTATTCATCAGCTAGTTAGCACCATCTGTCAGGAAGAACGAGTACCCGACGATTGGAACCTGAGTATCCTGTGCCCCGTCCACAAGAAGGGAGATAAGACTGTATGCTCTAACTATAGGGGCATAAGTCTACTCCCTATTGCCTACAAGATCGTGTCAGGGATATTGTGCGAACGACTAAAGCCAATGGTCAACGAGATTATTGGACCATACCAATGCGGCTTTAGACCTGGCAAGTCCACCATTGACCAGATATTTACCCTGCGGCAAATTCTGGAGAAGACCCAAGAGATGCAGATCGACACCTACCACCTTTTTGTCGATTATAAAGCAGCCTTCGACAGTCCGCTGCGCTCAATGGTATTCCAAGCCATGTCTGAATTTGGTAGTCCCGCAAAGCTCATCCGGCTTTGTAAAATGACTTTAACTGACACGAGGTCCTCAGTTAAAATAGGAAAGAACCTCTCCGAAGAGTTTGGTACCAAAAGAGGTTTCAGACAAGGAGACAGCCTTTCGTGTGACCTCTTCAACATCCTGCTAGAAAAGGTTATACGAGAGGCAAACGTCAAAAGAAGTGGCACAATCTACACCAATAGTCACATGTTACTTGCTTATGCTGATGATATAGACATCATGGGTCGATCAGTAAAAGAAGTAACAGATACCTTTATAAAGGTCGAAGGAGAATCTGCTAAAGTGGGTCTGGCGGTAAACGGTGAGAAGACCAAGTTGATGGTGTCGACGCGCAATGCGTCCATTGAGCTCGGACCGACTGTGGAAGTTGGTTCCTATAATATTGAGGTAGTAAAAGACTTCGTCTACCTCGGCACCTCCGTCAACACAACAAACGACATCAGTTGTGAAATAAAAAGAAGAATTGTATTGGCCAACAGATGCTACTTTGGATTAAGTAAGCAGTTTAAAAACAAAGCCACATCTCGTCAAACAAAAATAACGCTCTACAAAACACTGATACTACCCGTGCTGATGTATGGCTCCGAAGCCTGGGTACTTGCGCAAGCAGACATGGCAGTGCTTGGTGTGTTTGAGAGAAAAATTCTTCGAAAGATCTACGGACCAATCTGCGTTGACGGTGAATATCGACGTCGCATGAACCACGAGCTGTATCTGCTATACAACGACATCAATATTGTTAAACGTATCGAGATGCAGCGATTGCGTTGGCTAGGCCATATCATAAGAATGAGCGATGATGAACCCGCTAAAAAGGCGTATGAATACATGCCACATGGCGGTGCACGCAGAATTGGCAGGCCAAGGAATAGATGGCGCAAACAAGTGGATGATGAGATGAAAAGGCGCGGTATTCCAGAGTGCAAAGCAACAAATAGAGAGGAATGGAGATCTCTTCTTAGTTCGGCCTATAGAACAAATGTCCTGTAATGGGCCAGCTAAGTAAGTAAGTAAGTAAGTAGTCTTTGCAGTTGCGGTGCCACTCGTCTCTCCTGTAGCTTGTAAAAGTTCTCTTTATTATTCAGTAAAAACGCCCATTTGGTCATCTATTAGCCTAACCTTTGGTAGTCCTCTAAAGACAACCTTTAGCTGATCTATACAGACTTTCGTTGCTAATCGAAGCTTTTTGGTCGATTATAAATGATTCATTCCAATAAATGACTTCTTGCGCCTACATAAAACCCTTATTCACTTTTTCTAACAATACCTGAAACTTGCACTTCTAGCAAGAAGTGAATGAAGTGTTTACAAAATACCTTCGTCAGTTATTAAAGCTCTCTTCTGTTAGTCTTTAAGACATATTTTCGTAGCCTTTCAAGATTCTCTTTTGGTTATCTATGAGGATGGTTTTGACTTCTGGAAACAGTCTTCTTGGTTCGTTCATTCGATTAGCATATTGGACATCTAGGAATATTTTCTGGATATTAATTTTAACTCTTCAATAAAAAAACCCACCTCCTTAGGTCCTTGGCTCCATTGAATCTCCTATATAAAGCTTCACTTTGATCGTTTCAGCATTTTACAAAGACTTCTTTCAACTTGCCTAAAGTCTAAAGGCTCATTTAAAGCCACCTTTATTTAATACGAATTCAATATAGATTTCCTCAAAACTTTAAGCCTGTAACTGACACAAATCTCTCCATATTACGTCAATCAAAAGAATTTCTTTCAAATAATTCAATTGCAGTCAACCTTTAAATCCTACACAGCCTTTACATTTCAAACCCGCGTTAAATGTTATTTTAGGAATCAGAAAAACCACACCCCCTGTAACAAATTTCAAGGCGTGTCAAATGAGTAGCATTGTTTTTTTACTTTTTTCAATTTCACTCAATTTGCAACGCATTTAAAATAATAAAAAATTTCGAATTGGAATACAAAACTTGTTTTAAAACTACCATCCCCAAAAAAAATTTGGTTTCATTTTCGAATGGGGATGAATTTGTTATGGAATAACAGAAGGGGAGAAGATTTTATACTTCAAAAAGTTGTTAGAAGGGGCGGGGTATAAATCTTAGATTTTCTCAATTTGACAATTATTTTTAAAATAGTCTTAAACAACTTGTTCTTAAAAATCCCCGCTTTTAGCTGATGGTCCCTCAGCATTATATGTTTTGGAAATTCTGATATTCTGAACATGAGGATTAGATAACACAATAATGATTAACTATATGGAGTTAACCCCTTTAGCAGCATCTCCCTAAGTATTTGACCCCTAAAGTGGCGTAATACAGAGTAGATGATATCAACTGTCATCTCCTGTGAAGCATAAGATGAGTATGATAAGATAAATGGCGCCCAAAGTAGCTTTGTCACCTTAAATCAGCACATATCAATCAAACCTCTTGATGTCTTCTCTAGACAACGGATGACCTCTTGCGTTCTATAATAGACAACAGATTGCCCCTGAGGTGTTCTCTAGATAACAGAAGACGTATTGAGGTTTATGATCGCCAATAAAAATATATGTATTTTGTACACAAAGCCTTTAAAGGATTTCTAGTGTTTGTCCTTGTTTGTTTCAGTGTCCTTCAAAGAATGTCTTAATTCATATCTAAGTGACAACTTTCTGTGGTTTAGAAATAACTCAAAATTATTATTAAAATGGCGCCCAACGGGTGCTAGTCACTTTTTTTGGATAGTACATACATACATATTTTTTGGAATCGTCTATGCCGGTTGCTATTTGAGGTCTCCCGTAGACAAAAAGAAAGACTTCGTAAGGTATCCTACGAACAAAAGAGGACTTCCCGAAATCTAATACTTATATTTGCAGGACTATTGTCTTCCTGAAACTACTTTACAGAAGACGTCCTACTTATCTATAGAAGACTATCTGCTGCTCATCCATAGAAGACTTCTATCTTCAGGTCATGTGAAAGATCTTCTGTCTAGGGAAGACCTGTAAAAGGCCTGTTGTCGCAAAAAGGTCTGTAAACGGTGTTCTGCTTATAGAGACCCTGTAAAAGGCCTTTCGTTAGAGGCAACCTGTTAAAGTCTTCTTCCTAGAGAATACCTGTGAAAGGTATTTTGCCTAGAGAAGACTTATGACAAGTGTTCTATCTTATAGGTCTTTTGCCAATAGAAAACCTGTGAAAAATCTTCTTTCTCAAAAAGTAATGGACAATTTCTCCTGTTTCGATATCTGTAAAAAACTTCTGCCTAGAGAGTAAAAGGTCTTCTGCTTGAGTAAAAGGTCTTCTGCTTGAGTAAAAGGTCTTCTGCTTGTAGAAGACCTGTGAAAGATCTTCTCCCTACAGAAGACCTGTAAAGTGATGAAATGTAAAATTTTTTCTGCCCAGAGATGACCTGTAAAACGTCGTCCGACTTAAGAAGACCTGTAAAAAATCTTCTGCTTAGAAAAAATGTATTAAAAGTCTTTTTTTAGTGGAGACCTCTGAAAAGTCTTGTGCTTAGCGAAGACCTATAAAAGGTCTACTTCCTGGAGAAGACCTGTGAAAGGTCCTCTGTTAGAGGATGCCTGTGAAAGTTGTTCTGCCTAGAAAACACCTGTAAAAGGTCCCACGTCCTACTCGCCTATAGAAGACTCTCTTCCTCTCATCTTCTGTTTAAAGGGAAAGGTCTTTCTTTAGACGACCAGTAAAAGGTCTTCTGCTTAAGAAGATCTGTTAAAGTCTTGCTCCTAGAGTATACTTGCGAAAGGTCTTTTGCTAGAGAAGACTTGTGACAAGTGTTCTGCCTTGAAAAGGCCTGTTATAGGCATTCTGCCAATAAAACCTGTGAAAAATATTTTTTCTCAAGAAGTCATTGAAAGTTACTCCTGTTTCGAAAAGATCTGTAAAAAGTCTTCTGTCTAGAGAAGACCCGTCAAAGGTCTTCAACCTGGAGAAGACTTAGAAAAGGTCTACTGCTTATAGAAGTCCTGTGAACGATCTTCTCCCTAGAAGTCCGGTAAAATATCTTCTGCCCATAGATGACATGTGAAGTCCTCTTGAGGTTTTCTATAGACAACAAAAGACCTCTTGTGCTCTTCTATAGACAACAAAAGACCTCTTGAGGTCTTATCTAGACAACAGATAATCAGTTGGGGTAGTCTTTACACAATAGAAGGTCACTTGGAGTCTTCTTTAGACAAAAGAAGGCCTCGTGAGTTCTTTTCTAGACAACAGAAAACCACTTGAGGACTTCTATGGGCAACAGAAGACCTCCTTAGGTCTTCTATAGTCAGCCGAAGACCTATTGTGGTCTTCTATAGACAACACAAAATTTCTGGGGGTCTTCTATGGACAACAGAAGACCTCTTGATGCCCTCTATAGATATGAGAAGACCTATTCAGGTCTTCTATTGACAACAGAAAACCCCTTGTGGTCTTCAATAGACAACAGATGACCTCTTGAAGTCTTCCATAGACAGGAGAGGAACTCTTGTGGTTTTCCGTAGACAGCAGAAGATCTCTTGATGTCTACTATAGGCAGCGGAAGACCTCTTGAGGTCTACTATACGCTGCAGAAGTTTTCTTCTTCTTGGGGTCTACTATAGACAACATATGACCACTTGAGGTCTGCTGTAGACAACAAAAGACCTCTTCAAGTCTTTTACAGTCAACAAAAGGCCTTTTGAGGTCTTCTATAGACAACAGAAAACCTCTTGATGTCCTTTTGAGGTCTTCTATACACAACATAGGACTTCTTGAGGTCTTCTATAGAGAACGGATGAACTCTTAGGGCCTTCTTTAGATAACATAAGACCTCGTGAGGTCTTCTGTAGGCCACAGACGACTCCTTAAGGTCTTCTATAGGTAACAGAAGACCTCTTGAAGTCTTCTATAGACTACAGAAGACCTTCCGAGGTCATCTAGAGACAACGAAGACCTCTTGAGGCCATCTATAGACAACAGAGGACCTTCCGAAGTCTTCAAAGACAACAGGAGACCTCTTGAGGTCATCTATAGACAACAGATGTCCTCTTGAAGTTTTCTATAGACTACGGAAGACCACTGGGGGTCATCTATAGACAACAGAAGACCTCCCTAGGTCTTTTATAGACAACTAGAAAACCTCTTGAGGTTTTCTTTAGATAACATATGACCTCTTGAAGTCATGATTAGACGACAGTTGACCTCTTGTGGTTTTCCATAGACAGTATAAGAAATCTTGAGGTCTTCCATAGACAGCAAACGACCTCCTGCGCCCTTCTATAGACAACAAAAGACCTCTTGAGGTCTTATCTAGACAACAGATAACTTCTTGGGGTCGTCTATAGACAACAGAAGTTCTCTTGGAGTCTTCTTTAGACAAAAGAAGGCCTCTTGAGAACATTCATAGAAAACAAAGGACTTCTTGAGGTCTTCTATAGTCCAACAGTAGACCTCTTGAGGTCTTCTGTAGACAACAGAAGACCTCTTGAGGTCACCTAGAGAAAACAGAAGAGGTCTTCTACAGACAACAGAAGACCTCTAGACCTTCTAGTGACAATATATGTCCTCTTGGGATCTTCTATAGACAACAAAAAACCTAATGAGGTCTTCAATGTACAACATAAGATCTCTTAAGGTCTCCTATTGACAACAGAATACCTCTTGAGGTCTTCTATAGACAACAGGAGACCTCTTGGGGTCTTCCATAGACAACAGAAGACCTCTTCCATAGGCAAAATATGAAATATTGAGGTCTTCTATAAACAACAGAAGTCCTCTATACACAACAGAGGATCCCTTGGGGTCTTGCGTAGATAACAGATGACCTGCAAAGGTCTTCTATAAAAAACAGAAGTCCTGTTGAGGTCTTCTATAGACAACAGATGACCTCTTGAGCTCCTCCATAGACAACAAAAAACCTCTTGAGGTCTTCTAAAGGCAACAAAAGACCTCTTGTGGTCCTTTTGAGGTCTCCTATACAAATCAGATGACTTCTTAAGGTCTTCTATAGACCTCAGCGGACCTCTTAGGGCATTCTATAGACAACATAAGACCACTTGAGGTATTCTATAGACTACATAAGATTCATTGAGGTCTTCTATAGGCAACAGAAGACATCAAAAACGTCTTGAGGTCTTCTATAGGTATCAGACGGCCTCTTGAAGTCCTCTATACACAACAGATGACTTCTTGAGGTCTTCTATAGACCTCTTAGGGCCTTCTATAGACAACATAAGACCGCTTGAGGTCTTCTATAGACCTCTTAGGGCCTTCTATAGACAACATAAGACCTCGTGAAGTCTTCTATAGGCAACATACGACTCTTTGAGGTCTTCTATATGCAACAGAAGACCTCAAAAACCTCTTGAGGTCTACTATAGGCACCAGAAGACCTCTTGAGGTCTTCTATACACAGCAGATGACTTCTTGAGGTCTTCTATACACAACGGAGGACCTCTTAGGGCCTTCTTTAGATAACATTAGACCTCTTGAGGCCTCTTGAGGTCTTCTATAGGCACCAGAAGGCCTCTTGAGGTCTTCTGTACACAACAGATGACCTCTTGAAGTCTTCTATAGACAACCGAAAACCTCTTGAGGTCTTCCATAGACAACAGAAGACTTATTATTAGACATCGGATTTTTGCATGTTTTTTATTTCTCATCCGATTGGACTCAAATTTTGGATCTAGGCGTTTCAAGGGTCAACTTTTCGATATTTGGGGTCATATCAAAAACATGCAAAAAATATGCAAAAAATATGCAAAATATATGCAAAAAATATGCCAAAAAATATGCAAAATATGCAAAAAATATGCAAAATATGCAAAAAATATGCAAAATATGCAAAAAATATGCAAAATATGCAAAAAATATGCAGAATATGCAAAAAATATGCAAAACATGCAAACAGTTTTTGGCCGAAAATCGTCATAAAAGTCGTAAAATTGTCAATTAATGTTAGAAAAATCGTCAAAAATCTTCAAAGTGTTCTAAATTAAGATAGTTGGCCGTTTAACGTCGATTTTTTTTAGCAGATTATTGTGTTATCGAGGACTCTTACGACAGTGTGGTGTAGGGTATAAAAGAATGGTATTGTAATACAATTTTTTATTATTAAACTATGCAAAAATATAAAATTTGATAAAATATCAAACGTTCTATATAAAATTCAATATTTTCTTTGTTATAATTTGTAGCGTTGGGCTGGTTATTGTTCAAAGGGAACAAATCGATGTCGGATTTTTTAGGGCGGCAACCGCATAAAGTTTTTAGTTTGGTCAGATTTTAAGACTTCAAAGTTTGAGCACAATTGGAATATGTTAACCTGTGCCACTGGGGCCTCGACATTATGAAAATCTCGATTTTTTTGCTATTTAGCGATTTCGGCGACCCATTTCTCTGGAATGGTTAAAGCTTTTTGTTCATATTAAGCATTAAATTAAAGGCCATTCTGTTCTTAACATTTCTTGCTGAACAACAAAATATAAGTATATATAATAAATCTAATACTAAATAGGTATTACTGAATTCGAGATTATAAAGCCAATGTCCCGAAAAACGTGATTAGGTACGCCTTTGTGCGAAAATGGAGACTATTAAAAAAACATTTTCTTCATTTTTATAAATTG
Organism: Musca autumnalis; assembly: GCF_047663935.1. Taxonomy (NCBI): domain Eukaryota; kingdom Metazoa; phylum Arthropoda; class Insecta; order Diptera; family Muscidae; genus Musca; species Musca autumnalis. Next base: position 223,575,113 of record NW_027411977.1, on the reverse strand, counting down.
TCTTTTACATTTTGTTAGAAATTAAATTTATTCGAGAGTCAGACATCATGTGGTTTTGGAGCTATCTGGGTACAGCTGACTACTTGAAGAACGCTCTGCCATGTAGTTCGCAACTTTTAAGTTGTTTACCATCCTTTGTGTCTCCTGGAAATTCAGAGTTAATGTTTGATCTCTTGAACGACAAGAATTATCCCAGACCTTTTTCTAGGATTTTCAGCAGTTGCTCTTTTGGAAGTTTGGATCGAATATTTCTGAAGAAATGTTAATCTTTGCTTTGTTAAGATTTTTGTCGCCTTTTGGCTCTTTACGGCGTTTTGCACCGTTGGATCAAATAATGCCAGGTCAGCAAGTTCAGGACTAAGATACCACAAATTATTAATTATGTTGTTATTTCCCTTTTCGGAAATTTGTGTGTCAATGTTTTCATATTTCAATTAGGTCTAGGTCTTGTTTTGATGCTAAACGTATCGTAGAATCTAAAGAACCATCTGTCCCGAAAACAATCAAGTGTGGCTTCAAGAAAATCGTAACTATGCAATTGTCATTGATGTATAGGAACGTTACTAGTATCATTATGGCTACAGTAGAAGCTATGGGATAGGATCCTTACAAATATAATTTCTCTAAAAGCTTTATCCGTGAACAGCGGAGAATAAACCGTGAAAAATAAATGCAACAGCTTCAAGGAACGAGGCTATTTGTGTGCACTGGCATGGAAAACTATTACCAGATATTCTCAAAACAGGGAAGAAAAAACGGGTTGCTGTTCTGGTATCACATTGAGGTAAAGAACAACTCCTAGGTGTTCCTGAAACTGACAGTAGCTCATGGGAGAAACAAGAACTAGCAGTGTACAAATACCTAGTAAAATGGGTTCTCACAAGCTCGAGCAGATATTAGGTCGAACCGTACAAACTTGTTAGAAATTGTTGAGAGGGATTTTTGACTGCAAGTTTGGAAGCACATCCGGACATTAACCAAACATATTCAAGCGATTTCTATAAGAACAGTCTGCGATTGACAAATCAAAGTTCGAAGTAGGCGAGAGTGTTTTAAAACTACTGCCCAACCCACTTCCCAAGAACAAGAAGCCGTAGAAGCACCTTGCGTTTAAATCGTTTGAGACTGGACGCCCCCAGAGTGTTTTTTCTATTTTATTTATTTATTTGGTATCCCACACGGCAACAACTGAGTGTTATAAGTGAGAGTTTGGGTTATTGATTTTACAAAACGTATAATGAACAAGGTAATGTTTATATATAGATAATATAGGATATATTGGGTAAACATTATCAATAGGTTAAAAAGAAATAGAGACAATAGATTGAGTTTAATACAAAAAATGGTGAAAACGATATTCACAAATATTTTAGGTTCAAAACAATACCTAAACCGCATTGAAGATTTACTTAATACGAAAGGCATTCACAAACAAATCTATATATATAAAGTAGAAAAATGTTTTTACGTTTGTTCAAGAGATTAAACTTTAACTCCGAATTTCTTGAAAAAGATAATGCATCTTGACCACAAAACATCAATTACCAGGAGGGGTAAAATATGGTAAATAAATTGAAAATTGTGAGCGACATAGCAATGAGTCGAGTTCACCACCAAGTTGTCATCTGTACCCAGATGGCTCCAAAACCACATTATATCAGTCCCTTAATGCCCGTAATTTCAACGCGTAGCTATATATGAGTTCACAGATATCTCCTGTGTAAGCAACATTTTATAATTTCAACGCATAGGTAACGTTACCGAGTCAAAAACGGCGGTGTTACTTACACCAAGGATTTTTCCTGGTTAAGGTTGCCAATGTGTTAAAAGTTGTAAAACACTTCTATGTGGTAATGATTTTGCGAAATCATGAATGAAAATCACCAATATTATCACATGATGTCAAAATTTACACGCCTCGGTAAATGGCATGTAGAAATTACCAAACGCGTAGGTAAAGATAACTAATAGGTAGCTACGTTTACCCAGACGTTGAAATTAGGGCGATGCCAATCCATGGCCGATATGTCTGATGAGTCTCTACAAAAGGCGAACCATGTCACATAATGGTGGTTGTGAGGGTTCGAATCTTCGGCTTTCCTTTTTCACTTGCAAACATCATCGGTCATTAAGCTCGACTCCAACGAGAAATGAATTAAAATTAATATTAAAATAGATCTTCGCCCTAATATGCAACATTTTCAAATAAAGTAAAATATATTCGTTTTCATTCGCTAAAATTTGATAATATAGGAAGAAAAAAGTTGTTTTTTTTTAATAGACTCCATTTTTGCCCTAAGTCCTTTTTCGGGACATTGGGCTTAATAATTCGAATTCAGTAACACTTACGTACATTGTTGTTCAGCAAGAAATGTTAAGAACAGAATAGATTTTAATTAAATGCGTAATACGGGCAAGTAGCTTTAACCGTTCCACATATATAGGCCGTCGAAGTCGCCAAATAGCAAAAAAATATATTTTCATAACTTCGAGGCCCCAGTACCACGTGTTAACATATTCGAATTGTGCTCAAACTTTGGCAATCTTAAAATCTAATAATACTAAAAGGTTTAGGCGGCTCCCCGGCTAAAAAATCCGAGATCGATTTGATCCTTTGAGTTAAAACAAGCCCAATGCTACAAATTAAATTAAGATGCTACAAACAAGAAAATATTGAATTTTACATAACACGTTTGATATTTTATCAAATTTTATATTTTTACATAGTTTAATAATAAAAAATGTTATTACGATACCATATTTTTATACCCTACACCACACTGTCGTAAATGGTCTCAATAACATAATAATCTGCTGAAAAAAACGATGTTTTACGGTCAACAGTCTTAGTTTAGAACACTGTTATGTATTTTTTGATGGTTTTTCCAACTTTAAATGACAATTTTACCACTTTTATGACGATTTTCGGCCAAAATCTGTTTGCATATTTTGCATATTTTTTGCATATTCTGCATATTTTTTGCATATTTTGCATATTTTTTGCATATTTTGCATATTTTTTGCATATTTTGCATATTTTTTGCATATTTTGCATATTTTTTGCATATTTTGTGCATATGCAAAATATGCAAATATGCAAATATGCAAAATAAATACGAAATATGACCCTGCCATTGAATTTAGATTTCTTTGAAACGAATTTTGGTCCAATCAGAATCTTTGTATCTTTAATATTAAAAAATATGCAAATATGCAAAATCCGATGTCTACTAATGACGTAGGAATAAAACTTACCATAGTATTTGTGAACATTGACAAATTGGATTACCAAGCAGGACTATAGGAAAAGTTTGGAGTTTCAATTAACTGACATAATTTCGCATATGCATTTATCTAATGAAGTACGATATATATACTAGTTACCAAGATTTGCCTTCGTCTGCCACAATAACAACATCCTAATACGCCTGAAGATCGGCTTAACCACCCGTGAAACGTAAAGTAATGGTTGGATGCGTGAGACTTCAGTAGACTCCTAATTTTTCAATGTATCTCTTAGCTCAACTCGAAAGAGAATTAATTAAATACCACTATAAATGACCTTCGACTTAATAAGTCAAAAATAAAAAAAACAATTTTTTTTTTGATTTATAAAATCCAATAATTTTATTTAAAAAATGGATTTAAAAAAATCCAAAAATTGGAAATAAAAAAATTTGATTTAATAAAATCAAAAAATTGGATTTAAAAAATCCAAAAATTGAATTAAAAAGTACAAACATTTAATTTAATAAATAAACAACAAACAAACAAAAATTGGAAATAAAAAATTTTGAATTAAAAAAATCAAAAAATTGGATTTAAAAAATCAAAAAATTGAATTAACAAGTACAAACATTTAATTTAATAAATATCCAAAACATTTTATTAAAAAAAAAAGACTTACAAATTTAAAAAAATCCAAAACTTGTTTTAAAAAATCCAAAAATTGGATTAATAAAAATCTAAAAATTAAATTAAAAAAATCCTAAAATTGTTTAAAAACATAAAAAATGGATTTAAAAAAAGTCCACAAACTGTATTGAAACTAATCCAAAAATTGGATTTAAAAAATACATACATGTATTAAAAAAGATTGTTTAAAAAAAAATCCAAAAACTGAATTAATAAAATTAAAAAATTGGATTTAAAAAATTCAAAAGTTTGATATAAAATATTCAAAAATTGGATTTAAAAAATTCTTTGTTAAAAAAATAATTTTACTTAAATAGGATTTTTTTTAAAAATCCAAAACTTGGATATTTAAAAACAATTCCAAGTCTTGGATTTTTTAAAGAAAATTTCAAACAAAAAATTACAGGACAAAATCCAAAAATTTGATTAAAAATCCAAAATTTAGATTTAGAAAATCCAAAAATTGGATTTAATATAATTAAAAAATTGGATATTTTAATCCAAAAAATTAAAAAAATAATAATAAAAAATGGATTTAAAAAAGTCCACAAATTTGTATAAGAAAGAATTCAAAAATTGGATTAAAAAAAAAAATAAAAAAATCAAAAATTTAATAACTAAAATTCGAAAATTGGATTTAAAAAATCCAAAAATTTTATATAAAATATTCTAATAATGGATTAAAAAAAATATTTGTTAAAAAAATAATTTTCCACAAATTGGATTTCTTTTTTAAAACGAAAACGTAGATATTTAATTGGAGAAAATCCAAAAATTTGATTAAAAAAAGCAAAAATTGGAATTCGAAAAATTCAAAAATTTGGTTTAAAAAATCCAAAAGTGTAATTTAAAAAAATCCAATTTTATAAAATCCAAATTTTGGATTTTTTATGAAAAATTTCAAAAACTGGATTTAAAAAATTTAAAAAATTGGATTTAAAAAATGCGGCAACTGATTTATTAAAAAAAAAATCCAAAACATGGATACAAAATTCCTAAATTTGAAAAAAAAATATAAAACATGGTTAGAAAAAATTTTAAATTTGGATATTTAATGGAGAATTTTCCAAATCGTGGAAATAAAAAAATCAAATTTTGAATTCAACATACAGTTCTTGGATTAAAAAAAGAAAATTTGGATTATTTAAAGGAGAATTTTCTAAGAACACATATGCGACAAAATTTGAAAAAAAAAAAAAATATAAAACATGGTTAGAAAAAATTTAAAATTTGGATATTTAATGGAGAATTTTTCAAATCGTTGAAATAAAAAAAATCAAATTTTGAATTCAACATACAGTTCTTCGATTAAAAAAAGATACAAAATTTGGATTATTTAAAGGAGAATTTTCTAAGAACACATATGCGACAAAATCTAATTTTTCTTGGAAAACAATTTCCATAGACTAAAAATCGTGGATTTTTAAACTACCAAATGTCCTCTCCAATTTTTACAACATTTTTCTAATGACCATAAAGCCGGAATTTTTCAAGAAGTTTTGTCTTGCAAGAACCAAACGCCCACTAAGCCTCCATTTTTAGATATTTTTTCCAAGAGCCATCTGACCACTAAGCTTAGTTTGAAAATTTCAATTAAAGAAATACAAAACTTGGATTTAATGGAAAAAAAATCCAAAAATTTAATTTTGTAATCCAAAACTTAGATTTAAAAAAAATATTCAAAAAATTATATTAAAAAAATCCAAAATTTAAAAAAATCTAAAAAAATCAAAAGTTTGTATTTTTAATGGAGCATTTTCCAAATTTTGAAAATAAAAAAACCCACTTGAAATTAAAAAAAGATTCCACAGTTTGATTAAAAATTCAGAACTTGGATTCAAAAAATCCAAAATTTGAATTTTTTAAGGAAGAATTTTCTAAGGACTAACAAGGTACAAAATCAATTTTTTTAAAAAAAGTTTACGACTAAAAGATGTGCATTTTTAAAATTACCAAATGTCCTCTACGCCTCAATTTTATAACATTTTGTAATGACCAAATGTACACAAAGCTTGCGTTTTTCAAGAAATTTATTTCAACGGCCAATAATCTTGGAACCACTAAGCTTGGATTTTAGAAACAAGGTTCACTAATCCTAAATTTTTAGATCAATAAATGCCCGTTTTTAGAGAAACAATGTGGAAAAACAAAATGAAAATTAAGCCTGGATGTTTCAAGGACCAATAGACCAGCAAACCAGATTTTTTAAAGAAACATATTCCAAAGACCCATTGGAAAAAAAAAACAAAAAAAAAATAGCGTTCAAAGCCAAAACTCATAACTTCAAAAGCAGCACAAAATAGCGTTTGCCATGAAGAAATACATTTCAACGGCCAAATATCCGTTAATGTATAAAAACACATTTGCATTTGAAAAACTAAAAGTTCTAGGACAGAGAAGCCATTCCACAGTCGATACGTCTGAAGAGCTGCTCAACTAACAGCGAAACGTCACTTAATTTGGTGACTGTGTGGGTTCGAGTCTTTGGCTTTCCTTTTTCACTTGCAAAAAATTTCCGATCATCAAGCTAACTCTAAACGAGCAAATTTATAAAAAAAACTAGATTTTTTAAGAAAATTTTGCCAAGGACCCACTATCCGCATAAATGTGGATTTCTTAAGACCTCCAAAGGTGAATTAAAACAAATCCAAGGACTCTAAGACCACACAACAAAGAATTTTCAAGGAACCACAAAGCGTCAATTATTTAATAACTTTCCAAGGGCACAATAATAACAAAATGTGTTTTTTTTAATTTGATTTTATCTTAAATTAGTTTTTATTAAATGTGTTTTTTTATTAAATATTCTTTGAAAATGTAAATCCTGTTCATCCTTTTGTCCTTCATTTCTTCCTTATCTATGTTTCATACCAAATTACATTGTTGAAAATACATATGAATGCGATGTCATTTAATGTAATTCTTCTTCTATTCTATTTTAAACAATACGAATTTCAATACCAAAGAGGATTAAAACAGCAGTAACATCAACAGCAAACAAACAAAAATGTTTAGGAAATAAAACGCAAAAAACCGCAGCAAATTAAAAACACTCCAACTGGGATTAGTTGGACAAAAGTAGGGGATTAATTATTACAATACCCAGAACAAATAATACAAATGATGTTGGAGGAAAATTGGAGAGTTTTTTTTATCTAAATATCCTCTTCTATTCTACATTGCAATTGCATTTTTTTAAATATTTAAATGAACCGAAGAAAAAATTATGGACAATTTGGTTTAAATAGGAGTAGCTAAATTAATATAACGAGCAACAAACAGGTAAAATAGTATCAGTCGACTTTGTCGACAGAGATATACCGTCAGTATGTGTGAATTGAAAGGATCTATAAAAACCAGATTTCTTTCAGAAAGGGTATATTGAAGCACTATTTCCGTCACAAGGGGTCTAAAGAAGCCCGATTTCTTTCAGAAAAGGTCCATAGAAGCACCGTTTCTTTTACAAAGGGTCTATAGAAGCACCGTTTCTTTTGCAAAGGGTCTATAGAAGCAACCTTTATTTCTAAAAAGGTCTATAGAAGCACCCTATATTTCTGAAAGGGTCTATAGAAGCACCCTTTATTTCTGAAAGATCCTATAGAAGCACCCTTTATTTCTTAAAAGGTCTATAGAAGCACCCTATATTTCTTAAGGGTTTATAAAAGCACTCTTCATTTCTGAAAGGTCCTATAGAATCACCCTTTATTTCTAAAAAGGACTATAGAAGCACCCTTTCTTTCAGAAAGTGTCTATAGAAGCACCCTTTCTTTCAGAAAGTGTCTATAGAAGCACCCTTTCTTTCAGAAAGTGTCTATAGAAGCACCCTTTCTTTCAGAAAGTGTCTATAGAAGCACCCTTTCTTTCAGAAAGTGTCTATAGAAGCACCCTTTCTTTCAGAAAGTGTCTATAGAAGCACCCTTTCTTTCAGAAAGTGTCTATAGAAGCACCCTTTCTTTCAGAAAGTGTCTATAGAAGCACCCTTTCTTTCAGAAAGTGTCTATAGAAGCACCCTTTCTTTCAGAAAGTGTCTATAGAAGCACCCTTTCTTTCAGAAAGTGTCTATAGAAGCACCCTTTCTTTCAGAAAGTGTCTATAGAAGCACCCTTTCTTTCAGAAAGTGTCTATAGAAGCACCCTTTCTTTCAGAAAGTGTCTATAGAAGCACCCTTTCTTTCAGAAAGTGTCTATAGAAGCACCCTTTCTTTCAGAAAGTGTCTATAGAAGCACCCTTTCTTTCAGAAAGTGTCTATAGAAGCACCCTTTCTTTCAGAAAGTGTCTATAGAAGCACCCTTTCTTTCAGAAAGTGTCTATAGAAGCACCCTTTCTTTCAGAAAGTGTCTATAGAAGCACCCTTTCTTTCAGAAAGTGTCTATAGAAGCACCCTTTCTTTCAGAAAGTGTCTATAGAAGCACCCTTTCTTTCAGAAAGTGTCTATAGAAGCACCCTTTCTTTCAGAAAGTGTCTATAGAAGCACCCTTTCTTTCAGAAAGTGTCTATAGAAGCACCCTTTCTTTCAGAAAGTGTCTATAGAAGCACCCTTTCTTTCAGAAAGTGTCTATAGAAGCACCCTTTCTTTCAGAAAGTGTCTATAGAAGCACCCTTTCTTTCAGAAAGTGTCTATAGAAGCACCCTTTCTTTCAGAAAGTGTCTATAGAAGCACCCTTTCTTTCAGAAAGTGTCTATAGAAGCACCCTTTCTTTCAGAAAGTGTCTATAGAAGCACCCTTTCTTTCAGAAAGTGTCTATAGAAGCACCCTTTCTTTCAGAAAGTGTCTATAGAAGCACCCTTTCTTTCAGAAAGTGTCTATAGAAGCACCCTTTCTTTCAGAAAGTGTCTATAGAAGCACCCTTTCTTTCAGAAAGTGTCTATAGAAGCACCCTTTCTTTCAGAAAGTGTCTATAGAAGCACCCTTTCTTTCAGAAAGTGTCTATAGAAGCACCCTTTCTTTCAGAAAGTGTCTATAGAAGCACCCTTTCTTTCAGAAAGTGTCTATAGAAGCACCCTTTCTTTCAGAAAGTGTCTATAGAAGCACCCTTTCTTTCAGAAAGTGTCTATAGAAGCACCCTTTCTTTCAGAAAGTGTCTATAGAAGCACCCTTGCTTTCAGAAAGTGTCTATAGAAGCACCCTTTCTTTCAGAAAGTGTCTATAGAAGCACCCTTTCTTTCAGAAAGTGTCTATAGAAGCACCCTTTCTTTCAGAAAGTGTCTGTAGAAGCACCCTTTCTTTCAGAAAGTGTCTATAGAAGCACCCTTTCTTTCAGAAAGTGTCTATAGAAGCACCCTTTCTTTCAGAAAGTGTCTATAGAAGCACCCTTTCTTTCAGAAAGTGTCTATAGAAGCACCCTTTCTTTCAGAAAGTGTCTATAGAAGCACCCTTTCTTTCAGAAAGTGTCTATAGAAGCACCCTTTCTTTCAGAAAGTGTCTATAGAAGCACCCTTTCTTTCAGAAAGTGTCTATAGAAGCACCCTTTCTTTCAGAAAGTGTCTATAGAAGCACCCTTGCTTTCAGAAAGTGTCTATAGAAGCACCCTTTCTTTCAGAAAGTGTCTATAGAAGCACCCTTTCTTTCAGAAAGTGTCTATAGAAGCACCCTTTCTTTCAGAAAGTGTCTATAGAAGCACCCTTTCTTTCAGAAAGTGTCTATAGAAGCACCCTTTCTTTCAGAAAGTGTCTATAGAAGCACCCTTTCTTTCAGAAAGTGTCTATAGAAGCACCCTTTCTTTCAGAAAGTGTCTATAGAAGCACCCTTTCTTTCAGAAAGTGTCTATAGAAGCACCCTTTCTTTCAGAAAGTGTCTATAGAAGCACCCTTTCTTTCAGAAAGTGTCTATAGAAGCACCTTTTCTTTCAGAAAGTGTCTATAGAAGCACCCTTTCTTTCAGAAAGTGTCTATAGAAGCACCCTTTCTTTCAGAAAGTGTCTATAGAAGCACCCTTTCTTTCAGAAAGTGTCTATAGAAGCACCCTTTCTTTCAGAAAGTGTCTATAGAAGCACCCTTTCTTTCAGAAAGTGTCTATAGAAGCACCCTTTCTTTCAGAAAGTGTCTATAGAAGCACCCTTTCTTTCAGAAAGTGTCTATAGAAGCACCCTTGCTTTCAGAAAGTGTCTATAGAAGCACCCTTTCTTTCAGAAAGTGTCTATAAAAGCACACTTTCTTTCAGAAAGTGTCTATAGAAGCACCCTTTCTTTCAGAAAGAGTCTATAGAAGCACCCTTTCTTTCAGAAAGTGTCTATAGAAGCACCCTTTCTTTCAGAAAGTGTCTATAGAAGCACCCTTTCTTTCAGAAAGTGTCTATAGAAGCACCCTTTCTTTCAGAAAGTGTCTATAGAAGCACCCTTTCTTTCAGAAAGTGTCTATAGAAGCACCCTTTCTTTCAGAAAGTGTCTATAGACCCTTTCTTTCAGAAAGTGTCTATAGAAGCACCCTTTCTTTCAGAAAGTGTCTATAGAAGCACCCTTTCTTTCAGAAAGTGTCTATAGAAGCACCCTTTCTTTCAGAAAGTGTCTATAGAAGCACCCTTTCTTTCAGAAAGTGTCTATAGAAGCACCCTTTCTTTCAGAAAGTGTCTATAGAAGCACCCTTTCTTTCAGAAAGTGTCTATAGAAGCACCCTTTCTTTCAGAAAGTGTCTATAGAAGCACCCTTGCTTTCAGAAAGTGTCTATAGAAGCACCCTTTCTTTCAGAAAGTGTCTATAGAAGCACCCTTTCTTTCAGAAAGTGTCTATAGAAGCACCCTTTCTTTCAGAAAGTGTCTATAGAAGCACCCTTTCTTTCAGAAAGTGTCTATAGAAGCACCCTTTCTTTCAGAAAGTGTCTATAGAAGCACCCTTTCTTTCAGAAAGTGTCTATAGAAGCACCCTTTCTTTCAGAAAGTGTCTATAGAAGCACCCTTTCTTTCAGAAAGTGTCTATAGAAGCACCCTTTCTTCAGAAAGTGTCTATAGAAGCACCCTTTCTTTCAGAAAGTGTCTATAGAAGCACCCTTTCTTTCAGAAAGTGTCTATAGAAGCACCCTTTCTTTCAGAAAGTGTCTATAGAAGCACCCTTTCTTTCAGAAAGTGTCTATAGAAGCACCCTTTCTTTCAGAAAGTGTCTATAGAAGCACCCTTTCTTTCAGAAAGTGTCTATAGAAGCACCCTTTCTTTCAGAAAGTGTCTATAGAAGCACCCTTTCTTTCAGAAAGTGTCTATAGAAGCACCCTTTCTTTCAGAAAGTGTCTATAGAAGCACCCTTTCTTTCAGAAAGTGTCTATAGAAGCACCCTTTCTTTCAGAAAGTGTCTATAGAAGCACCCTTTCTTTCAGAAAGTGTCTATAGAAGCACCCTTTCTTTCAGAAAGTGTCTATAGAAGCACCCTTTCTTTCAGAAAGTGTCTATAGAAGCACCCTTTCTTTCAGAAAGTATCTATAGAAGCACCCTTTCTTTCAGAAAGTGTCTATAGAAGCACCCTTTCTTTCAGAAAGTGTCTATAGAAGCACCCTTTCTTTCAGAAAGTGTCTATAGAAGCACCCTTTCTTTCAGAAAGTGTCTATAGAAGCACCCTTTCTTTCAGAAAGTGTCTATAGAAGCACCCTTTCTTTCAGAAAGTGTCTATAGAAGCACCCTTTCTTTCAGAAAGTGTCTATAGAAGCACCCTTTCTTTCAGAAAGTGTCTATAGAAGCACCCTTTCTTTCAGAAAGTGTCTATAGAAGCACCCTTTCTTTCAGAAAGTGTCTATAGAAGCACCCTTTCTTTCAGAAAGTGTCTATAGAAGCACCCTTTCTTTCAGAAAGTGTCTATAGAAGCACCCTTTCTTTCAGAAAGTGTCTATAGAAGCACCCTTTCTTTCAGAAAGTGTCTATAGAAGCACCCTTTCTTTCAGAAAGTGTCTATAGAAGCACCCTTTCTTTCAGAAAGTGTCTATAGAAGCACCCTTTCTTTCAGAAAGTGTCTATAGAAGCACCCTTTCTTTCAGAAAGTGTCTATAGAAGCACCCTTTCTTTCAGAAAGTGTCTATAGAAGCACCCTTTCTTTCAGAAAGTGTCTATAGAAGCACCCTTTCTTTCAGAAAGTGTCTATAGAAGCACCCTTTCTTTCAGAAAGTGTCTATAGAAGCACCCTTTCTTTCAGAAAGTGTCTATAGAAGCACCCTTTCTTTCAGAAAGTGTCTATAGAAGCACCCTTTCTTTCAGAAAGTGTCTATAGAAGCACCCTTTCTTTCAGAAAGTGTCTATAGAAGCACCCTTTCTTTCAGAAAGTGTCTATAGAAGCACCCTTTCTTTCAGAAAGTGTCTATAGAAGCACCCTTTCTTTCAGAAAGTGTCTATAGAAGCACCCTTTCTTTCAGAAAGTGTCTATAGAAGCACCCTTTCTTTCAGAAAGTGTCTATAGAAGCACCCTTTCTTTCAGAAAGTGTCTATAGAAGCACCCTTTCTTTCAGAAAGTGTCTATAGAAGCACCCTTTCTTTCAGAAAGTGTCTATAGAAGCACCCTTTCTTTCAGAAAGTGTCTATAGAAGCACCCTTTCTTTCAGAAAGTGTCTATAGAAGCACCCTTTCTTTCAGAAAGTGTCTATAGAAGCACCCTTTCTTTCAGAAAGTGTCTATAGAAGCACCCTTTCTTTCAGAAAGTGTCTATAGAAGCACCCTTTCTTTCAGAAAGTGTCTATAGAAGCACCCTTTCTTTCAGAAAGTGTCTATAGAAGCACCCTTTCTTTCAGAAAGTGTCTATAGAAGCACCCTTTCTTTCAGAAAGTGTCTATAGAAGCACCCTTTCTTTCAGAAAGTGTCTATAGAAGCACCCTTGCTTTCAGAAAGTGTCTATAGAAGCACCCTTTCTTTCAGAAAGTGTCTATAGAAGCACCCTTGCTTTCAGAAAGTGTCTATAGAAGCACCCTTTCTTTCAGAAAGTGTCTATAGAAGCACCCTTTCTTTCAGAAAGTGTCTATAGAAGCACCCTTTCTTTCAGAAAGTGTCTATAGAAGCACCCTTTCTTCAGAAAGTGTCTATAGAAGCACCCTTTCTTTCAGAAAGTGTCTATAGAAGCACCCTTTCTTTCAGAAAGTGTCTATAGAAGCACCCTTTCTTTCAGAAAGTGTCTATAGAAGCACCCTTTCTTTCAGAAAGTGTCTATAGAAGCACCCTTTCTTTCAGAAAGTGTCTATAGAAGCACCCTTTCTTTCAGAAAGTGTCTATAGAAGCACCCTTTCTTTCAGAAAGTGTCTATAGAAGCACCCTTTCTTTCAGAAAGTGTCTATAGAAGCACCCTTTCTTTCAGAAAGTGTCTATAGAAGCACCCTTTCTTTCAGAAAGTGTCTATAGAAGCACCCTTTCTTTCAGAAAGTGTCTATAGAAGCACCCTTTCTTTCAGAAAGTGTCTATAGAAGCACCCTTTCTTTCAGAAAGTGTCTATAGAAGCACCCTTTCTTTCAGAAAGTGTCTATAGAAGCACCCTTTCTTTCAGAAAGTGTCTATAGAAGCACCCTTTCTTTCAGAAAGTGTCTATAGAAGCACCCTTTCTTTCAGAAAGTGTCTATAGAAGCACCCTTTCTTTCAGAAAGTGTCTATAGAAGCACCCTTTCTTTCAGAAAGTGTCTATAGAAGCACCCTTTCTTTCAGAAAGTGTCTATAGAAGCACCCTTTCTTTCAGAAAGTGTCTATAGAAGCACCCTTTCTTTCAGAAAGTGTCTATAGAAGCACCCTTTCTTTCAGAAAGTGTCTATAGAAGCACCCTTTCTTTCAGAAAGTGTCTATAGAAGCACCCTTTCTTTCAGAAAGTGTCTATAGAAGCACCCTTTCTTTCAGAAAGTGTCTATAGAAGCACCCTTTCTTTCAGAAAGTGTCTATAGAAGCACCCTTTCTTTCAGAAAGTGTCTATAGAAGCACCCTTTCTTTCAGAAAGTGTCTATAGAAGCACCCTTTCTTTCAGAAAGTGTCTATAGAAGCACCCTTTCTTTCAGAAAGTGTCTATAGAAGCACCCTTTCTTTCAGAAAGTGTCTATAGAAGCACCCTTTCTTTCAGAAAGTGTCTATAGAAGCACCCTTTCTTTCAGAAAGTGTCTGTAGAAGCACCCTTTCTTTCAGAAAGTGTCTATAGAAGCACCCTTTCTTTCAGAAAGTGTCTATAGAAGCACCCTTTCTTTCAGAAAGTGTCTATAGAAGCACCCTTTCTTTCAGAAAGTGTCTATAGAAGCACCCTTTCTTTCAGAAAGTGTCTATAGAAGCACCCTTTCTTTCAGAAAGTGTCTATAGAAGCACCCTTTCTTTCAGAAAGTGTCTATAGAAGCACCCTTTCTTTCAGAAAGTGTCTATAGAAGCACCCTTTCTTTCAGAAAGTGTCTATAGAAGCACCCTTTCTTTCAGAAAGTGTCTATAGAAGCACCCTTTCTTTCAGAAAGTGTCTATAGAAGCACCCTTTCTTTCAGAAAGTGTCTATAGAAGCACCCTTTCTTTCAGAAAGTGTCTATAGAAGCACCCTTTCTTTCAGAAAGTGTCTATAGAAGCACCCTTTCTTTCAGAAAGTGTCTATAGAAGCACCCTTTCTTTCAGAAAGTGTCTATAGAAGCACCCTTTCTTTCAGAAAGTGTCTATAGAAGCACCCTTTCTTTCAGAAAGTGTCTGTAGAAGCACCCTTTCTTTCAGAAAGTGTCTATAGAAGCACCCTTTCTTTCAGAAAGTGTCTATAGAAGCACCCTTTCTTTCAGAAAGTGTCTGTAGAAGCACCCTTTCTTTCAGAAAGTGTCTATAGAAGCACCCTTTCTTTCAGAAAGTGTCTATAGAAGCACCCTTTCTTTCAGAAAGTGTCTATAGAAGCACCCTTTCTTTCAGAAAGTGTCTATAGAAGCACCCTTTCTTTCAGAAAGTGTCTATAGAAGCACCCTTTCTTTCAGAAAGTGTCTATAGAAGCACCCTTTCTTTCAGAAAGTGTCTATAGAAGCACCCTTTCTTTCAGAAAGTGTCTATAGAAGCACCCTTTCTTTCAGAAAGTGTCTGTAGAAGCACCCTTTCTTTCAGAAAGTGTCTATAGAAGCACCCTTTCTTTCAGAAAGTGTCTATAGAAGCATCCTTTCTTTCAGAAAGTGTCTATAGAAGCACCCTTTCTTTCAGAAAGTGTCTATAGAAGCACCCTTTCTTTCAGAAAGTGTCTGTAGAAGCACCCTTTCTTTCAGAAAGTGTCTATAGAAGCACCCTTTCTTTCAGAAAGTGTCTATAGAAGCACCCTTTCTTTCAGAAAGTGTCTGTAGAAGCACCCTTTCTTTCAGAAAGTGTCTATAGAAGCACCCTTTCTTTCAGAGAGTGTCTATAGAAGCACCCTTTCTTTCAGAAAGTGTCTATAGAAGCACCCTTTCTTTCAGAAAGTGTCTATAGAAGCACCCTTTCTTTCAGAAAGTGTCTATAGAAGCACCCTTTCTTTCAGAAAGTGTCTATAGAAGCACCCTTTCTTTCAGAAAGTGTCTATAGAAGCACCCTTTCTTTCAGAGAGTGTCTATAGAAGCACCCTTTCTTTCAGAAAGTGTCTATAGAAGCACCCTTTCTTTCAGAAAGTGTCTATAGAAGCACCCTTTCTTTCAGAAAGTGTCTGTAGAAGCACCCTTTCTTTCAGAAAGTGTCTATAGAAGCACCCTTTCTTTCAGAAAGTGTCTATAGAAGCACCCTTTCTTTCAGAAAGTGTCTATAGAAGCACCCTTTCTTTCAGAAAGTGTCTATAGAAGCACCCTTTCTTTCAGAGAGTGTCTATAGAAGCACCCTTTCTTTCAGAAAGTGTCTATAGAAGCACCCTTTCTTTCAGAAAGTGTCTATAGAAGCACCCTTTCTTGCAGAAAGTGTCTATAGAAGCACCCTTTCTTTCAGAAAGTATCTATAGAAGCACCCTTTCTTTCAGAAAGTGTCTATAGAAGCACCCTTTCTTTCAGAAAGTGTCTATAGAAGCACCCTTTCTTTCAGAAAGTGTCTATAGAAGCACCCTTTCTTTCAGAAAGTGTCTATAGAAGCACCCTTTCTTTCAGAAAGTGTCTATAGAAGCACCCTTTCTTTCAGAAAGTGTCTATAGAAGCACCCTTTCTTTCAGAAAGTGTCTATAGAAGCACCCTTTCTTTCAGAAAGTGTCTATAGAAGCACCCTTTCTTTCAGAAAGTGTCTATAGAAGCACCCTTTCTTTCAGAGAGTGTCTATAGAAGCACCCTTTCTTTCAGAAAGTGTCTATAGAAGCACCCTTTCTTTCAGAAAGTGTCTATAGAAGCACCCTTTCTTTCAGAAAGTGTCTATAGAAGCACCCTTTCTTTCAGAAAGTGTCTATAGAAGCACCCTTTCTTTCAGAAAGTGTCTATAGAAGCACCCTTTCTTTCAGAAAGTGTCTATAGAAGCACCCTTTCTTTCAGAAAGTGTCTATAGAAGCACCCTTTCTTTCAGAAAGTGTCTATAGAAGCACCCTTTCTTTCAGAAAGTGTCTATAGAAGCACCCTTTCTTTCAGAAAGTGTCTATAGAAGCACCCTTTCTTTCAGAAAGTGTCTATAGAAGCACCCTTTCTTTCAGAAAGTGTCTATAGAAGCACCCTTTCTTTCAGAAAGTGTCTATAGAAGCACCCTTTCTTTCAGAAAGTGTCTATAGAAGCACCCTTTCTTTCAGAAAGTGTCTATAGAAGCACCCTTTCTTTCAGAAAGTGTCTATAGAAGCACCCTTTCTTTCAGAAAGTGTCTATAGAAGCACCCTTTCTTTCAGAAAGTGTCTATAGAAGCACCCTTTCTTTCAGAAAGTGTCTATAGAAGCACCCTTTCTTTCAGAAAGTGTCTATAGAAGCACCCTTTCTTTCAGAAAGTGTCTATAGAAGCACCCTTTCTTTCAGAAAGTGTCTATAGAAGCACCCTTTCTTTCAGAAAGTGTCTATAGAAGCACCCTTTCTTTCAGAAAGTGTCTATAGAAGCACCCTTTCTTTCAGAAAGTGTCTATAGAAGCACCCTTTCTTTCAGAAAGTGTCTATAGAAGCACCCTTTCTTTCAGAAAGTGTCTATAGAAGCACCCTTTCTTTCAGAAAGTGTCTATAGAAGCACCCTTTCTTTCAGAAAGTGTCTATAGAAGCACCCTTTCTTTCAGAAAGTGTCTATAGAAGCACCCTTTCTTTCAGAAAGTGTCTATAGAAGCACCCTTTCTTTCAGAGAGTGTCTATAGAAGCACCCTTTCTTTCAGAAAGTGTCTATAGAAGCACCCTTTCTTTCAGAAAGTGTCTATAGAAGCACCCTTTCTTTCAGAAAGTGTCTATAGAAGCACCCTTTCTTTCAGAAAGTGTCTATAGAAGCACCCTTTCTTTCAGAAAGTGTCTATAGAAGCACCCTTTCTTTCAGAAAGTGTCTATAGAAGCACCCTTTCTTTCAGAAAGTGTCTATAGAAGCACCCTTTCTTTCAGAAAGTGTCTATAGAAGCACCCTTTCTTTCAGAAAGTGTCTATAGAAGCACCCTTTCTTTCAGAAAGTGTCTATAGAAGCACCCTTTCTTTCAGAAAGTGTCTATAGAAGCACCCTTTCTTTCAGAAAGTGTCTATAGAAGCACCCTTTCTTTCAGAAAGTGTCTATAGAAGCACCCTTTCTTTCAGAAAGTGTCTATAGAAGCACCCTTTCTTTCAGAAAGTGTCTATAGAAGCACCCTTTCTTTCAGAAAGTGTCTATAGAAGCACCCTTTCTTTCAGAAAGTGTCTATAGAAGCACCCTTTCTTTCAGAAAGTGTCTATAGAAGCACCCTTTCTTTCAGAAAGTGTCTATAGAAGCACCCTTTCTTTCAGAAAGTGTCTATAGAAGCACCCTTTCTTTCAGAAAGTGTCTATAGAAGCACCCTTTCTTTCAGAAAGTGTCTATAGAAGCACCCTTTCTTTCAGAAAGTGTCTATAGAAGCACCCTTTCTTTCAGAAAGTGTCTATAGAAGCACCCTTTCTTTCAGAAAGTGTCTATAGAAGCACCCTTTCTTTCAGAAAGTGTCTATAGAAGCACCCTTTCTTTCAGAAAGTGTCTATAGAAGCACCCTTTCTTTCAGAAAGTGTCTATAGAAGCACCCTTTCTTTCAGAAAGTGTCTATAGAAGCACCCTTTCTTTCAGAAAGTGTCTATAGAAGCACCCTTTCTTTCAGAAAGTGTCTATAGAAGCACCCTTTCTTTCAGAAAGTGTCTATAGAAGCACCCTTTCTTTCAGAAAGTGTCTATAGAAGCACCCTTTCTTTCAGAAAGTGTCTGTAGAAGCACCCTTTCTTTCAGAAAGTGTCTATAGAAGCACCCTTTCTTTCAGAGAGTGTCTATAGAAGCACCCTTTCTTTCAGAAAGTGTCTATAGAAGCACCCTTTCTTTCAGAAAGTGTCTATAGAAGCACCCTTTCTTTCAGAGAGTGTCTATAGAAGCACCCTTTCTTTCAGAAAGTGTCTATAGAAGCACCCTTTCTTTCAGAAAGTGTCTATAGAAGCACCCTTTCTTGCAGAAAGTGTCTATAGAAGCACCCTTTCTTTCAGAAAGTGTCTATAGAAGCACCCTTTCTTTCAGAAAGTGTCTATAGAAGCACCCTTTCTTTCAGAAAGTGTCTATAGAAGCACCCTTTCTTTCAGAAAGTGTCTATAGAAGCACCCTTTCTTTCAGAAAGTGTCTATAGAAGCACCCTTTCTTTCAGAGAGTGTCTATAGAAGCACCCTTTCTTTCAGAAAGTGTCTATAGAAGCACCCTTTCTTTCAGAAAGTGTCTATAGAAGCACCCTTTCTTTCAGAAAGTGTCTGTAGAAGCACCCTTTCTTTCAGAAAGTGTCTATAGAAGCACCCTTTCTTTCAGAGAGTGTCTATAGAAGCACCCTTTCTTTCAGAAAGTGTCTATAGAAGCACCCTTTCTTTCAGAAAGTGTCTATAGAAGCACCCTTTCTTTCAGAAAGTGTCTATAGAAGCACCCTTTCTTTCAGAAAGTGTCTATAGAAGCACCCTTTCTTTCAGAGAGTGTCTATAGAAGCACCCTTTCTTTCAGAAAGTGTCTATAGAAGCACCCTTTCTTTCAGAAAGTGTCTATAGAAGCACCCTTTCTTGCAGAAAGTGTCTATAGAAGCACCCTTTCTTTCAGAAAGTGTCTATAGAAGCACCCTTTCTTTCAGAAAGTGTCTATAGAAGCACCCTTTCTTTCAGAAAGTGTCTATAGAAGCACCCTTTCTTTCAGAAAGTGTCTATAGAAGCACCCTTTCTTTCAGAAAGTGTCTATAGAAGCACCCTTTCTTTCAGAAAGTGTCTATAGAAGCACCCTTTCTTTCAGAAAGTGTCTATAGAAGCACCCTTTCTTTCAGAAAGTGTCTATAGAAGCACCCTTTCTTTCAGAAAGTGTCTATAGAAGCACCCTTTCTTTCAGAAAGTGTCTATAGAAGCACCCTTTCTTTCAGAAAGTGTCTATAGAAGCACCCTTTCTTTCAGAAAGTGTCTATAGAAGCACCCTTTCTTTCAGAAAGTGTCTATAGAAGCACCCTTTCTTTCAGAAAGTGTCTATAGAAGCACCCTTTCTTTCAGACAGTGTCTATAGAAGCACCCTTTCTTTCAGAAAGTGTCTATAGAAGCACCCTTTCTTTCAGACAGTGTCTATAGAAGCACCCTTTCTTTCAGAAAGTGTCTATAGAAGCACAATATATTTCTGAGAGGATCTTCAGGAGCACCCTTTATTTCTGAAAGGGTCTATAGAAGCACCCTTTATTTCTGAAAGGGTATATAGAAGCACCCTATATTTCTGAGAGGTTCTTCAGGAGCACCCTTTCTTTCAGAAAGTGTCTATAGAAGCACCCTTTCTTTCAGAAAGTGTCTATAGAAGCACCCTTTCTTTCAGAAAGTGTCTATAGAAGCACCCTTTCTTTCAGAAAGTGTCTATAGAAGCACCCTTTCTTTCAGAAAGTGTCTATAGAAGCACCCTTTCTTTCAGAAAGTGTCTATAGAAGCACCCTTTCTTTCAGAGAGTGTCTATAGAAGCACCCTTTCTTTCAGAAAGTGTCTATAGAAGCACCCTTTCTTTCAGAAAGTGTCTATAGAAGCACCCTTTCTTTCAGAAAGTGTCTGTAGAAGCACCCTTTCTTTCAGAAAGTGTCTATAGAAGCACCCTTTCTTTCAGAGAGTGTCTATAGAAGCACCCTTTCTTTCAGAAAGTGTCTATAGAAGCACCCTTTCTTTCAGAAAGTGTCTATAGAAGCACCCTTTCTTTCAGAAAGTGTCTATAGAAGCACCCTTTCTTTCAGAAAGTGTCTATAGAAGCACCCTTTCTTTCAGAAAGTGTCTATAGAAGCACCCTTTCTTTCAGAAAGTGTCTATAGAAGCACCCTTTCTTTCAGAAAGTGTCTATAGAAGCACCCTTTCTTTCAGAAAGTGTCTATAGAAGCACCCTTTCTTTCAGAAAGTGTCTATAGAAGCACCCTTTCTTTCAGAAAGTGTCTATAGAAGCACCCTTTCTTTCAGAAAGTGTCTATAGAAGCACGCTTTCTTTCAGAAAGTGTCTATAGAAGCACCCTTTCTTTCAGAAAGTGTCTATAGAAGCACCCTTTCTTTCAGAAAGTGTCTATAGAAGCACCCTTTCTTTCAGAAAGTGTCTATAGAAGCACCCTTTCTTTCAGAAAGTGTCTATAGAAGCACGCTTTCTTTCAGAAAGTGTCTATAGAAGCACCCTTTCTTTCAGAAAGTGTGTATAGAAGCACCCTTTCTTTCAGAAAGTGTCTATAGAAGCACCCTTTCTTTCAGAAAATGTCTATAGAAGCACACCTTCTCTCAGAAAGTGTCTAAAGAAGCACCCTCTATTTCCGAAAGGGTCTATAGAAGCACCCTATATTTCTGAGAGGATCTTCAGGAGCACCCTTTATTTCTAAAAGGGTATATAGAAGCACCCTTTATTTCTGAAAGGGTCTATAGAAGCACACCATATTTCTGAGAGGATCTTCAGGAGCACCCTTTCTTTTGGCTGAACTTAATGTTGTGGTACTTGTTATTTTTCGTTAAGCTTTAAATTTCTAATCAAAATGCATCTCAAACCCACGAAACACAGGAACACCATGTTCATCATCATGTGTTAAATATTGGCAGACGGGTTTGTTGGATGACTTCAAACCCGCTTGTCGAATAACTCGTTTCAGGAATATTTGCACATGTGTCCCAGGACGCAAAGAGAAAAAACAAAACGCAACGAAATAAAAATCCATCACTGTGCAATGAAGCGTGAAGTGAAGCATGAGGAATAAAAACAACAATTCAATTTTTGTGGTAACTTTGTTTGAACAAGTGATGCAGGATGTTTTTCGGATGAAATTCCAGTTTGTGGTTTGGGGCTGTTATGGTGGAAAAATGTTGGCTACAAGGCTTTTTTAAAGTCATGGCGTTTCAAAGAAAACAGTGAACAGTGAAAGACTACCTCAAAAAGTCACAACAATGATGGTGTGCTAAAAAGATGTTAATCAATACGGCGGGCCTCAGGGCCTTAAAACGAAATTCTCATGAAATTAGAAAAACGAAAAACGAATTCAAAACATTTAAACCATAAAATCAACAAAAGTTATTCAAAATGCCCGGGGATATGTACAGAGGTTTGGGTTTAGCTTCAAATTTTTATTAAATAAAACCAAAGGCAGCCGCTCAGCTCTGCCTTCTTTTATTTAATTTGAAAACTTTTATTCTTTTTCCGCCAACCTTCAAATTATGGGGTTTAATGACATCGGTTGGGCTTCAAATTGTGACAAATTTGCAACAAACCGTTTTTTTTTAATTCAATGCTTTTCAACTGCTTCTGCTTCTTCTTCGTGTTCCAATAATGATGGTCCTTTTTAATTTTGCCGCCGCATCATCAAAAGCAATACAAAAACAATAAACACGTGCAGCATGCCATTGACATTGCCACTGGCAGTGACAGTGTCACCGCCGATAGTTGGAACATCGTTACGTCGTGTCGTTGTGCAGTGTTATTTTTTGGGCTAATCTTTGAGAATTGCCTGCTTGCCAGCCGAATGTTTATTGTCCTCATTTGCAGGAAAGGAGGGGCCACGACATATGTTGCACGTACTCGCACACACACCCGCAGAGGAGGAAGCCAGTCGGCTGAAAATCGGCGGCGCGCCGCCGCCGCTCGTTTTCTTCGAGTCGAGCCGCCGCCGATTTCGTCGGCTCAAATCGGCTAAAAATCGCCAGTCGTCAAATTGGTAGAAACGGCGCGCGCCGATAATTTTCAGCAAAAATCCATGAAATTTCGCGATATACATAGTCCCGGTCCACACTAGACTAATTTCATTGAAAAAATTTCATGAAATTTTGCTTTCTGAGTAATTTCTGTAGTGGGGAATTTGATCTAATAACATCTAATTTGATGAAATTTTTTAATGAAATTCATTCTAGTGTGTATCGGGACTATGTTTAAACTACATGTTAACTAAGCTGAAATTTAGCCGCGAGTCGGTAAATAAGTCGGCGCGCCGCCGCCGATTGTCTTGCACAGACGTGAGCGAGCGAGCCGAAAAAATCGGTCGGCTTCGTTGTCTGCACACCCGCTTTGATTATGTTCACGTTTGTGGCCTGATTTTCCGTGTGCCCTGGCCGAAAATAATTGCAAATAAAAAGTGTCAACACTTGCATGTTGTGCGGCAATTTCTTTGTGCGATGGTGTGTCGGCTATAAGCCAAAGCGATAATGTTGCTGGAGAAAGGGTTTCGTGGATGCTGGGTAAGGGTTAAACAGAGCAACAATAGAAGCTTCATTAAAAGAGCAATAAAAATTTGTCACATTAGCAATAATTTAACGTTATTGCCCTGTGGACGGACGTTCGGTAAAGAAAATATGCGGGATAATTGATAACGAATTTGAGGGAAATGAAATTCAGGTGGGATTTTCCCAGCAAGAGATAAGTCAGAGCGATTGCAGACAGTTAATTTCCCATAGAATAGGAAGAAATGTTTATAGACAATGTATAAACGTGAATTTTTTAAAGAATATATTTTTGGGCCATCCATCCATAAAACGTGGATTTTTTAAACAATATTTTTCTTGGGCCATCCATCCATAAAACGTGGATTTTTTAAACAATATTTTTCTTGGGCCATCCTAACATAAAACGTGGATTTTTTAAACAATATTTTTCTTGGGCCATCCATCCATAAAACGTGGATTTTTTAAACAATATTTTTCTTGGGCCATCCTAACATAAAACGTGGATTTTTTAAACAATATTTTTCTTGGGCCATCCTAACATAAAACGTGGATTTTTTAAACAATATTTTTCTTGGGCCATCCATCCATAAAACGTGGATTTTTTAAAGAATATTTTTCTTGGGCCATCCATCCATAAAACGTGGATTTTTTAAAGAATATTTTTCTTGAGCCATCCACCCATAAAACGTAGATTTTTTAAAGAATATTTTTCTTGAGCCATCCACCCATAAAACGTAGATTTTTTAAACAATATTTTTCTTGGGACATCCATCAATAAAACGTGGATTTTTTAAACAATATTTTTCTTGGGCCATCCATCCATAAAACGTGGATTTTTTAAAGAATATTTTTCTTGGGCCATCCATCCATAAAACGTGGATTTTTAAACAATATTTTTCTTGGACCCTCCATCCATAAAACGTGGATTTTTTAAAGAATATTTTTCTTGGACCCTCCATCCATAAAACGTGGATTTTTTAAAGAATATTTTTCTTGGGCCATTCATCCATAAAACGTGGATTTTTTAAAGAATATTTTTCTTGGGCCATTCATCCATAAAACGTGGATTTTTTAAACAATATTTTTCTTGGGCCATCCATCCATAAGACGTGGATTTTTAAAAAATATTATTCTTGGCCCATCCATCCATAAAACGTGGATTTTTTAAAATATTTTTCTTGGGCCATCCATCAATAAAACGTGGATTTCTTAAAGAATATTTTTCTTGGGCCATCCATCCATAAAACGTGGATTTTTTAAAGAATATTTTTCTTGGGCCATCCATCCATAAAACGTGGATTTTTTAAAGAATATTTTTCTTGAGCCATCCACCCATAAAACGTAGATTTTTTAAACAATATTTTTCTTGGGACATCCATCAATAAAACGTGGATTTTTTAAACAATATTTTTCTTGGGTCATTCATCCATAAAACGTGGATTTTTTAAAACTATTTTTCTTGGGCCATCCATCCATAAAACGTGGATTTTTAAACAATATTTTTCTTGGACCCTCCATCCATAAAACGTGGATTTTTTAAAGAATATTTTTCTTGGACCCTCCATCCATAAAACGTGGATTTTTTAAAGAATATTTTTCTTGGGCCATTCATCCATAAAACGTGGATTTTTTAAAGAATATTTTTCTTGGGCCATTCATCCATAAAACGTGGATTTTTAAAAAATATTTTTTTCGGAATTTCGGGAATTTTTTAAAGTATATTTTTCTGAGTCTATTAACCCATAAAACGCAGATTTTTAAAGAATTTCTAAGGCTTTCAACTCATAAAACGTGGATTTTTTAAAACATATTTTCCTAAGACTATCGCCAATAAAAATATATTTTGTTCGCAAAAAAGACCTCTTGAGGTCTTCTATGGACAACAGAAGACCTCTTGAGCTCTTGCATAGAGAACAGAAGACATTTTAAGGTTTGCATAGACCGCAGAAGACCTCTTGATGTCTTTTGAAGAATCCCATCTCTTTGTTAATAAGGCCACAGTTCGACATTCGACATCCATTCAGCTCGAATATTATCACTCCATTCGGTTTGTCCAAACAGACGCACACTTACATGTAGTAGACTCCTATCCGCCCGTAAAATATTCCTTTTAGCTCCCTTCAGCTAGCCCAGACAAATAGCCTTTCAGATTAAAGCTGGCAAACTATCGATAGTCGGACTATAGTTTTGATCACTGTCGTAACGCTTTGTTTATAACGGACTTGGATGCAATTATGTTTTAAATAATTCGTGATAGATAACCCATTTAACTTGTTTTAGTGGCCGCGGTAACCTATGTTTTACGACATCAATCAAAACGATAGTCGGACTATGGATAGTTTGCCAGCTTTATTTCAGATCGTCTATAAGACACACATCAACTCGCCTATTAACCCTCCATTGAGCTTGTCTAAAAAGATTGCCTCCAGCTCATCTAGATCCATCAAGATTCCCTTCAGCTCGTCATTAAAGACTGCCTCCAGTCATAGAGATTACCATTTAGATTGTCTGTAAGGCTCACTTCAACTCGTCTATTAACACTTCCTTCAGCTCGTCTTTGAAGACTGCCTCCAGCTCGCCTATAAAGATTTCAATCAGCTTGATTATAAAGCCTCCCTCCGACTCGTCTATAAATAATGCCCCCAGCTCGTCTATAAATACTGCATCCAGCTCGTCTTTTAAGATTCCCATCAGCTCGTCTACAAAAATTCTTCGAGATCCTCTAAAAACACTCCCTTCAGTCCGTTTAAAAAGGCTCTTTTCAGCCCGTCTGCAAAGACTGCCTCCAGCTCGTCTAAATAGACTTTCTCTAGCTCTTCAAAAAAGACTTCCTCCAGCTCGTCTATAAAGACTGCTTTCAGCCATAAAGACTACCTTTCGGATCGTCTATTAAAACTCCTTTCGGTTTATCTATGAAGATTGTATCTAGCTCGTCTATAAAGACTCCCTTCAGTTCATCTATAAAGCCTCCCTCCGACTCGTCTATAAATACTGTATCCAGCCGTAAAGACTACCTTCAATTGGTCGCCGATGATAATTCCACCCGATCCCATAATACTTATATTTGCAGTTTTCAAGGACTATTGGCATCCTTAAACTACTTTATAGAAGACGTTATCTATAGAAGACTCTCTTCTGCTCATCCATAGAAGACTTCTTTCTTCAGGTCATGTGAAAGATCTTTTGTCTAGGGAAGACCTGTAAAAGGCCTGTTGTTGCAAAAAGGCCTGTAAACGGTGTTCTGCTTATAGAGGCTCTGTAAAAGGCCTCTCGTTAGAGACGACCTGTTAAAGTCTTCTTTTTAGAGAATACCTGTGAAAGGTCTGTATCCTAGAGAATACTTATGATATCGTTATAGGTATTCTGCCAATAGAAAACCTATGAAAAATCTTCTTTCTCAAGAAGTAATGGACA
The DNA here is from genome assembly GCF_047663935.1 of Musca autumnalis. Taxonomy (NCBI): domain Eukaryota; kingdom Metazoa; phylum Arthropoda; class Insecta; order Diptera; family Muscidae; genus Musca; species Musca autumnalis. The sequence goes on along the minus strand of NW_027411977.1, from coordinate 223,549,143 downwards.
ATTTCTCCTGTAAAAAATCTTCTGCCTAGAGAACACCCGTAAAAGGTCTTCTGCTTATAGAAGACCTGTGAAAGATCTTCCCTCTCTGTAAAAATCTTCTGCCTAGAGAACATCGGTAAAATGTCTTCTGCTTATAGAAGACCTGTGAACGATCTTCTCCCTGGAGAAGACCTGTCAAATGTCTTCTGCCCAGAGATGATCTGTAAAATGTTTTCTGCCCAGAGATGACCTGCAAAACGTCTTCCGACTTAAGAAGACCTGTAAAAAATCTCCTGCTTAGAAAAGAGTTATTAAAAGTCTTTTGTTTAGATAAGACCTCTGAAAAGTAATGTGCTTAGCGAGGACCTCTAAAAGGCCTCCTTCCTACAGAAGACCTGTGAAAGGTCTTCTGTTAGAGGATGTCTGTGAAAGGTCTTTTGCCCAGAGAACACCTGTAAAAAGACATACGTCATACTCGCTTATAGAAGACTCTCTTCTTCTCATCTTTTGTTTAAAAGGAAAGGTCTTTCTTTAGACGACCAGTAAAAGGTCTTCTGCTTGAGAAGACCTGTTAAAGTCTTCTTCCTAGAGAATGCCTGTGAAAGGTCTTTTGCCTAGAGAAGACTTGTGTGTTCTGCCTTGAAAAGACCTGTTTTAGGCATTCTGCCAATACAAACCTGTGAAAAATCCTCTTTCTCAAGAAGTCATGAAAAATTACTCCAGTTTCGAAAAGATCTGTAAAAAGTCTTCTGTCCAGAGAAGACCTGTAAAACGTCTTCTAACTTAGAAAAGGTATACTGCTTATAGAAGACCTGTGAACGATCTTTTCCCTAGAGAAGACCTGTAAAATATCTTCTGCCCAGAGATGACCTGTAAAACGTCTTCCGACTTAAGAAGACCAGTAAAAAATCGTCTGCTTAGAAAAGATTTATTAAAAGTCTTGTGCTTAGCGAAGACCTCTAAGAGGCCTCCTTCCTAGAGAAGACCTGTGAAAGATCTTCTGTTAAAGGATGCCTGGGAAAGGTCTTCTGCCTAGAGAACACCTGTAAAAGGTCCTACGTCATACTCGCCTATAGAAGACTCTCTTCTTCTCATCTTCTGTTTAGTAGGAAAGGTCTTTCTTTAGACGAACAGTAAAAGGTCTTCTGCTTGAGAAGACCTGTTAATGTATTCTTCCTAGAGAATACCTGTGAAAGTTATTTTGCCTAGAGAAGACTTGTGACAAGTGTCCTGCCTTGAAAATGCCTGTTATAGGCATTCTGCCAATTAAAAATCTGTAAAACATCTTCTTTCTCAAGAAGTCATGAAAAATTACTCCAGTTTCGAAAAGATCTGTAAAAAGTGTTCTGTCTAGAGAAGACCTGTAAAAGGTCTTCTATCTGGAGAAGACTTAGAAAAGGTCTACCGCTTATAGAAGACCGGTGAGCGATCTTCTCCCTAGAGAAGACCTGTAAAATATCTTCTGCCCAGAGACTGTAAAAAATCTCCTGCTTAGAAAAGATTCATTAAAAGTCTTTTGTTTAGATAAGACCTCTGAAAAGTAATGTGCTTAGCGAAGACCTATAAAAGGTCTCCTTCCTAGAGAAGACCTGTGAAAGATCTTCTATTAGAGGATGCGTGTGAAAGGTCTTCAGCCTAGAGAACACCTGTAGAAGGTCCTACTCGTCTATAGAAGAATCTCCTCTTCTCATCTTCTGTTTAAAAGGAAAGGTCTTTAGACGACCTACTCGTCTATAGAAGAATCTCTTCTTCTCATCTTCTGTTTAAAAGGAAAGGTCTTTAGATTCTTCTTCCTAGAATTCTTCTTCCTAGAGAACACCTGTGGAAGGTCTTATGCCTAGAGATACTTGTGACAAGTGTTCTGCCTTCAAAAGGCCTGTTATAGGTATTCTGACAATAAAAAACCTGTGAAAAATCTTCTTTCTTAAGAAGTCATGAAAAATTACTCCTGTTTCGAAAAGATCTGTAAAAAGTGTTCTGTCTAGAGAAGACCTCTAAAAGGGGTTCTAACTGGATAAGACTTAGAAAAGGTCTACTGCTTATAGAAGACCTGGGAACGATCTTCTCTCTAGAGAAGACCTGTAAAATATTTTCTGCCCAGAGATGGCCTGTAAAACGTCTTCTGACTTAAGAAGACCTGTAAAAATCTTCTGCTTAGAAAAGATCCATTAAAAGTCTTAGAGAAGACCTCTAAAAAGTCTTGTGCTTAGCGAAGGCCTCTAAAAGGTCTCCTTCCAAGAGCAGACCTGTGATAGATCTCTTGCCTAGAGAACACCGGTAAAAGTTATTCTGCCAGAGCAGACCTTTAAACGTTTTATTGTTTCGAAAATCCCCGTGAATTGTCCACTGCATCGAGAAGACATATAAAGAGCTATAGAAGATCTTCTGCGTCAATGAATCCCGTAAAAGCTCTTCTGTTTCGAGAAGACCTGTAAAAGAAATTCTACCTAGAGAAGAATTAGAAAATGCGTTCTGCTTAGGGAAAACCTCTTACAGGTATTCTACCTAGAACATACAAGTTACAAGACTTCTGCCTAGAGAAGGCCTGTAAAAGGAAAAACCTCTGAAAGGTCCTCTGTCTAGCGAAGATTTGTGATAGGTCCTCTACCTAAAAAATATATACCTTTTATTGGTATTCTGTCCATAGAAGACCTAAGAATGATCTTCTTTCTCGAGAAGTCCTGTAAAAGTTTTCCTGTTTCGAGAAGATGTAGAAAAGGTCCCCTGCCTAGAAAAGATCGGAAATGGGTCTTTTATCTGGAAAAGTCTTTTAAAATTTCGCCTGTCTACAGAAGTCTTGTAAAATTTCTTCTGCCTAGGGAAGACCTGTTAAATGTGTTCTAAAAGGTCTTCTGTCTCTAGAAGACCTGTCAAAGGTCTGCTACCTAGAGTAGATTGTAAGAGGTCGCCTGATCTTGAAGACTTTTAAATGGTCACCTGCCTAGATCTTATACAGGTTTTCCGGTTAAAATCTCGTTTTTTTGGGCCTAGAAGACCTATGAAAGTTCTTGGGTCTATAAATAAACTGTAAAACCTATTCTGTCCCTACAAAACCTGCCGCTAAAAATACATGTTAGGTGTTCCTTTTTAGAAGATCCCGTTTAAAGGCTTCTGTCTCTAGACAGGTTTTCCCATATATGATCTCTTTGCTCTGGAAACTTTTTTTCTGGCCCTAGAAAACCAGTGAAAGGCCTTTGGTCTATACATGAACTGTAAAACCTCTTCTGTCTCTACAAAACCTGCCGCTAAATAGACATGTTTAGTGTTGCTTTTTAGAAGATCCAGTTTAAGTCTTATGTCTCCAGATAGCCTGTTAAAGAGTTTCTGCTTCTAGAAGATCTGTTGAAAATCTCTAAAAGATTTATTGTCTCTTGGATACCTATTTAAGGTCTTCGGTTTCTAGAAGACCTATAGTGTCGTTGTTGATTGGCGTACTGGGTACTCCTCCACAAATATCATCTGTGGATTGCCGCGAAGCAAAAGTTGTTGTTGGGTTGTTCACTTAGTTGCAGTTGAATTTCTTTTCTTTACTGGAATAATTTGAAATTGGATCATAGGCTACTCTGCATTTACTTAGAACCTTTGCGTTTACATGTCATAACACACAGGTTTCTGTCGCCACCACCAAATTACAAAATTAAGTCTTTGTAGTTGCGTTGCCACTTGTCTCTCTTGTAGCTTCTAAAAGGTCTCTTTATTATTCTGTAAAAACGCCCATTTGGTCATCTATTAGCCTAACCGTTGGTAGTCCTCTAAAGACAACCTTTATCTCATCTATACAGACTTCCGTTGGTAATCGAAGCTTTTTGATCCATTATAAACGATTCATTCTCAATAAATGACTTCTTGCGTCTATATAAACCCTTCATTCACTTCTTTCCAGCAATACCGGAAACTTGCATTTCTAGCAAGAAGTCAATGAAGCGTTTATAAAATACCTTAGTCAGATATTAAAGCTCTCTTATGTCAGTCTATAAGACATATTTTTGTAGCTTTTCAAGATTCTCTTTTGGTTACCTATGAGGATGGTTTTGACTTCTAAAAAGAGTCTCCTTGGTTCGTTCATTCAATTAGCATATTGGACATCTAGGAATATCCTCTGGATATTAACTTTTACTCCTCAATAAAAAAACCCACCTCCTTAGGTCCTTGGCTCCATTGCATCTCCTATATAAAGGTTGACTTTGGTCGTTTCAGCATTTTACAAATATACATATCTTTCAAGGCTCATTTAAAGCCACCTTTATTTAATACGAATTCAATATATATTTCCTCCAAACTTTAAGCCTGTAACTGACACAAATCTCTCCAGATTACGTCAATCAAAAGAATTTCTTTCAAATAATTCAATTGCAGTCAACCTTTAAATCCTACGCAGCCTTTACATTCCAAACCCGCGTTAAATGTTATTTTAGGAATCAGAAAAACCACACCCCCTGTAACAAATTTCAAGGCGTGTCAAATGAGTAGCTTTGTTTTTCTACTTTTTTCAATTTCACTCAATTTGCAACGCATTTAAAATAATAAAAAAATTTCGAATTGTAATACAAACTTGTTTCGGGGTGTATTTTTTAAAACTACCATTCCCAAAATAATTTGGTTTTATTTTCCAATGGGGATGAATTTGTAAAGGAATAACAGAAGGGGGAGAAGATGTTGTACTTCAAAAAGTTGTTAGAAGGGGCGGGGTATAAATCATAGATTTCGTCAATTTGACAATTAATTTTAAAAAATTGTCTTAACAAAACTTGTTCTTAAAATCCCATTTTTTAGCTGATGGTCGCTCAGCATTCATGTTCTGAAAATTCTGCTATTCTGAACATGAGGATTAGATAACACAATAATGATTAACTATAAGGAGTTAACCCCTTCACCAGCACCTCTCTAAGTATTTGTTGACCCCTAAAGTGGTGTAATATACAGAGTAGATGATATAAACTGTCATCTCCTATGAAGCATAAGATGAGGATGATAAGATAAATGGCGACCAACATGGGTTTGTCACCTTAAATCAGCACATAGTAGTCAAATATCTTGATGTCGTCTCTAGACAACAGATGACCTCTTGCGTTCTATAATAGACAACAGATTGACCTCCTGAGGTGTTCTCTAGACAAAATACCTCAATAGGTCTTCTATTGAGGTTTATGATCGCCAATAAAAATATGTGTATTTTGTACAAAAAGCCCGTGACTTTTAAGGGATTTCTAGTGGTTGTCCTTGTTGTTCGCTCTTTCAGTCGCCTGCGAAGAATGTCCTACTCCATATCTAAATGACAACTTTCTGTCGTTTAGAAAGAACTCAAAATTATTTTTATTAAAATGGCGCCCAACGGGTGCTAGTCACTTTCTTTGGATAGTACATAAATATTTTTTTGGAATTGTCTATGACAGTTGCTATTTGAGGTCTCCCATAGACAAAAAAGACTTCGTAAGGTATCCTACGAACAAGAGAAGACTTCCCGAGATCTTCTGTAGACAACAGAAGGTCCCTCTCGAGGCCTGCTATAGACAACAGAAGGTCCCTTGAAGATATCTTTAGACAAAAGAAGGTCTCTTGAGGTTTTCTATAGACAGCAGAAGGCCTCTTGAGATCTTATCTAGACAACAGATAACCTCTTGGGGTCGTCTATTGACAACAGAAGGTCTCTTGGAGTCTTCTCTAGACAAAAGAAGACCTCTTGAGGTTTTTTTTATAGATAGCAGAAGACCACTTGAGGACTTCTATGGGCAATAGAAGACCTCATTAGGTATTCTATAGTCAGCAGAAGTCCTATTGAGGTCTTCTGTAGACAACACAAATTTTCTTGCACAACAGAAGACCTCTTGAGGCCCTCTATAGACATCAGAAGACCTATTCAGGTCTTCTATTGACAACAGATGAGGTCTTCTATAGTTAACAGAAGACCTCTTGAGGTCTTTTATAGAAGTCAAAGGAATTCTTGATGGCCTATTGAAGTCTTCTATAGACAACATATGACATCTTGAGGTCTTCCGTAGACGGCAAAAGATCTCTTGAGGTTTTCAATAGACAGAAGAAGATATCCTGATGTCTACTATAGACAACAGAAGACCTCTTGAGGTCTTCCATAGACAGCAGAAGACTTCTTGTGCTCTTCTATAGACAACAAAACCTGCAAGAGGTCTTATCTAGACAACAGATAAGCTCTTGTGGTCGTCTATGGACAACAGAAGGTTTCTTTTAGTCTTCTTTAGACAAAAGAGGGCCTCTTGAGTTCTTTTATAGACAACAGTAGAACAATTGAGGACTTTTATAGGCAACAGAAGACCTCTTGAGGCCTCAAGAGGTCTTCTGTAGACAACAGTAGACCTCTTGAGGTCTTCTATAGACAACAGTAGACCTCTTGAGGTCTTCTGTAGACAACAGTAGACCTCTTGAGGTCTTCTATAGACAACAGCAGACCTCTTGAGGTCTTCTATAGACAACAGTAGACCTCTTGAGATCTTCTGTAGACAACAGAAAACCTCTTGAGGTCATCTAGAGACAAAAGAAAAGCTCTTCTTTAGATAACAGAAGGCCTCTTGAGGTCTTCTACAGACAACAGAAGACCTCTTAAGATCGTCTAGTGACCACAGGGGTCCTCTATATACAATAGAAGATCTTTTGAGGTCTTCTACAGACAACAGAAGACCTCTAGACCTTCTAGTGACAATATATGTCCTCTTGGGGTCTTCTATAGACAACAAAAGACCTAATGAGGTCTTCAATCGACAACATAAGATCTTTTAAGGTCTCCTGTTTACAACAGAATACCTCTTGAGGTCTCTTATACACAAGAGGAGACCTCTTGAGGTCTTCTGTAGACAACAGTAGTCCTCTTGAGGTATTCTGTAGACAACAGTAGACCTCTTGAGGTCTTCTATAGACAACAGTAGACCTCTTGAGGCCTCAAGAGGTCTTCTGTAGACAACAGTAGACCTCTTGAGGTCTTCTGTAGACAACAGTAGACCTCTTGAGGTCTTCTGTAGACAACAGTAGACCTCTTGAGGTCTTCTATAGACAACAGTAGACCTCTTGAGGTCTTCTGTAGACAACAGTAGACCCTTGAGGTCTTCCATAGACAACAGTATACCTCTTGAGGTCTTCTATAGACAACAGTAGACCTCTTGAGGTCTTCCGTAGACAACAGTAGACCTCTTGAGGTATTCTATAGACAACAGAAGACCTCTTGAGGTCTTCTGTAGACAACAGTAGTCCTCTTGGGGTCTTCTATAGACAACAGTAGACCTCTTGAGGTCTTCCGTAGACAACAGTAGACCTCTTGAGCTCTTCTATAGACAACAGTAGACCTCTTGAGGTCTTCTATAGACAACAGTAGACCTCTTGAGGTCTTCTGTAGACAACAGAAAACCTCTTGAGGTCATCTAGAGACAAAAGAAAAGCTCTTCTTTAGACAACAGAAGGCCTCTTGAGGTCCTCTATAGACAACAGAAGACCTCTTAAGATCGTCTAGTGACAACAGGGGTCCTCTATATACAATAGAAGATCTTTTGACGTCTTCTACAGACAACAGAAGACCTCTAGACCTTCTAGTGACAATAAATGTCCTCTTGTGGTCTTCTATAGACAACAAAAGACCTAATGAGGTCTTCAATCGACAACATAAGATCTTTTAAGGTCTCCTGTTTACAACAGAATACCTCTTGAGGTCTTCTATACACAAGAGGAGACCTCTTGAGGTCTTCTATAGACAACAGTAGACCTCTTGAGGTCTTCTGTAGACAACAGTAGACCTCTTGAGGTCTTCTGTAGACAACAGTAGACCTCTTGAGGTCTTCTGTAGACAACAGTAGACCTCTTGAGGTCTTCTGTAGACAACAGTAGACCTCTTGAGGTCTTCTATAGACAACAGTAGACCTTTTGAGGTCTTCTGTAGACAACGATAGACCTCTTGAGGTCTTCTGTAGACAACAGTAGACCTCTTGAGGTCTTCTGTAAACAAGAGTAGACCTCTCGAGGTCGTCTAGAGACACAAGAAAAGCTCTTCTATAGACAACATAAGGCCTCTTGAGGTCTTCTACAGACAACAGAATGCCTCTTGAGGTCTTCTACAGAAAACATAAGACCCCTTAAGATCGTCTAGTGACAACAGGGGTCCTCTATATACAACAGAAGATCTTTTGAGGTCTTCTCAGTCTTCTAGTGACAATAGATGTCCTCTTGGGGTCTTCTATAGACAACAAAAGACCTAATGAGGTCTTCAATCGACAACATAAGATCTTTTAAGGTCTCCTGTTTACAACAGACTACCTCTTGAGGTCTTCTATACACATGAGGATACCTCTTGAAGTCTTCTGTAGACAACAGAAGGCCTCTTGAGGTCTTCCATAGGCAAAATATGGAATATTGAGGTCTTCTTTAGACAACAGAAGACCTCTTGAGGTTTGCTACAGACAACAGGGGACCTCTTGGGGTCTTGCGTAGACAACATAAGACCTCTTGAGGTCTTCTATAGACAACGGAAGGCCTTCTATAGATAACAGATGACCTGGTGAGGTCTTCTATAAACAACAGAAGTCCAGTTAAGGTCTTTTATAAACAACAGAAGGCCTCTTAAGATCTTCCATACACAACAGATAACCTCTTCATTTGCTCTATAAACAACAAAAAACCTTTTTGAGGTCGTCTAAAGGCAACAAGAGACCTCTTGAGATCTTTTTGAAGTCTTCTATAAACAACATATGACTTCTTGAGGTCTTCTATTAACCTCAGAGGACCTCTTAGGGTCTTCTATGGACAACATAAGACTTCTTTAGGTCTTCTATAGACAACAGAATATTCCTTGAGGTCTACTATAGGCAGCAGAAGACCTCTTGAGGTCCTCTATACACAACAGATGACTTATTGAGGTCTTCTATAGACCTCTTAGGGCCTTCTATAGACAACATAAGACCTCATGAGATCTTCTATAGGCAACAGACGACTCCTTGAGGTCTTCTATAGGCACCGGACAACGGAGGGCCTCTTAGGGCCTTCTTTAGATAACATTAGACCTCTTGAGGTCTTCTTTAGGCAACAGAAGACTGCTTGAGGTCATCTATAGACAACAGAAGACTCCTTGAGGTCTTCTATAGGCATTAGAAGACCTCTTGAGGTGCTTTTGAGGTCTTCTATACATAACAGATGACCTCTTGAAGTCTTCTATAGGCAACCGAAAACCTCTTGAGGTCTTCCATAGACAACAGAAGACTTATTGTGGTATTCGTATGAAACGGATGACTTCTTGAGGTCTTCTATAGACAACAGAAGACATCTTAGGGTCTTCTTTGGACAACAAAAAACGTCTTGAGGTCGTCTATAGACAACAGAAGGCCTGTTGAGGTATTCTACAGACAATCGAAGAACTCTTGAGGTCTTTTATAGGCAACATAACACCTCTATATATTGACAACAGAAGACCTTTTGAGGTCTCGTATAGACAATAAAATACCTTTTGAGATTTTCATAGGCAGCAGCAGACCTATCTTCTAAAGGCAACATAAGTCTCTTTAAAATTTTCTATAGACAACATGAAGGTTCTTTATAGGTTTTAGAAAAAACAGAAGACCTCATAATTCATTCCTTAAAATATCTTCAACATTTCTTAATATTTTCACTCACCTTTGAAGGCTCCCTGAAGATCTTGAGTGAGTTATTCTCCAACTGACTTTTAGCCCAAATTCTTTCAAATAAGCCGAAACATGCTTAGGCTTTATATTTACTTTTGGTTACAAAATCCACAACCGAACACTTTGAAATACGAGCTTCAATTGAAGAATGTTCTTCAACTAAAGCATAACGGCTAAAACAGCATCAAATGAGGCTAAATCCTGATGCCAAATGGCTTAAACCCAGTACGCAAAGCTACTCAAATGCAATCATGCATAAACTGCACTCCAAAACATTCCACAAGAAGCACAAAAAAAAAAACACTCAAAAATTCTTTTGGAAAAAAACACCACCAATATTTCTAAATTTAGAACTGCAGCATAAGCAGACCTTAACTGCTAGCTAGCAAGGAAACGCTCAGCCAATGGCCTGGCCACACTTCAGTGAACATGGCCCAAGCGTCATTCCCCAGGAATGGTATTCAGCCAATGAATTACTTCCTTACTTGCTGAGGGATGAATCTTCCAGAGGGGAGGATTTTTATAACACAGTCATCATCATCGGAATTGTTTACGCAATGAGTTCGTCCATCATCCAACGTCTTTAACTACTAATGAATGACAAAAGCAAATAAACAACAAACAAACAAACATAAGTATTACACAAGCTATACAAATAAACACAGCAAAGCAGAGGACCACGAGGACGAAATGAACTGCCGCCGTACAAATAAAACGCCATTTGTTCAACCATCAAACGTCACCAAGAAATTTAACCAAAAACATCAACACTCATAGCGTGCTGTGGATTGCCACTGCCAGCGACTGTCGCCCGCCAGTCAGTGCATGTGTCTCTGACACTCTGATTTGATGCTGGATCAGATCGTATCGCTTATTTGAATACATGGCGTGTTGTACATATTTACATGGGAAATTAATTAACATTGTCACATTAACGACAGAGCGGGGCAACGAATGGGTGAGGATTGTTGTTGATTGAGCTATGCTGGGTATAAAGTTGCACAAAAACAAGGTTTAATCCAGGAGATTTTGAGCATTTTACATTTGAAGTTATTCTGGTTTTCAATGAGTGCTAAAGGACGTTTTATGTTATTCAGGAAAATACTAGTTAAAAAAGATACTCTGATATTATACCGAACGGGTTCTTTTATTCTGACTTTCAGAAAGGATGATTCCATATTTCCTTTCCAAAAGAAAGTGGGCCTCTGAAGACTCTTTCCGAAAGACCCTTTCTGTTAGAAAAAATCTTATGATAGTCTGTTTCTGAAAGAAAGGGTGCTTCTATACACACTTTGTGAAAAAGGGTGTTTCTATAGATCCTTTCTGTTAAAAAGGGTGCTTCTATAGATCCTTTCTATTAAAAAGAGTGCTTCTATAGACCTTTTCTGGGAGGAAGTGTGTTTCGTATAGACCCTTTCTGGAATCAAGGACGCTTATATAGACCCTCTCTCTAAGAAAGGATGTTTCTATAGACCCCTCCTGACAGAATGGGTGCCTCTATAACCAATTTTGCAAGAACGGGTGCATCTGTAGTCTCTTTCTGCAAGAAATGGTGCTTCTTTATACCCTTTCTGCAAGAAAGGGTGCTTCTGTATACCCTTTCTGCAAGAAAGGGTGCTTCTGTAGACTCTTTCTGCAAGAAAGGGTACTTCTGTAGATCCTAAGTGCAAGAAAGGGTGCTTTTGTAGACCCTTACTGCAAGAAAACGTGCTTCTGTAGACCATTTCTGCAAGAAAACGTGCTTCTGTAGACCATTTCTGCTTCTGCAGACTTTTTCTGCAAGAAAGGGTACTTCTGTAGACCCTAAGTGCAAGAAAGGGTGCTTTTGTAGACCCTTACTGCAAGAAAACGTGCTTCAGTAGACCATTTCTGCAAGAAAACGTGCTTCTGTAGACCATTTGTGCAAGAAAGGGTGCTTCTGTAGACCATTTCTGCAAGAAAGGGTGCTTCTGTAGACCATTTCTGCAAGAAAGGGTGCTTCTGTAGACTCTTTCTGCAAGAAAATGTGCTTCAGTGGACCAAATCTGCAAGAAAGGGTGCTTTTGTAGACCCTTTCTTCAATAAAGGGTGCTTCTGTAGACTCTTTCTGCAAGAAAGAGTGCTTCTGTAGACCCCTTTGTGCAGTAAAGGGTGCTTCTGTAGACCCTTTGTGCAAGAAAGGGTGCATCAGTGCTCCTTTTCTGAAAGAAAGGGTGCATCTATAGTCGCCTTCTGCAAGAAAGGGTGCTTCTGTAGACCCTTACTTCAATAAATGGTGCATCTATACTCACATTCTGAAAGATGAGGTGCATCTATACTCCCTTTCTGAAAGATGGGGTTAATCTATAGTCCCCTTCTGCAAGAAAGGGTGCTTCTGTAGACCCTTTCTGCATGAAAGGGTGCATCTATAGTCCCTTTCTGCATGAAAGGGTGCATCTATAGTCCCTTTCTGCATGAAATGGTGCATCTATAGTCCCTTTCTGCATGAAATGGTGCATCTATAGTCCCTTTCTGCAAGAAAGGGTATTTCTGTAGACCTTTTTTCAAGAAAGGGTGCTTCTGTACACCTTTTTTCAAGAAAGGTTGCTTCTGAAGAACCTTTCTGCAAGAAACGGTGCTTCTGTAGACCCTTTCTGCAAGAAAGGGTGCTTCTGTAGACCTTTTCTTCAAGAAAGGGTGCTTCTGTAGACTTTTTTTCAAGAAAGGTTGCTTCTGAAGACCCTTTCTGCAAGAAACAGTGCTCCTGTAGACCCTTTCTGCAAGGAAGGGTGCTTCTGTAGACCCTTTCTGCAAAAAAGGGTGCTTATGTAGACCTTTTCTTCAAGAAAGGGTGCATCTTTAATCCCTTTCTGCAAGAAAGGGTGCTTCAATAGACTCTTCTGCAAGAAAGGGTGCTTCAATAGACTCTTCTGCAAGAAAGGGTGCTTCAATAGACCCTTCTGCAAGAAGGGTGCATCTTTAATCCCTTTCTGCAAGAAAGGGTGCTTCAATAGGCCCTTCTGCAAGAAAGGGTGCTTCAATAGACTCTTCTGCAAGAAAGGGTGCTTCAATAGGCCCTTCTGCAAGAAAGGGGGCTTCAATAGATCCTTTTGCAAGAAAGGGTGCTTCAATAGGCCCTTCTGCAAGAAAGGGGGCTTCAATAGATCCTTCTGCAAGAAAGGGTGCTTCAATAGACCCTTCTGCATGAAAGGGTGCTTCAATAGACCCTTCTGTAAGAAAACGTGCTTCAATAGACCCTTCTGCAAGAAAGGGTGCTTCTAGGGTCTAAGAAATGGTGCTTCTATACACCCTTTCTCTAAGAAAGGATGCTTCTATAGACCCTTTCTCTTAGAAAGGGAGCTTCTATAGACCCTTTCTCTAAGAAAGGGTGCTTCTATAGACCCTCTCTCTAAGAAAGGGTGCTTCTATAGACCTTTTTTCTAAGAAGGGGAGCTTCTGTAAACCCTTTCTTCAAGAAAGGGTGCTTCTGTATACCCTTTCTGCAAGAAAGGGTGCTTCTTTATACCCTTTCTGCAAGAAAGGGTGCTTCTGTATACCCTTTCTGCAGGAAAGAGTGCATCTATAGCTCCTTTCTGCAAGAATGGGTGCTTCTATAGACCCTTTCTCTAAGAAAGGGTGCTTCTATAGACCCTTTCTCTAAGAAAGGGTGCTTCTATAGACCCTTTCTCTAAGAAAGGGTGCTTCTATATACCCTTTCTCTAAGAAAGGGTGCTTCTATATACCCTTTCTCTAAGAAAGGGTGCTTCTATATACCCTTTCTCTAAGAAAGGGTGCTTCTATAGACCCTTTCTCTAAGAAAGGGTACTTCTATAGACCCTTCTGCAAGAAAGGGTGCATCTGTAGACCCTTTCTCTAAGAAAGGGTGCTTCTATAGACCCTTTCTCTAAGAAAGGGTACTTCTATAGACCCTTCTGCAAGAAAGGGTGCATCTGTAGACCCTTTCTCTAAGAAAGGGTGCATCTGTAGACCCTTTCTCTAAGAAAGGGTGCTTCTATATACCCTTTCTCTAAGAAAGGGTGCTTCTATAGACCCTTTATCTCCGAAAGGGTGCTTCTATAGACCCTTTCTCTAAGAAAGGGTGCTTCTATAGACCCTTTCTCTAAGAAAGGGTACTTCTACAGACCCTTTCTCTAAGAAAGGGTGCTTCTATAGACCCTTTCTCTAAGAAAGGGTGCTTCTATAGACCCTTTCTCTAAGAAAGGGTGCTTCTATAGACCCTTTCTCTAAGAAAGGGTGCTTCTATAGACCCTTTCTCTAAGAAAGGATGCTTCTATAGACCCCTTCTCTAAGAAAGGGTGTTTCTATATACCCTTTCTCTAAGAAAGGGTGCTTCTATAGACCCTTTCTTCAATAAAAGGGTGCTTCTGTAGACCCTTTCTGCAATAAAGGGTGCTTCTGTAGACCCTTTCTGCAATAAAAGGGTGCTTCTGTAGACCATTTCTGCAAGAAAGGGTGCTTCTATAGACCATTTCTGCAAGAAAGGGTGCTTCTGTAGACCCTTTCTGCAATAAAAGGGTGCTTCTGTAGACCATTTCTGCAAGAAAGGGTGCTTCTATAGACCATTTCTGCAAGAAAGGTTGTTTCTGTAGGCCCTTTCTGCAATAAAGGGTGATTCTGTAGACTCTTTCTGCAAGAAAGCGTCCTTCTGTAGACCCTTTCTGCATTAAAGGGTGCTTCTATAGTCCCTTTCTGAAGTAAAGTGTGCTTCTATAGACCTTTTTTCAAAAACGGGTGTATCTATACTCCCTTGTGGGTGTATCTACACTCCCTTGTGCTTTATTAGACCCTTTCTGCAAGAAAGTGTGCATCTATAATCTCTTTCTGCAAGAAAGGATGCTTCTGTATACCATTTCTGCTAGAAAGGGTGCATCTATAGTCCCCTTCTGAAAGAAAGGGATGAGTTACATGGATTTTCTTTTGATTCTCTCTGACGGTTAATTTCTGGCCATACCTATTAGAAACCTTGGATTTCTTCAGAACGTTGTTCTCTACAGAATCGTTCAGTTGTTAACAAAGACTGACTATAAACAATTTAATTATTATACAAATGGCGCCCAGATTGGGTTTGTCACTTAAATCTAAGTTCTTTTAACAAAAAACTCTTTTGGTCACCCAAAAAGGATCTCAACCTTTATTCATTCTAGTTCAAAACCGTTTTTTCTATAAAGATTTGGATTATAATGGAATTGGCGACCCATGTGGGACTAATTGTTTACAAGACCAAACAGGTGTTTTTTTCTTGCGACCAAATGTATTCTTGGTTATCGTCAAAAGTTATGGACGAGCAAAATTAAGATTTTTAGGCGTCTATATCAGGGTTTCGGAGTCGAGGTATTTTTTGCTCGACTCCGACTCCAGACTATATTTTTTTCACGACTCCGGCTCCGACTCCGGGCCGACTCCGAGAGTAAATTCCAATACCACTAAGAATTAATAAAATGCGCACAAATTTTTAACTTTTTCCTATATTTGGCCCCATATATGCTAATCTGTTGGTTTTTCCTAAAATATTCTTTAGAATAGCATTCGTTCGAATATAATACATATTTTTGGGCTTATCAAGGACAACAAAGATTAATCCTTCATCGACCGATTGTGTAAAAAATAGATTTTACGGAAATAATGGATAGAGAAATTCAAATTTCAAATTTTTGGCTTAGAACTGGAGGACAAACGGACAAACACAATTTAAAGAATTAAATCGTTCGATGAATTACTATAATTTGATGTACATATTTACTAGATTTTTTTCGAATCACCTAATAATTAAGATTTTATCTATTCTTATGTAAAAAAATAAAATATTATACAGGGATAAGGGGTTGTAAAAAAGTCATAACACAGTAACCATCCGAATTTCATACATATTTAATAACTAATACGAAATGTATAATATTAAAAAAAGAACTAACAATTTTGTAAAATTGGAGTAGTAAATTCCCTGTTTGTATATTGAAAATTATTTTTTTTTCAAATATTTTTAAAATTTATTTAAACTTTTAAAAATGTTTCCAAGTTTGTCCACCTCCAAATTGATTTTGGAAGATAGCTGGGTGACTGAACTAATAAATTGAGAAATAAATTCTTGCTCAAATTTGCCACAGTTAAAAAAGTGGATTTTTCTATTTTAAGATGGGAAAATTTTTTGGAAATACCTGTTGTGATTGTACGTAGTATCCAATTGAAATAGAACGATAATACCCACATCTATCAACCGATTTTTTTTAAATTTAATATTTAAGGGTTTCAGAGTGTAGAAAACAAGTATGTGTTAGTTTTTTGAAAATAGGTCCCCACATAAAAGTACCGTCCGATTTTAGATATTTTGTAGATTTTACCGACACTTTATGACCGATTCGGCTGAAATTTGGTATTTCGGCCTCTTGGAAGATACCTTCGTACCAAAAATTATTAACATAGGTCAATGTTTTGGTTTAGACCCCAAACAACGGGACCACCCTGTTCAACAAATTTTGGCTGTTTTTGGTCATTTTGGTCGCTAAAAAGTAAGAATTGCTGTTTGTACACATTTAATATAAATAATAATTAATTTCAATACAAAATGGACGTTAAAATAGTTTTGGCCAGAAAATTTGGATTTGAGACCATTGTGCTTTGTTACATTTTCAATTCAAGGTCAAAAAGGACATGGAAGGAACTGAGCTAGTAGGAAAATATATTCCCTCATTTTATTTAACTGAAAACATGTTATCTCAAAATGATGCAACAATAAAGCCAAATAAATGTAAATATCAATACGCCATAACTCAGAGACTTCAGCTAAGGGATCCCTTGGGGTTCTTTATATACGCAATAGGGGCCTTCATTCTTAAAGGGAATTTTACGCCCCCAGACGTCGACTTTTATTTTGTGTCACAGTGTAATCAGTAGGATTTAACATAGAGACCACAATGTCTTTCTTAGGAGTCCAACAGGTCCTTTAATAGAAGACAAGGATGACCTTTAAGAACCGTTTATACGAAGTTCGTATGTTCTAGAAAGATGTTTATTGAGATCTAAGGTAACTTTTTGTAGTTAGTTGTTTGCTTCAAACTTGGTCTGTTTCATATCTGTAGACCAAAACCCGAGAACATATGTTGAAATAAATTTTACCTTGGCAATTTTGACCTTGAAGATGAAGTTTGATGGATTTTAAATGTTCCCAATTTTTAATCTTTACGAGAAGAGCTACGAGACCTATAACCGCGAAGGTTGATAAGATAGAGAAAAACGGCGAAATACATGTCTTATCTTTTTTGGTCTTCTATCACAATTCGATGTCGGAATGTGGTTAATAATTTTCGTGTCGCATAGTGTAATATATGTACCGTTTGCTTATATATTTTCTTATAGCTTTCTGTTAAAATAAGTAATGATTTTTGAAAAAATTGGTGTCCCGAATTTAATGTAATAAAAAAATTTGCCCGGAGTCGGAGTCGAGTTATTTTTTTCGACTCAGACTCCGACTCCGACTCCGAAACCCTGGTCTATATACGGTCTTTGGTTAACATGAATTTTGTTAAGGTAACGTTGGGCGTCACTCAACAACATGGAAGGGTAAATAAAAGAGACGCTCAAAAAGAAGAATGGGGTCTTTTAAATAGGAAAATGTGGTCGTTGGTTAACATGATTTAGTTTGAGAAAAAAACTACATGTCCGACTCTGCTTCATTAATAATTTGATTGATATAGTCATAACCTATAGGAATAGGATATTTGAAGGCCAGATAAAGGCGTTCAAAAAAGTCAACAAAAAACCATGTAGATAACTAAAATGGCGACCAACGTGGGTTTAATTATTAATCATTAATTGTTAATTATTAAATAAGATTTTTTCTACCCTTATATCGAAAAGAAAAAACAACTTAAATTCAATCCTATGATCATCACCGCCTTAACAGGCAAACTTAATATAAGAAATTACCAATTGTTATTAACATTGGGCGCCATTTTTTAAGTTTTCGCCTATTAACTCAAATTCCTACCAATCTTAAAACCTTAGGAGACAGTTCCTTAAACTATTTTTATAAACCGTAATTTTTTGTTTGATCTCACATTCTTTACAGTGCATTCGTTATTGGCTTTGTTTCTTTTTTAAAGTTTACCAAAAATATGTAACTAATTTACATGTCTGTGCAAACATTTACTTAGGCTTTAAATTGTCGAAAGAAAAATTCCTCTTTATCTAATTCTATGAATATTCAAGTGTCACATGCAAATTTTAATGAATATTCTCAGGGGTATTTTTTTGGTGGCTGCGGTGGAGTGTAAATGACACAATGTGGCCGGCAACAGGGTCGACAGGCAGAGAGACAACAGACTGACAAAGGCAATTATTAGGCAACAGCCCAGGAGATAATAGACAAGCTATTGTGGTGATATAAAAAAGGTCAAATAGAATAGAAAGCACACATTTTATGGAGCTTGTCATGGCATTGCTTTAATATTAAATTCAAAAAATTTAAATTCGTAAGCTTTAAAAAAGTATCAATGATAGATGAAACGTTATTTGCTTCCTTCTTCTTGATTCCTTCCTTATTTGCTTTTACAAAAATTAAAAACAGCTCTCTGTCTGATGTTTTCAATTTTGCCGTTGATTCTTCATTTTTCATCCATCCAGTCATGCATTCTTCGGACTTTTTGTCATAAATTATGATTTTTGCGCCTCCTCATAGTCTTTGTTGTTGTTTTTTGCTTCTTGTTGTGTTAGTTCTTCTTCCTATTCAGTTTCATCCATGAAGTGTAACTAATTTTTCTTAGTACTTCCACTCTCGTTTCCTTTCTCTCCCTCTCTCTCGCTCATCCCTTTCCATCCAGCGTATTCATTTCCATATAGGATAGTCGAAGTGTCATTTACAATGACAATCAAGATTCTTTGTTGCCATTTTCTCCATCCTGTCATTTGAAGCGACAGCGAGGAGCATGCGACAAGTGAACAGACGATAGAGGCAATGGCTGACTGACGGCAAGACAAAATGTTTTGTGACAATTGATTTTAAAGGAAAATAAATTTTTCTTGCTTCTTTTTCTTCTTCTTGTTTTGCTAGGCGTTTATTGTTTATGCAGAAAGTTGAGCCTTTTTGCCTTCGTTCGTCTGTTAAATGGATGAATGGCTGGCGCGAAAACATGGAGATGTCACTTCTTTGACAAGTGTATTTAGACTGGATGTAAATGTGTCGGGTAATGTGTGTGTGAATATATGCAGCCGCAATACCGCAACAAATATGTATTGACAGCACGAGCCTTATCGCTTAAGAAAGAAAGGGGAAAGTGTTTTTTTCGCAGAAATTCAATACTGTCTGTAAAGTTTTAAATAACTTGGTAAATGTATTAGAAATCTTTAAGAAAATAATTTGAAAATTTAAAATAGTTGTCAAAGTGATATTCGCAATAGAAGGAACAATTAATTGAAATAATGTGACAAGCACATACGTTGGGCGCCATTTTAGAAATTATTAAATAAAAGTTTTTATTTTTATTTTTATTTTTATTTTATTTTGTTTTATTTTATTTTCTTTTATTTTTATTTTATTTTATTTTATTTTATTTTATTTTATTTTTATTTTTTTTTATTTTATTTATTTCGAATGGGTAACCAAGCCTATAAGGCCATCTATGTTACAAAAGCAAAGTTATCCTAAACTACACCTAACTCTGAACTTAATCCTTAAAACTAAATAAAGATATAAACATATTTAATAATAATTTCTAATTAAACGGGGTTTAAGCATATACTACTCCAAACAAATATAAAAGCATATCATATATTAAATTTAATATCTTATTTCATATTTAAATGAGAAGAAAATATAAACAAGTTTCAGCGACAACTCCAAAAACAGAATCTGGCCATTAATAAATTAAAACAAGACATATTACATTCAGATATCATGAGATTGGGAATAAGCGTACAATTTAGATTTAAAAGAAATAAGTGATCCCCCAAGATTATTAAATGCACGCGAAACTCTGATAAAAAATGACTTCTCTAGCACTGGCGTGATTCTTGGCAAAATAATTTGCAAATTCCTCTCCGACCTACCGAAGGAAAACAGTTCGAAAACGCACACTGGTGTCTTCAACTTAACTCTTATACAAATATAAAAGACACCTAATGATAACAAAATTACTAAAACTACAACCGAGAAAGCTCTCGACATAGCTTGAAATATGCTGACGCCAATTTATGGAATAAATGTACCGTACCACTCTATTAAACAATAAACGCAATTTACGCAGGACATTACCACACGTACCACTAAAAACTTCAATACCATACAAAAACATAGGCATTATCAACGCATGAACAACACGAACTTTTACAACTCGAGGCAACACGATATCCAACGTGTATAACTTTCTAAGTGCAAAGTTAACCTTGGACACAACCGTATTAACATGCGCCTCAAAAGTAAGATTTTTGTCAACAACAACACCCAGACAATTTAACTTATTAACAACATCTATAACATTATTATGGATGGAAATAGTAATTGAACCTTCGGGGATATTGCCAAAATGCATTGCCTTTGTTTTATTGGCATTAACACACAAACCATTAACAGACATCCAGTTATTTTATTTTATTTTATTTTATTTTATTTTATTTTATTTTATTTTATTTTATTTTATTTTATTTTATTTTATTTTATTTTATTTTATTTTATTTTATTTTATTTTATTTTATTTTATTTTATTTTATTTTATTTTATTTTATTTTATTTTATTTTATTTTATTTTATTTTATTTTATTTTATTTTATTTTATTTTATTTTATTTTATTTTATTTTATTTTATTTTATTTTATTTTATTTTATTTTATTTTATTTTATTTTATTTTATTTTATTTTATTTTATTTTATTTTATTTTATTTTATTTTATTTTATTTTATTTATTTTTTTATTTTATTTTATTTTATTTTTATATTTTTATAGTTTAACTCCTTGAAAATGGAGAAGAGGGCACTACAGTCAAGCAATGTGGAGTCCTTGGAAGCGACAAACGCAGCCTAAGGAGAATACCCTACATTGGGCGCCATTCCACTATTGCATCACGACAGCTGCCTTAATAGGGAACATAAAGAACCAAAGGCAATTTAATGCGAATATCTTACATCGGGCGCCATTTCAGTATTTGGTCGATCTCTTCATAAACGACACAAACATTTTACTTACAGACGATTTTTGTCGACGATTGAAGCGGACGAGAAAGACGAAGTCATCATTGGCGAAGGTAGCCTTGTACGCAATAGCATGGGCAATTAATTGGGATAATGTGGCAAACACACGTTGGGCGCCATTTCACAAATAACACTGTGAACCGAAATTTTGGGGCAGAGATAATTCCGTTTGGGTATGAAAGCCCTCGGTGAGTATCTTAAGAATCCCGAAGGATAGATCCGCCGCTAAAACAACAGTTAACAAAGATATAACGCTAATTTCAGATTCCTTACAGGGTCTTCAGCAGAAACTTCTTCACGCTATAACTTGGAAGTTCGACTTACAGCGGATCTGTCCTTCGGGATTCTTAATGGAATAATTGTAGATGGCCAACAATGCACTAAAATCGAGCAATATGGAGTTCTTGAAAGCAAAAAAAAGGAGTCTAAGGAGAATGCCCTACGAGTCACGGCAGCCGTTTTTATAGGGGACACAATGAAACAAAGGGATTCTAGGCGCCTAAACCTGACCTGGCAACCAAAAATAGTCTTGGTTATAGTGATTAGAGTTCAAGCAATGTGTTTGTAAAAAAACAAGAAAAGAATTCATAGAGACGAAGGGAAGGAGGTCTACAAAGACAAGGAAAAAGTTGTTGCCTTATGGACATGCAAACCTAAAGGTAAGGTCACATTAGGCAAATATTTGCTCCAGCGACCGGCATTGTGCACTTACTGAGATCAAGTGAGTGTTAATAATACATTGAATTTATGCTCACTTGCTTTTAGTAAGTGCACATTGCCGGTCGCTGGAGCAAATATTTGCCTAATGTAACTGTACCTTAAGACTTTGTAGTCTTCGGTTAATATGACATACGGTGGGCGTCATTCAAGTGGATGAAAAGGGAAATGCTCAACGATCAATAAGAAGAATTAAACCACATGTTAGATTGGTAGACGATCGAAGGGATCTCTCGGATGAGAAAAATTGAGTCGTAAGTTAAGATGAAAGAGTCCAAAGAAGCACCCTTCTTTCAGAAAGATTCCAAAGAAGCGCCCTTTCTTTCAGAAAGAGTTCAAAGATGCACCCTTTCTTTCAGAAAGAGTTGAAAGAAGCACCCTTTCTTTCAGAAAGATTCCAAAGAAGCACCCTTTATTTCAGAAAGAGACCAACGACGCGCCTTTTTTCTTTGAAAGAGTTCGGAGAAGCACCCTTTCTTTCAGAAAGAGTTGAAAGAAGCACCCTTTCTTTCAGAAAGATTCCAAAGAAGCACCCTTTATTTCAGAAAGAGACCAACGACGCGCCTTTTTTCTTTGAAAGAGTTCGGAGAAGCACCCTTTCTTTCAGAAAGATTCCAAAGAAGCACCCTTACTTTCAGAAAGAGTCCAACGAAGCGCCGTTTTTCTCAGAAAGAAGCACCCTCTCTTTCAGAAAGATTTCAAAGAAGCATCCTTTCTTTCAAAAAGATTCCAAAGAAGCACCCTTTCTTTCAGAAAGAGTCCAACGACGCGCCCTTGTTCTCAGAAAGAGTCCAACGACGCGCCCTTTTTCTCAGAAAGCGTCCAAAGAAGCACCCTCTCTTTCAGAAAGAGTTCAAAGAAGCACCTTTTTTTAAGAAAGATTCCAAAGAAGCACCCTTTCTTTCAGAAAGAGTCCAACGAAGCGCCCTTTTGTAAGAGAAAGGGTCTATCGAAGCGCCCTTTTGTTAGAGAAAGGGTCTATCGAAGCGCCCTTTTGTTAGAGAAAGGGTCTATCGAAGCGCCCTTTTGTTAGAGAAAGGGTCTATCGAAGCGCCCTTTTGTTAGAGAAAGGGTCTATCGAACCGCCCTTTTGTTAGAGAAAGGGTCTATCGAAGCGTCCTTTTGTTAGAGAAAGGGTCTATCGAAGCGTCTTTTTGTTAGAGAAAGGGTCTATCGAAGCGCCCTTTTTTAGAAAAAGGATCTATAGGAGCACCCTTTCTTAGAGAAAGGATATATAGAAGCACCTTTTGTTAGAGAAAGGGTCTATCGAACCGCCCTTTTTAGAAGAAGGATCTATAGGAGCAACCTTTCTTAGAGAAGCACCCTTTCTTTAAAAGAGGGGTTTCAGAAAGGCTGTATAAAGGGTCTATCGAATCACCCTTTATTGCATAAAAGGTCTGTCCAATCAACCTTTATTGCATAAAGGGTATATCCTATCACCCTTTATTGCATAAAGGGTATATAGAAACACCTTTTATTGCAGAAAGGGTCTATCAAAGCACCCTTTATTTCAGAGAGGGAGTATCGAAGCACCCTTTATTTCAGAAAGAAAGTATAGAAGAAACTTTCTTTTAGAAGGGGTCTACAAGGGTCTATAGAACAAACTTTTCTTATAGAATGGGTCTATAGAAATACCCTTGTAGAAAAACACTCTTTCTGTCAGAATCACCCTTTTTAATAGCGGGCGGTTGCAGCAGTGATGATTTCTCTGCTACCAGAACAACAGAAGTGGTGGCATTTCTCCAATGCGGTAATTGGTGAACAATCTTAAACTAGGCCAATTAGCTTTCCTATTATTGAAAATAGTACGGCGTTCAGAGGTGATGAAGTCGTGTTGTCTGCTGATGGAGACGATTATAGGGAGATGGTCTGAACCTAGGGTCGCCAGGGGACGTCACTTGTCAAACCAAGTTAAACGATGTTCAGGTCTGGCTCCGTTAATTTGGTAGGCGCGTCTTCATTAACCGTGCAAAACGTAGATCCATCAATCTGCTCAACCAGCGCTATATCCCTTTGGTCATTACCAAGCACGGAATGCCATCATTCATGATCAACATTAAATTCTCCTAAGACCAGTCGGTTATGACTTTTTTAAAAGCGACCTTATTTCGGGCCTATAACCTAGAATTCATACATACATACATATTAAAAATTTGGTGGCCAAATGTCATAACCAATTCCGATCTCTACCAAAGGTGCAGTATCGATCCATTAACAACCATCATACAAAGGAGAAAAATGGAAGTGGATAGGGCACACGTTGAGAAAAAATAACGAAGAACTATGCCGGCAAGCCCTAGATTGGAATCCCCAAGGGAGCAGAAAAAAAGGAAGACCTAAAAACTCCTGGAAAAGAAGTCTTATGAAGGAGTTAGAAAGCACCGGAAAATCATGGAGCGAAATAAAAGCACTAGCAAATGACAGAACATCCTGGAGGTTGTTTTTAGAGGCCCTATGCTCCTCAAGGAGTTAAACGGAAAAGAAGAAGATAACCTAGAATACAGCTATTAATCAAGGGGATGTGTACGTTAAGCACCTACATATATCTCAGTAATTTAGCACATGTCTGCTACCTCCATACATTTAATGTGCTGTTCATTAGAGCCAGGTTCAAGCGAGATATGTCTGTGTTCAGCAGACTGGTGAAACAGGTAATCCAATGCCCACTTCCTCTTCTGGTGTTTTCTTTCTTTTGTCGGCTGTAATCATCACAACGCTGTAAGCTGTAGTAGTTGCTGAGCTTGGTTTCATGCACCGCCGCGACTGTGATATGTTTCCGTCGCTATTCTTCCGTCTGACCTCGGAGTCCATTGAAATTAAATTGCAAAAATTACGCATTTACGGGGATTGGGTTTTAAGGGATTTTGGGGGAGTCTCGTATTCTGATGTCGACGAAGTTTACTGGGCGATGTGTTATCGAAGCACGCAACAACAAATGCCCTGCCTTAACCCCTCACATGGATGAATCCAGAGCGACCCTATTGTATTGCACCGAAGTTTTAGTGTAGTGCATGCGGCTGTGACAAATCGAACGAATTCAAATTGGTTCTGGGTTTTCCTCTGTCCCGGCATGGGACTCCTGGATATGCTGCTCTAAACACAGAAAAACGATACAAATACAAACAAATGTATGATGAGGGGTCTGCCCCTGGCCGGCACTCTGATGTAGTGTGGTTCTTGGTCAATCCGCTGTCGAAGAACCCACCGCCATTGTGTTGCGTGTTCAGAGGTGATGAAGTCGGGCGGTCTGTCCACGAACAAATTATATCGCTTTAATGAGCATAACAAGGACTAACTTCGCTAAAAATGTCAAAACTATCGTCGCACAGTGGTTCAGAATCGTTTTTTCCTGGTCAAAATTCTGTAACTTTTGAACGGATAGAGAGATATTCATAATTTTTTTGTTAGACAGATAACACAATCAGCTTTCAGACGAATTATAAGCGGTAAAGTTCGGTCCGGTAGTTGCAGAGAAATTCAAGGTCAATGTTAAACTTTTGAGTTTTTTTTTAACTATTTTTCATCAAAATATGAGTGTTATTGGGGTTTTTATATCTTCCTATGTGTTAAAGATGGTCAAACACCAACAAATAAACAAAATAATAACCAAAAAAACTTAAAAAAAATCGAAAAAATGTCGAAAAAAAATTTCAAAAATTTGTAAAAAAAATTTACAAAAAAATTTAATTTTTTTCAAAAATTAAAAAAATTCTCCTTGGGTTTTAATAAAACTTATATAACTCGTATAAAAACTCATATACTCAAAAAAGTTGTAATTTGTGTCAAAAAAACTGTATTTCATATGGAAACAGTACAGAAAAACAAACATTTTTACCTATGTAATTTCAATAAATTGAAAAAAGTGTTAAATGGACTGAACGGGACGGGTACAAAAGTATATATGGGCTGGAAGAGGTGACTTTCGGGCATCTTTCTGTGAAAACAGAACTTTGTTCCATGTTGTTCCACAAAAGTTCTAGTCCACTAAATTTGGAATTTCATAAAATTTAGTACCCGAGGATAAATTAAATAGATCATGTTGTGTAAACGCTACGGTAATTTACTAAAACGATTTTTAAAGGCCACAATCCTACCTACCTTAAAAAAACAATGAACACAATTACTGTTATAGTTTCAGAGAAATAGCTTCGTCTTTCTCCAGAAATTTGCAAAACTTACGTATTTCCCAAAAATGGGGAAAATGCTCGTCTTTAGGGGCACGCCACGCCCACACCTTCCAATATTTGGGCCTAATTTTTTGGTTTCCTTAGGTTCAATATGTTTACTATCGAATCCCATATAGAAATTAAATATCTTTGTCAAAACAAAATTTTGATTTTTGGCCAGGAAAATCGATTCCTGAACTATTGTGCGTCGAACAATAAAAATATGGAACTTTTGCGCGTGAGGTTCCGAAGGACCGATGTAGTCTATCTCCGAACTTTGTCTAAGTTCGAACCAAAATCGCTCACCCCCTTCGACAGCTCAGAGCAGTAACTTTAGTTGGTATCCTAGGATTGCTTTAGAACTACTTGGTCATTATTTTAGGAAGTAGGGACTTCCACACCAAAACAATGTATCGTTTTGATCCGGAAAATAAGGACTACCTTCGGTAAACAAGTCAAAACGATCCTCAACAATCTTTAAACTGAAATTATGCCAAAATTTATGCATTTTTGTGTGAAATGTTTCCGTGGGGGTGGACCGAATTATATTTTCATCAAACTTCAGGTTTGTAGCAATTAGGTTAGGTTAGGTTGAAAATAAGGGTGATGCAGGATCACCACATGTCCGTGTGGACATACACTTAAGCTGTAAAGTAGGCCTGTTGTGTGCTCTAATTTGTGGTCAGGATGAGGTTGTATATTCAGTGTATGAATTAGTGAAAATTTCGACGGGAGTTTGTTATTTCATTACCCCTAATCCGAGTATGACCTGGTACCCATATAATGGTTACCGTGACATGTTGAGAGTAGTTCTTAATAGACTGTATGTATTCTGGTTCTAGATTTCACTGTCTTGGTTGTTATAGCCGTGATGGCTGCTTTGCTGTGCCGTGAGGATGTTCGCAGTGGTGGGCTTTGTGTGAGTGACAAACCAGTTCAGACACTCTGTTATCGCTCGGACCTCTGAAGAATCGTATTATGATCCAGCAGTCGGAGGGAGATTCAGTCCGGTTCTCCCCCTTAGCACAGCCCCATCCGTAAACCCGCAGCTTCTAGTGGGAATCTGTGCTAGAGTTCCATCGATCCACATGTCTCTGTCTGGTATTAAAACTTCACACAAAGCTACTTCACTATTTTCAGGAATGCGGTCCGATACTATTTGATTTATAGATTCACCCGTTGTGACCTTTAGTATGTTTTGGTGGTCAATGCTGATCCACTCGCTCATCGACTTTAGCCTTGTAGCTGCGACGGCTGCCTCATACCTTACCTGAATTTCTATTGTCCACCATACCACAGCCGCGTATGTTAAGATTGGTCTAATTACGCCTCTGTATAGCAAGTGTGTCATCCTAGGACTGAAACCCCATTTTGAGCCTATTAGGTTACTCTATTAGAGAGTTATAGTGCGTTGCAGCTAGCCAGCCAGCCAGAGAGACGGCTTCTTCCTCCTGTTATGCTTATCTTTTTGGTGATACTTGCCTCATCGACTGACCTTTTCGCTGTTTTATCTGGTGCACCAACACACCCGGTCTCTTCCCCAATGATTCCACCTAAGCGCTTCTCGGGCAATCTTCGCAGTGTTTGGCCGATCCAAATATGCCCGTTGACAGAGATCAATTTTTTGCACCGAATACGTTTTGGCCTCCTATGTTTAAACTTTACGACAGTAATTTGTTTTGTAAAAGTCTGTAGATCGACGTCTATTGCACTCGTACGATTCCAGGATTCGCATCCGCCGAACAGGGCCGACTTATGCTAGGTTTACATTTACGAAATCCACTCGATTTCAACTGTTAATTACATTGCTTAAACGTCAAATGAAATCTAATGGATTTCAGATGAGATTTCATTTGACGTTTAAGCAATGGAATTGGCAGTTGAAATCGAGTGGATTTCGTAAATGTAATCCTAGCATTACATTGCAATTATATATACGAAGCTTAGTATGAGTTGAGATTTGTCTGAATCAAGGTCGAAGTAGAACGAATGCAGTAATTGCTTTGTTAAGTTGAACAGCTCTGCCCTTTATAGCCGCTAGACTACCAAGATAATTGAAATTGTCTATCCATTGGATGGCAAAATCTTCAATGTTTATGTCTGTAGAAGAGTTCGATCCATGGCGAAGAATACCTAAATTGTCTCCAAATCGACTGATACGTATTTCGTCTTAACAAATATAAGGGTCTGAAACCGTCATTTCGACGAGGCAGAGTAAAAAATATCTCTATTACTATAACTTTAAATGGCGCCCAACGTGGGTCTCATGCTAACAACCGTCTTTCCTCTTAAAAACATCTGGCCATTCAGTTTAAATTCACACCTAATTATCCTCTTCATGACATTATCATCCTTTTGTTCTGCACAAGTGTTTAATAATGGATTATATTTTCTGCTCAAGGATATCAAATTAAAAAAATATCCATTCATAAAAAAACACTGAATAACTAAATGTTAACAAACCAAATGACAAGAATAATTGGAAAACTCTTGAAATCATTTTTTTGCGAGTGTTGGAAATTTTAAAGTCTATTAAAAAAGCAGACACCCCTATTTTAATGAACTGATCAAAATGAAAAACACATTTATCAAATATTTTTTCTCTTCTCGGAAAACTTGCATGAATTAGCAAAACAGGACATTCCAACAAAAAGAGTGTGAAAATCAACGCCGCATTATAAAGCATATAGTTTTTGTTTTTTTATTTAATCGCATTAATGTGTGTGACATTCTGCTGTGTTCATTTTTTTCAAAACTAGGCATTCAGGCGATTCGTTCCAATAGTTTAGCCCACAAGAAGAAGAACAACAAAAAAGGAAAATGAACACTAAAAATCCTGCACATAAAACATGAATGAATGAAGGGAATAGGGAGCAGGATAATTCCGAATTGGGATTTAAAATAATAGCAAACAAATGTTCGGTTATGTGACATATATCCAAAGTTGCAATGTTTATACGGCATTAGTTTGGAACATTTGTGTTGTAAAAAACTTGTAATAATCTTAGTTAAATCTTTTTTTGTTTTCTGGGAACAGAGCAATGTCTTGGGTTTAAAAAAGGGAACCCCAAACGTAGAAAAATAACAATGAAATCAATCATGCGAGAAATTGACAAAAACCCAGAATTCCACTAACAAAAATCCTCATACCAAATCCTCTTTTTCAATACCCAAGACAGGGTGTGTGTTCTCCATCTCTTTCGCATGGCCATCAGCTCATTATCATTACCACCCCTTGTGCAGGGTTCTCGCTCACTCTGCCTCACATCTAGCTAGCCTGGCTAGCTAGCAAGCTATTGATGCTGCAATGAATGCCCTCCTTGCATCATTATTTCTAACCCTTAATCATTTTATGGCTCAATTGAGTGAAAACTGTTCCGCAGAAAAGTTTTCAATCAACGATCAACAGCTGAATATTTAGATTGCAAGTGACAGCTCATGGAAACGGTAGTGTGCGCAAAAATCGAAATCGGAACTCAAAATTTATAAACATTTAAATCTCGAAAAAAAGAAGTAACGTCCACGAATTTAAAATCGAAAATTTAAAGATATCAATCCGCATGATCGGAACCAAGTGATATATTTTGATATAATAAACAAGTGTCATTTATAAAATACCATCTTTGAAAAAGTAAGAGATGTTTGCCTCAAAATGGATAAATTAAAGTAAAGAAGATTCCATTATTTAATATTTTATACTCGAAGTGTTAAAAGATACTAAGCGGGTCTTATTTTGATCTTCAAAAAATTCGAGTTTCCACAAAAATTTCTTCTTAATGCTTCTCTTCGATATGTCCGATCCCTTGCCGTCATTTGAAACTTTGAAACCCATCAATAATGGCGAGGAAATGCTTTTACTTGTCATGAAACAAAGTCCAACTCGTGAAGAAAAACCAACGTCGGAAAGTGCTCCAAATGAAACCAATGCGTACGTAGAAGTGTCTCAAATAAATTCTTTCAAGTAGTGTAGTTTAGTTGTTCAGAAATAAAAGAGTGAAAAGAGAGGGAGAGAGAAACAGCAGACTCTTTAAAATATACAAACAACGGTACAAAATCTACGTTAGAGGTCAAAGCCGCCGGTGCGTAATTGGAAAGCCGTCGGATATCCAGCAAATCCATGAACTGATGGAAATACTATTTGAAGGCATTGGCTGTTTGTTATGAAGTCTAGTGGATTTTTAAAACTATTTTTAGGCTTCTTACAAAGGCTCGTGGATTTTTTAAAAAAAATATTTTTAAACTTTTAACCAAGGCTTGTGGATTCTTAAAAATATTTTTAGACATTTTACCAAGGCTCGTGGATTTTTAAAAATATTTTTAGAATTTTTACCAAGGCTCGTGGATTTTTAAAAATATTTTTAGAATTTTTACTAAGGCTCGTGGATTTTTAAAAATATTTTTAGAATTTTTACCAAGGCTCGTGGATTTTTAAACATATTTTTAGAATTTTTACCAAGGCTCGTGTATTTTTTAAAATATTTTTAGGCTTCTTACAAAGGCTCGTGGATTTTTAAAAATATTTTTGGGCTTCTTACAAATGCTCGTGGATTTTTAAAAATATTTTTAGACATTTTACCAAGGCTCGTGGATTTTTAAAAATATTTTTAGACTTTTTACCAAGGCTCGTGGATTTTTAAAAATATTTTAAGGCTTCTTACAAAGGCTCGTGGATTTTTTAAAAATTTTTTTAAGACGCTTACCAAGGCTCGTGGATTTTTAAAAATATTTTTAGGACTCTTACCAAGGCTCGTGGATTTTTAAAATTATTTTTAGGACACTTACCAAGGCTCGTGGATTTTTAAAAATATTTTTAGGACACTTACCAAGGCTCGTGGATTTTTAAAAATATTTTTAGGACAATTACCAAGGCTCGTGGATTTTTAAAAATATTTTTAGGACTCTTAACAAGGCTCGTGGATTTTTAAAAATATTTTTAGGACTCTTACCAAGGCTCGTGGATTTTTAAAAATATTTTTAGGACTCTTACCAAGGCTCGTGGATTTTTCAAATTATTTTTAGGACTCTTACCAAGGCTCGTGGATTTTTAAAAATATTTTTAGGACTCTTACCAAGGCTCGTGGATTTTTAAAATTAGTTTTAGGACTCTTACCAAGGTTCGTGGATTTTAAAAATTAGTTTTAGGACTCTTACCAAGGCTCGTGGATTTTTAAAAATATTTTTGGCGCTCTTGCCAAGGCTCGTGGATTTTTAAAAATATTTTTGGCGCTCTTGCCAAGGCTCGTGGATTTGTAAAAACATTTTTAAGCTTCTTAGAAAGGCTCGTGGATTTTTAAAAATATTTTTAGGGCAACTACCAAGGCTCGTGGATTTTTAAAAATATTTTTAGGGCAACTACCAAGGCTCGTGGATTTTTAAAAATATTTTTAGGGCAACTACCAAGGCTCGTGGATTTTTAAAAATATTTTTAGGCTTCTTACAAAGGCTCGTGGATTTTTTAAAATATTTTTAGGCTTCTCACAAAGGCTCGTGGATTTTTTAAAATATTTTTAGGCTTCTTACAAAGGCTCGTGGATTTTTAAAAATATTTTAGGCTTCTTACAAAGGCTCGTGGATTTTTAAAATATTTTTAAGCTTCTTACAAAGGCTCGTGGATTTTTAAAAATATTTTTAGGGCTACTACCAAGGCTCGTGGATTTTTAAAAATATTTTTAGGGCAACTACCAAGGCTCGTGGATTTTTAAAAATATTTTTAGGGCAACTACCAAGGCTCGTGGATTTTTAAAAATATTTTTAGGGCAACTACCAAGGCTCGTGGATTTTTAAAAATATTTTTAGGGCAACTACCAAGGCTCGTGGATTTTTAAAAATATTTTCAGGGCAACTACCAAGGCTCGTGGATTTTTAAAAATATTTTTAGGGCAACTACCAAGGCTCGTGGATTTTTAAAAATATTTTCAGGGCAACTACCAAGGCTCGTGGATTTTTAAAAATATTTTTAGGGCAACTACCAAGGCTCGTGGATTTTTAAAAATATTTTTAGGGCAACTACCCAGGCTCGTGGATTTTTAAAAATATTTTTAGGGCAACTACCAAGGCTCGTGGATTTTTAAAAATATTTTTAGGACAATTACCAAGGCTCGTGGATTTTTAAAAATATTTTTAGGACCCTTACCAAGGCTCGTGGATTTTTAAAAATATTTTTAAATGCTTACCAAGGCTCGTGGATTTTTAAAAATATTTTTAAATGCTTACCAAGGCTCGTGGATTTTTAAAAATATTTTTAGGACCCTTACCAAGGCTCGTGGATTTTTAAAAATATTTTTAGGACCATTACCAAGGCTCGTGGGTTTTTAAAAATATTTTTAGGACCCTTACCAAGGCTCGTTGATTTTTAAAAATATTTTTAGGACCCTTACCAAGGCTCGTGGATTTTTAAAAATATTTTTAAATGCTTACCAAGGCTCGTGGATTTTTAAAAATATTTTTAGGACCATTACCAAGGCTCGTGGATTTTTAAAAATATTTTTAGGCTTCTTACAAAGGCTCGTGGATTTTTAAAAATATTTTTAGGATGCTTACCAAGGCTCGTGGATTTTTAAAAATATTTTTAGGATGCTTAACAAGGCTCGTGGATTTTTAAAAATATTTTTAGGACCCTTACCAAGGCTCGTGGATATTAAAAAATATTTTTAGGACCCTTACCAAGGCTCGTGGATTTTAAAAAATATTTTTAGGACCCTTACCAAGGCTCGTGGATTTTAAAAAATATTTTTAGGACCCTTACCAAGGCTCGTGGATTTTTAAAATTATTTTTAGGATGTCTAACAAGGCTCGTGGATTTTTAAAAATATTTTTAGGATGCTTACCAAGGCTCGTGGATTTTTAAAAATATCTTTAGGTTTCTTACAAAGGCTCGTGGATTTTTTAAAATATTTTTAGGCTTCTTAGAAAGGATAGTGGATTTTTTTAAAATATTTTTAGGTTTCTTACAAAGGCTCGTGGATTTTTTAAAATATTTTTAGGCTTCTTACAAAGGCTCGTGGATTTTTTAAAATATTTTTAGGTTTCTTACAAAGGCTCGTGGATTTTTTAAAATATTTTTAGGCTTCTTACAAAGGATCGTGGATTTTTTAAA
Organism: Musca autumnalis; assembly: GCF_047663935.1. Lineage (NCBI taxonomy): Eukaryota > Metazoa > Arthropoda > Insecta > Diptera > Muscidae > Musca > Musca autumnalis. The sequence goes on along the minus strand of NW_027411977.1, from coordinate 223,516,398 downwards.
ATATTTTTAGGCTTCTAACAAAGGCTAGTGGATTTTTTAAAATATTTTTAGGTTGCTTACCAAGGCTCGTGGATTTTTAAAAATATTTTTAGGATGTTTACCAAGGCTCGTGGATTTTTAAAAATATTTTTAGGATGCTTACCAAGGCTCGTGGATTTTTAAAAATATTTTTAGGATGATTACCAAGGCTCGTGGATTTTTAAAAATATTTTTAGGACGCTTACCATGGTTCGTGGATTTTTTAAAATATTTTTAGGACACTTACCAAGGCTCGTGGATTTTTAAAAATATTTTTAGGACACTTACCAAGGCTCGTGGATTTTTAAAAATATTTTTAGGACAATTACCAAGGCTCGTGGATTTTTAAAAATATTTTTAGGACTCTTAACAAGGCTCGTGGATTTTTAAAAATATTTTTAGGACTCTTACCAAGGCTCGTGGATTTTTAAAAATATTTTTAGGACTCTTACCAAGGCTCGTGGATTTTTCAAATTATTTTTAGGACTCTTACCAAGGCTCGTGGATTTTTAAAAATATTTTTAGGACTCTTACCAAGGCTCGTGGATTTTTAAAATTAGTTTTAGGACTCTTACCAAGGTTCGTGGATTTTAAAAATTAGTTTTAGGACTCTTACCAAGGCTCGTGGATTTTTAAAAATATTTTTGGCGCTCTTGCCAAGGCTCGTGGATTTTTAAAAATATTTTTGGCGCTCTTGCCAAGGCTCGTGGATTTGTAAAAACATTTTTAAGCTTCTTAGAAAGGCTCGTGGATTTTTAAAAATATTTTTAGGGCAACTACCAAGGCTCGTGGATTTTTAAAAATATTTTTAGGGCAACTACCAAGGCTCGTGGATTTTTAAAAATATTTTTAGGGCAACTACCAAGGCTCGTGGATTTTTAAAAATATTTTTAGGGCAACTACCAAGGCTCGTGGATTTTTAAAAATATTTTTAGGCTTCTTACAAAGGCTCGTGGATTTTTTAAAATATTTTTAGGCTTCTCACAAAGGCTCGTGGATTTTTTAAAATATTTTTAGGCTTCTTACAAAGGCTCGTGGATTTTTAAAAATATTTTTAGGCTTCTTACAAAGGCTCGTGGATTTTTAAAAATATTTTAGGCTTCTTACAAAGGCTCGTGGATTTTTAAAATATTTTTAAGCTTCTTACAAAGGCTCGTGGATTTTTAAAAATATTTTTAGGGCTACTACCAAGGCTCGTGGATTTTTAAAAATATTTTTAGGGCAACTACCAAGGCTCGTGGATTTTTAAAAATATTTTTAGGGCAACTACCAAGGCTCGTGGATTTTTAAAAATATTTTTAGGGCAACTACCAAGGCTCGTGGATTTTTAAAAATATTTTTAGGGCAACTACCAAGGCTCGTGGATTTTTAAAAATATTTTCCGGGCAACTACCAAGGCTCGTGGATTTTTAAAAATATTTTTAGGGCAACTACCAAGGCTCGTGGATTTTTAAAAATATTTTCAGGGCAACTACCAAGGCTCGTGGATTTTTAAAAATATTTTTAGGGCAACTACCAAGGCTCGTGGATTTTTAAAAATATTTTTAGGGCAACTACCCAGGCTCGTGGATTTTTAAAAATATTTTTAGGGCAACTACCAAGGCTCGTGGATTTTTAAAAATATTTTTAGGACAATTACCAAGGCTCGTGGATTTTTAAAAATATTTTTAGGACCCTTACCAAGGCTCGTGGATTTTTAAAAATATTTTTAGGACCCTTACCAAGGCTCGTGGATTTTTAAAAATATTTTTAGGACCCTTACCAAGGCTCGTGGATTTTTAAAAATATTTTTAAATGCTTACCAAGGCTCGTGGATTTTTAAAAATATTTTTAGGACCCTTACCAAGGCTCGTGGATTTTTAAAAATATTTTTAGGACCATTACCAAGGCTCGTGGATTTTTAAAAATATTTTTAGGACCCTTACCAAGGCTCGTTGATTTTTAAAAATATTTTTAGGACCCTTACCAAGGCTCGTGGATTTTTAAAAATATTTTTAAATGCTTACCAAGGCTCGTGGATTTTTAAAAATATTTTTAGGACCCTTACCAAGGCTCGTGGATTTTTAAAAATATTTTTAGGACCATTACCAAGGCTCGTGGATTTTTAAAAATATTTTTAGGCTTCTTACAAAGGCTCGTGGATTTTTAAAAATATTTTTAGGATGCTTACCAAGGCTCGTGGATTTTTAAAAATATTTTTAGGATGCTTAACAAGGCTCGTGGATTTTTAAAAATATTTTTAGGACCCTTACCAAGGCTCGTGGATATTAAAAAATATTTTTAGGACCCTTACCAAGGCTCGTGGATTTTAAAAAATATTTTTAGGACCCTTACCAAGGCTCGTGGATTTTAAAAAATATTTTTAGGACCCTTACCAAGGCTCGTGGATTTTTAAAATTATTTTTAGGATGTCTAACAAGGCTCGTGGATTTTTAAAAATATTTTTAGGATGCTTACCAAGGCTCGTGGATTTTTAAAAATATCTTTAGGTTTCTTACAAAGGCTCGTGGATTTTTTAAAATATTTTTAGGCTTCTTAGAAAGGATAGTGGATTTTTTTAAAATATTTTTAGGTTTCTTACAAAGGCTCGTGGATTTTTTAAAATATTTTTAGGCTTCTTACAAAGGCTCGTGGATTTTTTAAAATATTTTTAGGTTTCTTACAAAGGCTCGTGGATTTTTTAAAATATTTTTAGGCTTCTTACAAAGGATCGTGGATTTTTTAAAATATTTTTAGGCTTCTAACAAAGGCTAGTGGATTTTTTAAAATATTTTTAGGTTGCTTACCAAGGCTCGTGGATTTTTAAAAATATTTTTAGGATGTTTACCAAGGCTCGTGGATTTTTAAAAATATTTTTAGGATGCTTACCAAGGCTCGTGGATTTTTAAAAATATTTTTAGGATGATTACCAAGGCTCGTGGATTTTTAAAAATATTTTTAGGACGCTTACCATGGTTCGTGGATTTTTTAAAATATTTTTAGGACGCTTACCAAGGCTCGTGCATTTTTAAAAATATTTTTAGGACGCTTACCATGGCTCGTGGATTTTTTAAAATATTTTTAGGACGCTTACCAAGGCTCGTGCATTTTTAAAAATATTTTTAGGACACTTACTTATTTTTAGGCTTTTTACCAAGGCTCGTGGATTTTTAAAAATATTTTTGGGCTTCTTACCAAGGCTCGTGGATTTTTAAAAATATTTTTGGGCTTCTTACCAAGGCTCGTGGATTTTTAAAAATATTTTTGGGCTTCTTACCAAGGCTCGTGGATTTTTAAAAATATTTTTAGGAAGCTTACCAAGGCTCGTGGATTTTTAAAAATATTTTTAGGATGCTTACCAAGGATCGTGGATTTTTAAAAATATTTTTAGGATGCTTACCAAGGCTCGTGGATTTTTAAAAATATCTTTAGGTTTCTTACAAAGGCTCGTGGATTTTTTAAAATATTTTTAGGCTTCTTAGAAAGGATAGTGGATTTTTTTAAAATATTTTTAGGTTTCTTACAAAGGCTCGTGGATTTTTTAAAATATTTTTAGGCTTCTTACAAAGGCTCGTGGATTTTTTAAAATATTTTTAGGTTTCTTACAAAGGCTCGTGGATTTTTTAAAATATTTTTAGGCTTCTTACAAAGGATCGTGGATTTTTTAAAATATTTTTAGGCTTCTAACAAAGGCTAGTGGATTTTTTAAAATATTTTTAGGTTGCTTACCAAGGCTCGTGGATTTTTAAAAATATTTTTAGGATGTTTACCAAGGCTCGTGGATTTTTAAAAATATTTTTAGGATGCTTACCAAGGCTCGTGGATTTTTAAAAATATTTTTAGGATGATTACCAAGGCTCGTGGATTTTTAAAAATATTTTTAGGACGCTTACCATGGTTCGTGGATTTTTTAAAATATTTTTAGGACGCTTACCAAGGCTCGTGCATTTTTAAAAATATTTTTAGGACGCTTACCATGGCTCGTGGATTTTTTAAAATATTTTTAGGACGCTTACCAAGGCTCGTGCATTTTTAAAAATATTTTTAGGACACTTACTTATTTTTAGGCTTTTTACCAAGGCTCGTGGATTTTTAAAAATATTTTTGGGCTTCTTACCAAGGCTCGTGGATTTTTAAAAATATTTTTGGGCTTCTTACCAAGGCTCGTGGATTTTTAAAAATATTTTTGGGCTTCTTACCAAGGCTCGTGGATTTTTAAAAATATTTTTAGGAAGCTTACCAAGGCTCGTGGATTTTTAAAAATATTTTTAGGATGCTTACCAAGGATCGTGGATTTTTAAAAATATTTTTAGGATGCTTACCAAGGCTCGTGGATTTTTAAAAATATTTTTAGGATGCTTACCAAGGCTCGTGGATTTTTAAAAATATTTTTAGGATGCTTACCAAGGCTCGTGGATTTTTAAAAATATTTTTAGACATCTTACCAAGGCTCGTGGATTTTTAAAAATATTTTTAGACTTCTTACCAAGGCTCGTGGATTTATTTTTATTTACTGGACCAATAAAAAATCTTAGTTAATCAAAATATGAACGATAAATCTCCCAGCTGGAGTTCTGCTTTGCTACGAACATCCAAAAAACTCCCATTGAAAAAACCAACCAACGGCAATAAGTAATGGACCGCATGTGGTGTGGCAACATTTTGGAAACAAGGCATCAAAGCAATGTCCAAGCTATTGTTAAGGGGTGACAAAACGATCATATGAAATAACGTGTGCCAAAAGATCATAATCATGCAGACACAATTCAAAACATCATTATCATTTTTATGATGATGATTATCATAATAATAATCTACAATACAATGTCAAGTGGTACTCCATTCAAAAAATAAAATAACTTTGACAAATATGATGAACATCATCTATCCGATGACAAGGGATTTTTGTCAGAAGACAAGGGGGAGGAAAAGAGAACCAGGATGACTGCAGTGACTGCTATTGTTGTTGATGTTGTTGTTGAGGCTTTATGTCACTCATAATCGTTTATGATACATTTGTCCTGTCATCAGTAACAGAGTATGAAAAAAAATTAAAATATCCCTTCCCTGCTTTTCAAAACTTCATATGAAAGGGAACACTTTAAAAGGTTACAACACCCTTGACTGTGAATTACGCAGAACTCTGAATGACTGAACATTTTGGGAAGGGGGTGTAACAAATCCACCTACAGTTTAATTGTCACATAAAAATTGTTATGGAATTATGTGTTTCGCTTTCAAGGCGAAAAAAAGGATTTATAAATTTTTTCGGGCAACAAAATGTCAAGGGGAGGATGAGGGGAGGAAAAATGCATTGAGCTATACCTTTGTGTGTAGAAACTAAAACTGAACATTTAAAATATTATGGGAAAATTTGTTATAAAACACGCCTGGTGGGATGCCAGGACACTCGACGGGGTGGGTCCTTATGAAAGGGTAATTAATGTTGCTATTTTTATTTGGGAATATTTTATTTTTCTCCTCCCATAAACGTTTGTGGAGAGTTGAGTATTAGATATGTATCATTGTTAGGTAATCCTCGCCAGACAGAGGATTAACGGGAATATTTTGCATATTTATTATAACGAAATTTTGAATGATGCTGTCAGATTTGTCAATGTTACTCTTGACATGATCTTGATATACTAAAAAAAAATTAAAACGTTTTTAAATGATTTCGCCATAATGACAAAGGTTTTCTCATTGATTTATCAGAATAATTGTTTTTGAAATTTCTTTGGTTGATTCGAAAGGTGGAGGTCTCCCCAATATTTGCCTCATTAGTAGTTGAAAATCTGACCTATGCTTGCTCTCTTATATATGTATCTGAACTTTAAAAATTTATTATTTATAATTTTTGTTTTCTCTTAATTTCCAGCATGGATAATTTACACGATGTTACCTTCTTTCCCTTCGAGGCCCCTGAGGATGCCTTACGGGGATTATTGACACGCTGGAATCTGCTTCATATGCTGGACACATTGAAAGGTAACTAAACCGCCACTTTCTCTTCACTTGAAAAAAAAAAACTCAAATCCCATCTCCTCTTTAGGCGAAAACATGACCGTAGATGTTTTGAAAATTCTCAACACCGAGGAACTCAAGGAGCTAACACAGTCCTGGAAAATGGGTGATAGGATATTATTCAACTACCACTTCGAAAAATGGCGTGAGGAAATCAACTTACCCATAACAGTGAGAAAAACCCATAGCCCCCTGCCAGAACAGCAACTTGCCACCGCAATACCCCATGAAAATTCCGACTTCCTCACAATACACATGCCTCCCTCATCGTTGAATAATTTAACACCCCATTCTACGGGATCACGATCACCCAGTAATCGTTCCCTCCACTCTGTGGATACCTCCCCTGAAACGGCAGAAAAACAACGCATCACTGTAGCAGAGATACTCTCCTCTCATCACAATGGGCATCGCATTATGGAGGCGTATAAGAAAAATAAACGTCTCAATGAGGAGCAACGCAATTTAATTATTACCATGATTGGCAGTTACTTTGACCAACGTAGCTATCACATGTCCCTGCAGACAAGCTATCGCCTGGAAAAGGAAATTCTTGCAATGTTCCCCACAGAGAAGGTGGAATTTTATCGCACCGAAAGAAGAGGCAGGATTTATACGAAATATCAAAATATAAAGAAGTCATCGAGAGTCTTTTCGGATGATGAGAGCGCAGAGGGCGGTGGTGCTATGGGCCCCAAATCACCAAAAATCCAAAAAGTTGGTAAGTAAATAAAAGGTAGGTTTCTGAACAGAGAAAACTTATGAAGTGTTTAAAAGAGATTTTAAAGGATTTTTAAGGCAACAAAATAAAACAGCAAAGGTTTGCAAAGGCTCGCGGAATTTTAAATATATTTTTATGCTGCTTACGGAGGCTCGTGGATTTTTAAAAATATTTTTAGGCTGCCTACAGAGGCTCGTGGATTTTTAAAAATATTTTTAGGCAGCTTACAGAGGCTCGTGTATTTTTAAAAATATTTTTAGGCCGCTTACAGAGGCTCGCGGATTTTAAAAATATTTTTAGGCTGCTTACAGAGGCACGTGGATTTTTAAAAATATTTTTAGGCTGCTTACAGAGGCTCGTGGATTTGTAAAAATATTTTTAGGCCGTTTAGAGAGGCTCGGGGATTTTTAAAAATTATTTTAGATCGCTTACAGAGGCTCGTGGATTTTTAAAAATATTTTTAGGCCGCTTAAAGAGGCTCGCGGATTTCAAAAATATTTTAAGGCCGCTAACAGAGGCTCGTGGATTTTTAAAAATTTTTTAGGTCGCTTACAGAGGCTCGTGGATTTTTAAAAATATTTTTAGGCCGCTTACAGAGGCTCGTGGATTTTTAAAAATATTTTTAGGCCGTTTACAGAGGCTCGTGGATTTTTAAAAATATTTTTAGGTCGCTTACAGAGGCTCGTGGATTTTTAAAAATATTTTTAGGCCGCTTACAGAGGCTCGTGGATTTTTAAAAATATTTTTAGGCTGCTTACAGAGGCTCGTGGATTTTTTAAAATATTTTTAGGCTGCTTACAGAGGCTCGTGGATTTTTAAAAATATTTTTTGGGTACTTACAAAGACCCGTGGATTTTTAAAAATATTTTTAGGCTGCTTACAGAGGCTCGTGGATTTTTAAAAATATTTTTAGGCTGCTTACAGAGGCTCGTGGATTTTTAAAAATATTTTTAGGCTGCTTACAGAGGCTCGTGGATTTTTAAAAATATTTTTAGGCTGCCTACTGAGGCTCGTGGATTTTTAAAAATATTTTTAGGCTGCTTACAGAGATTCGTGGATTTTTAAAAATATTTTTAGGCTGCATACAGAGGCTCGTGGATTTTTAAAAATATTTTTAGGCTGCTTACAGAGGCTCGTGGATTTTTAAAAATATTTTTAGGCTGCTTACAGAGGCTAGTGGATTTTTAAAAATATTTTTAGGCTGCTTACAGAGGCTAGTGGATTTTTAAAAATATTTTTAGGCTGCTTACAGAGGCTCGTGGATTTTTAAAAATATTTTTAGGCTGCTTACAGAGGCTCGTGGATTTTTAAAAATATTTTTAGGCTGCTTACAGAGGCTCGTGGATTTTTAAAAATATTTTTAGGCTGCTTACAGAGGCTCGTGGATTTTTAAAAATATTTTTAGGCTGCTTACAGAGGCTCGTGGATTTTTAAAAATATTTTTAGACTGCTTACAGAGGCTCGTGGATTTTTAAAAATATTTTTAGGCTGCTTACAGAGGCTCGTGGATTTTTAAAAATATTTTTAGGCTGCTTACAGAGGCTCGTGGATTTTTAAAAATATTTTTAGGCTGCTTACAGAGGCTCGTGGATTTTTAAAAATATTTTTAGGCTGCTTACAGAGGCTCGTGGATTTTTAAAAATATTTTTAGGCTGCTTACAGAGGCTCGTGGATTTTTAAAAATATTTTTAGGCTGCTTACAGAGGCTCGTGGATTTTTAAAAATATTTTTAGGCTGCTTACAGAGGCTCGTGGATTTTTAAAAATATTTTTAGGCTGCTTACAGAGGCTCGTGGATTTTTAAAAATATTTTTAGGCTGCTTACAGAGGCTCGTGGATTTTTAAAAATATTTTTAGGCTGCTTACAGAGGCTCGTGGATTTTTAAAAATATTTTTAGGCTGCTTACAGAGGCTCGTGGATTTTTAAAAATATTTTTAGGCTGCTTACAGAGGCTCGTGGATTTTTAAAAATATTTTTAGGCTGCTTACAGAGGCTCGTGGATTTTTAAAAATATTTTTAGGCTGCTTACAGAGGCTCGTGGATTTTTAAAAATATTTTTAGGCTGCTTACAGAGGCTCGTGGATTTTTAAAAATATTTTTCAGCTTCTTACAAAGGCTCGTGGATTTTTAAAAATATTTTTCAGCTTCTTACAAAGGCTCGTGGATTTTTAAAAATATTTTTCAGCTTCTTACAAAGGCTCGTGGATTTTTAAAAATATTTTTAGGCTGCTTACTGAGGCTCGTGGATTTTTAAAAATATTTTTAGGCTGCTTACAGAGATTCGTGGATTTTTAAAAATATTTTTAGGCTGCATACAGAGGCTCGTGGATTTTTAAAAATATTTTTAGGCTGCTTACAGAGGCTCGTGGATTTTTAAAAATATTTTTAGGCTGCTTACAGAGGCTAGTGGATTTTTAAAAATATTTTTAGGCTGCTTACAGAGGCTAGTGGATTTTTAAAAATATTTTTAGGCTGCTTACAGAGGATCGTGGATTTTTAAAAATATTTTTAGGCTGCTTACAGAGGCTCGTGGATTTTTAAAAATATTTTTAGGCTGCTTACAGAGGCTCGTGGATTTTTAAAAATATTTTTAGGCTGCTTACAGAGGCTCGTGGATTTTTAAAAATATTTTTAGGCTGCTTACAGAGGCTCGTGGATTTTTAAAAATATTTTTAGACTGCTTACAGAGGCTCGTGGATTTTTAAAAATATTTTTAGGCTGCTTACAGAGGCTCGTGGATTTTTAAAAATATTTTTAGGCTGCTTACAGAGGCTCGTGGATTTTTAAAAATATTTTTAGGCTGCTTACAGAGGCTCGTGGATTTTTAAAAATATTTTTAGGCTGCTTACAGAGGCTCGTGGATTTTTAAAAATATTTTTAGGCTGCTTACAGAGGCTCGTGGATTTTTAAAAATATTTTTAGGCTGCTTACAGAGGCTCGTGGATTTTTAAAAATATTTTTGGGCTTCTTACAAAGGCTCGTGGAATTTTAAAAATATTTTTAGGCTTCTTACAAAGGCTCGTGGATTTTTAAAAATATTTTTAGGCTCGTGGATTTTTAAAAATATTTTTAGGCTTCTTACAAAGGCTCGTGGATTTTTAAAAATATTTTTGGGCTTCTTACAAAGAATCGTGGATTTTTAAAAATATTTTTCAGATTCTTACAAAGGCTCGTGGATTTTTAAAAATATTTTTCAGCTTCTTACAAAGGCTCGTGGATTTTTAAAAATATTTTTCAGCTTCTTACAAAGGCTCGTGGATTTTTAAAAATATTTTTGGGCTTCTTACAAAGGCTCGTGGATTTTTAAAAATATTTTGCAGCTTCTTACAAAGTCTCGTGGATTTTTAAAAATATTTTTCAGCTTCTTACAAAGGCTCGTGGATTTTTAAAAATATTTTTAGGCTGCTTACTGAGGCTCGTGGATTTTTAAAAATATTTTTAGGCTGCTTACTGAGGCTCGTGGATTTTTAAAAATATTTTTAGGCTGCTTACTGAGGCTCGTGGCTTTTTAAAAATATTTTAAGGACTCATGCAGAGGCTCGTGGATTTTTAAAAATATTTTTAGGCTGCTTACTGAGGCTCGTGGATTTTTAAAAATATTTTAAGGACTCATGCAGAGGCTCATGGAGTTTTAAAAATATTTTTGGTGCTCTTCTCAAGGCTCCTGGATTTTTAAAAATATTTTTGGCTTTTTACAAAGGCTCGTGAATTTCTAAAAATATTTTGTGTGCTCTTCTCAAAGCTCTTTCGGTGCTCTTTTGAAAATATTTTTAGGCTGCTTACAAAGGCTCGTGGATTTTTAAAAATATTTTTAGGCCGCTTACAGAGGCTCGTGGATTTTTAAAAATATTTTTAGGCCGCTTACCGAGGCTCGTGGATTTCTAAAAATATTTTTAGGCCGCTTACAGAGGCTCGTGGATTTTTAAAAATATTTTTAGGCCGCTTACAGAGGCTCGTGGATTTTTAAAAATATTTTTAGGCCGCTTACAGAGGCTCGTGGATTTTTAAAAATATTTTTAGGCCGCTTACAGAGGCTCGTGGATTTTTAAAAATATTTTTAGGCCGCTTACAGAGGCTCGTGGATTTTTAAAAATATTTTTAGGCCGCTTACAGAGGCTCGTGGATTTTTAAAAATATTTTTAGGCCGCTTACAGAGGCTCGTGGATTTTTAAAAATATTTTTAGGCCGCTTACAGAGGCTCGTGGATTTTTAAAAATATTTTTAGGCCGCTTACAGAGGCTCGTGGATTTTTAAAAATATTTTTAGGCCGCTTACAGAGGCTCGTGGATTTTTAAAAATATTTTTAGGCCGCTTACAGAGGCTCGTGGATTTTTAAAAATATTTTTAGGCCGCTTACAGAGGCTCGTGGATTTTTAAAAATATTTTTAGGCCGCTTACAGAGGCTCGTGGATTTTTAAAAATATTTTTAGGCCGCTTACAGAGGCTCGTGGATTTTTAAAAATATTTTTAGGCCGCTTACAGAGGCTCGTGGATTTTTAAAAATATTTTTAGGCCACTTACAGAGGCTCGTGGATTTTTAAAAATATTTTTAGGCTGCTTACAGAGGCTCGTGGATTTTTAAAAATATGTTTAGGCCGCTTACAGAGGCTCGCGGATTTTAAAAATATTTTTAGGCCGCTTACAGAGGCTCGTGGATTTTTAAAAATTATTTTAGGCCGCTTACAGAGGCTAGTGGATTTTTAAAAATATTTTTAGGCCGCTTACAGAGGCTCGTGGATTTTTAAAAATATTTTAGGCCGCTTACAGAGGCTCGTGGATTTTTAAAAATATTTTTAGGCTGCTTACAGAGGCTCGTGGATTTTTAAAAATATTTTTAGGCTGCTTACAGAGGCTCGTGGATTTTTAAAAATATTTTTAGGCTGCTTACAGAGGCTCGTGGATTTTTAAAAATATTTTTAGGCTGCTTACAGAGGCTCGTGGATTTTTAAAAATATTTTTAGGCTGCCTACAGAGGCTCGTGGATTTTTAAAAATATTTTTAGGATGCCTACAGAGGCTCGTGGATTTTTAAAAATTTTTTTAGGATGCCTACAGAGGCTCGTGGATTTTTGAAAATATTTTTAGGCTGCCTACAGAGGCTCGTGGATTTTTAAAAATATTTTTAGGCTGCCTACAGAGGCTCGTGGATTTTTAAAAATATTTTTAGGCTGCCTACAGAGGCTCGTGGATTTTTAAAAATATTTTTAGGCTGCCTACAGAGGCTCGTGGATTTTTAAAAATATTTTTTGGCTGCCTACAGAGGCTCGTGGATTTTTAAAAATATTTTTAGGCTGCTCACAGAGGCTCGTGGATTTTTAAAAATATTTTTAGGCTGCTTACAGAGGCTCGTGGATTTTTTAAAATATTTTTAGGGCTCCTCCCAAGGCTCGTGGATTTTTTAAAATATTTTTAGGGCTCCTTCCAAGGCTCGCGGATTTCTAAAAATATTTTTAGGGCTCTTCTCAAGTCTCGTGTATTTTTAAACATATTTTTAGGGCTCTTCTCAAGGCTCGTGGATTTTTACAAATATTTTTAGGGCTCTTCTCAAGGCTCGTGGATTTTTAAAAATATTTTTAGGGCTCTTCTCAAGGCTCGTGGATTTTTACAAATATTTTTAGGGCTCTTCCCAAGGCTCGTGGGTTTTTCAAAATATTTTAGGCGCTTAAAAATCCTTTAAAAATATAGCTCAAAACTAAATTTAAACATTATGCCTAAATTGTTCCTCTTTTTAATTAATTTCTTTCCATAGTACCTGAACAAGATGCCTCCGCCTGGGTTCATACGTTAAAGTATGCAAATTTAACATCGGTGGAATTTGACATAACCTGGCAGGCCTGTAGCAATTATCGCATTAATCAAATATTCAATGAATGTCAAAACATCACCGATATCTTAACAAAGTGGCCGCAGTACCTCAGACCTGAAGGATATAAATTGGTAAGTAATGGACATTTAAAGGAGGTAAACTCAATCGGTGGATGTGGGGGTTTATTTTTTTTATAAGGTTTCTTTTCTTTTTTTTTCGAAATAAAAAAAAAAATATTTTAGTCGAACAATTAATAAATTATATTTTTAATATTTTTCCAGATCGATAAAGATTTCAATGAACTTTTCAAAAACTATGACAACATCAACAATTGGAATGGTAAAATGCAGAAGCTGTGTAGATTTCTAAAGAAATTCAAAAATGTCAGAGATGCCTCGAATAAGAAAATACTGGAATCGATATTGGATAAACATGTTACAGATGGTAAGTGTGGCCAAAAAACAAGAAGAAGGCCCCACTTTTTAATATTTTTGTAAAAGATGGTTCAGAAGCTGAGAAAAAAGAAAAATACAAATTTTACTTTCCTAAAATTTTTATAAAAAAAAAAATTAAAATTTTTTTATAATTATTTCCATTTTATTAGCTGTCATGGTCTAGGAAGTTGTATTGATTAATTTTGTATTTCCTTCTTTATCTCCCCCAGATCCCGATGTCTTTGCCCTGAAAACTTTGTGGTGCCTGCACTCATATCTCCACCCCACATCACGTTTTGTGCGACGCGATGCAAATGGCAATAAAAATATACAACGTTTCACGGTCAAAGATTCTCAAGAATCTTTCCTCTACGTGGATCTTACCATACAAGGACTGGAGAAACACATTGAATCGCTACTGCAGAGAGGTGAAAGCATCCAACCCTTCATTTTGGCTGTGGGTGATTCAACATTTTCCACCATTGAACAGTGTTTTGTTTATTTAGATGGAAATTTGATTGCATTTGATAATTTCCTCAAGGCTTTAGATATTTGTTTTAAATCATTTCATTTATTTAATTTACAATATCCCAAGGCCTCAGATCCTTTTTGGACTTTTGTTGAGGCTTACTTTTATGATATTGATACCGGATCAAAGAAAAGTTATAAAATTAATACCCTGCTGCAGGAATTGAAAGATTAGTTTGGACGTGAGAAATTCTTCGGTGATAAAAGTGTAAAAATATTTGTTGTATATTTAATATTATGTAAATATAAATTTTTGTATATAAAATAGTTAGAATAATGAATTTTATATTTAAGAGTTTTAATATTGCAACATTTAAAATGAAATATAAATGAAAAATAAAAATATTTTTGGGTTCTTACAAAGGCTCGTGTATTTTTAAAAATATTTTTGGCCTCCTATAAAGGCTCGAGGATTTTTTTTTAATATTTTTGGCTTGCTATAAAGGCTCGTGGATTTTTAAAAATATTTTTAGGGCTCTTGTAGAGGCTCGTGGATTTTTAAAAATATTTTTAGGGCTCTTGTAGAGGCTCGTGGATTTTTAAAAATATTTTTAGGGCTCTTGTAGAGGCTCGTGGATTTTTAAAAAATTTTTAGGGCTCTTGTAGAGGCTCGTGGATTTTTAAAAAATTTTTAGGGCTCTTGTAGAGGCTCGTGGATTTTTAAAAATATTTTTAGGGCTCTTGTAGAGGCTCGTGGATTTTTAAAAATATTTTTAGGGCTCATGTAGAGGCTCGCGGATTTTTAAAAATATTTTTAGGCCACTTGTAGAGTTTCTTGGATTTTTAAAAATATTTTTAGGGCTCTTGTAGAGTCTCGTGGATTTTTAAAAATATTTTTAGGGCTCTTGTAGAGGCTCGTGGATTTTTAAAAATATTTTTAGGGCTCTTGTAGAGGCTCGTGGATTTTTAAAAATATTTTTAGGGCTCTTGTAGAGGCTCGTGGATTTTTAAAAATATTTTTAGGGCTCTTGTAGAGGCTCGTGGATTTTTAAAAATATTTTTTGGCCTACTATAAAGGCTCGTGGATTTTTAAAAATATTTTTTGGCCTACTATAAAGGCTCGTGGATTTTTAAAAATATTTTTAGTGCTCTTGTAGAGGCTCGTGGATTTTTAAAAATATTTTTAGGGCTCTTGTAGAAGCTCGTGGATTTTTAAAAATATTTTTAGGGCTCTTGTAGAGGCTCGTGGATTTTTAAAAATATTTTTTGGCCTACTATAAAGGCTCGTGGATTTTTAAAAATATTTTTTGGCCTACTATAAAGGCTCGTGGATTTTTAAAAATATTTTTGGGCTCCTTACAAATGCTCGTGGATTTTTAAAAATATTTTTAGGGCTCTTGTAGAGGCTCGTGGATTTTTAAAAATATTTTTGGGCTCCTTACAAATGCTCGTGGATTTTTAAAAATATTTTTAGGCCTCTTGTAGAGGCTCGTGGATTTTTAAAAATATTTTTAGGGCTCTTGTAGAGGCTCGTGGATTTTTAAAAATATTTTTAGGACTCTTGTAGAGGCTCGTGGATTTTTAAAAATATTTTTGGGCTTCTTACAAAGGCTCGTGGATTTAAAAAAAAATTATGACAAATAGTCTATCTTATATTCATTATAAATATTTTCGTTCATTTCATCTTCTACTGTCCATTTATTAATTTTTTGTTTATAAATTATAAATGATTTAGCATAATTTATGAATAATGTGTGTGGAAGCTTCCTCCCGAAAACAGTTTCCATAAAACCAAGTTTCTTTTAAACGACCTCCAGAACGCATTCAATAAGAAACCGAAAGTTATAAATTGATTTCGACAAGCCAATGTGTCATCCATAATAAATGGGGGGTTTTGGCAAAAGTGAAAAGTTTTCTTGTGTAAACGCACACATCCAAGGCAGCAGGAGTTCGCATACACCACAACTTAACTGAACTATAAAAACATAATTTTTCTTCTTTTTATTTAAATAAAGATGAAGATAATTTAGCAAAGTTCTTGTAGTTGTTATCACCATCAAGGAAAAACAAATACCAAAGAAAGAACAGTGTTGTTGTTGTTTTTACAAGGACGAAGGACTATTTAATAGCAGCAACTGTTAATGATTTATGTAATTTTTTGTTTTAGGTAAATAAATACGACCCAAATAAACCTATTCTATACCTATGTATATCTGAGTGTTGCCGTTTTTAAGTTTAGAATAGACTTGCCCATGGAAAAATTATATCATCTGGACAATAAAAGCAAGCTCCACAATGTTCTTAAGTGACACTGCTGATGCTTAGCCTCTTTGGAACAATTCCCCTTTTTGTTTAAAATTCCTGAAATATGGCAACTCTTTTTTACCAGAGGTACAAAGACTTGTTATATGCCTTCGTGATTTCTACATCTTCCTCTTGGAATAGTTTGTGCTGTATGATCAACGACAATGAACGGAACGGAAGTTATCTCTTTTAAAATGACACCGCTGCCAAAGTTTACCTGCGGTAATGGGTCACACAACGGATATTCAAGGACTAATGCATGCATAAATTTTCTCCGGGCTCATGTGTTTGTGTGTGTGCAAATGAGTTGCTGTTTGATTTGCATAAATTGTGCATTATTTATTAGAATGTGTGTTATTCTAGATGTATGTGTGAGTGTATGTAAGTTGGCAGAATCCTACAATACCATTCTAAACCCATATTGGGGTGGAAAGAAGCAAATGTAAAGGAGTCGATCATCATTAAAGGAGGTGAATGTAATGCTAAATGATCGAGTTTAAAGGTGTAAATGTTCATATTTTAGATAATGGCTTGTGTTTAAAAATATCTTATGTTATTTTTAGAATATATTTTATGTCCGGAAGGTGATCACTAATTATTTCCAATTATATGTACAACAAGTGACAGCCAATTTTTTTTTCTATTGACACTTGTCGAGCTTTAACGGGTGATCTCCAATTGCAATTTCTATCTTTGAGTGTTGCCTTTAAAAATCCAAGTTTTAATTCGTTCCACCCTAGCGTTTTAATACCTTTGTAAATGCATAAATGAACAACAGCACCATTTTATGATATGGCAGTTCAGAGTGGGTATAAAAAGTTAAGTGCAGTTTTATGCACAGTTTGCCAAGCCACTCACTCAAAACTAGCGATTCTGCCACTTAAACGCTTAGCTACGACGTTGAATATATGGGTTGTTCCATATTAGCTTCGTCAATGAAAAAGGGATAAAATTTATTGCTCTGTTTCAAAACCTGCAAGGACCTGCGATTCTAGAAGTTTTTGACATATTTATAAAGAAAACAATTTCAAAACTTAAAATATAGTTGACTCTTGCAGGTTCAGGAACAGAGCATAAATTAATTTTCGAACTTTTGTTGCCATAAATGACCTGCAAAATCTCTTCTGTTGCTGGAAGACCTGTGAATGATTTGCCTGTCTCTAGAAGACCTCAAAAATATTGTCTGTCTCGATAACCCCTGTGAAAGTCTTCTGTCAAGAGAAGACCTGGAAAAGATATCCTTTATCTAGAAAGTCCTGAAATGGTCTTCTGCATCTAGACGAACGATGGGAGGTATTCTGCCTAGTCCTGTAAAAGGTCCTCTATCTAAAAAATATAAAAACATTTATAGACTACCTGTGTAAAATCGTCTGTCGAGAGAATATCTGTCAAAAGGCCAGTACAAGTCTTCTGTCTCCAAATGAAATATAAATTGTCTTCTTCCTAGAGAAAATAGTCGACTGTTTCTGAAAGTAAAAGGTCTCTGTCTTTATAAAACCCTTAAAATCCTTTTAGGCTACCTGCGTGAAGTCTTCTGCCTGTAGCCGACCGAACGTTTTCTGTCTGTGAAAGACCTTCTGCCAGTAAAAGGTCTTCTGTCTTTTAAAAGGTTGTAAGTCGTCTTCTGTTCCTAGACGTTTCTAGACTACCTGTGTAATATCTTCAATCTAGAGAATACCTGTATCATCTGCCCACAGAATATCTGTAAATGGTATTATGGTTGGTATAAAGAGATAAAAGAACTAATAATGGTATTCTTCTCTAGAAGACCTGACTGTCGACATGTTGTTTGTCTTGAGAACATCTGTAAAAAGGCTTTTGCTTAGAGAAGACCTGGGAAAGATCTCCTTTCTTTAGAAGATCTGGAAATCGTTTTCTGTCTGTGAAAGATATTCTGCCAAGATAGGGCCCACGAATGGTCTTCTGCCTAGAGAAGACCTGTAAAAGGTCTTCTGTCTCTAGATTACCTGTGTATGGTAGTTTACCTGTATGAGTCCTATGAAAGGAGTTTTGTCTGTGAAAGATCTTCTACCTGGTCTTCTGTCTATTAATACCTGTAAATGGTTTTCTGTTTCTACACTACCTGTGTAAAGTTTTCTCATTGAATACCCGTGAAAGGTATTCTGCTCAGAGAATATCTGTAAAGTCTTCGTCTTATAAATGGTCTTCGGCCTAGATGAGACCTATGAAAAGTCTTCTTTCTCTAGAAGACGTGGAAATGGTCATCTGAATATAGAAACCCTCAGAAATGTTGTCGTTCTTAAGAAGACCTGTGAAAAGTATTCAGCCTAGAGAAGGCATGGAAAACATCTCATTTCTCTAGAAGACCTGGTAACGGTCTTCTGTCTCTAGCAAAACTGTGAAAGATATTCTGTAGAATACATTTTACAGGCCTACTCCCTCAGAAGGCCTTTTGAAGGTCTTCTGATTTTCTCGCTATATAAAAACTCGAAGTTACTTAAATTTCTTCTGTTCATAGGAAAGCTGTTGGAAGAACTCTGTCCTTAGAAGATCTGTTATCTGCGTGCCTATTAAAATCGTTGAAAAGCCATAAAGAACCTGCAAAATCTCTTCTGTTGCTGGAAGACCTCTGATTGATTTGATGTCTGTGGAGGACATGTCAAAGGTCTTTCGGAACATCTTCAGCCTCTAAAAGGTATTTTACCTAAACAAAGCTCGAACATGACTTTTGTCTTTAGAAGACCTTTAAAAGATCTTCTGTGTCTAGAGGAACTGCAAATAGTTTTCTGCTTACAGACGTCTCCAATATACTAAAAATATCTCTTGTCTTTAGAAGACCTGGAAAAGGTCATTTGTCTCTAGAGAGAAAGGTTGTCCTGTAAAATCTATTAACAGCTTTCTAAACTACCTGTGTAAGTTCTTCTGCCTGTAGGAAAAATATAAAAGATCCCCTGCCAAGAGTAAACCTGTGAAATATCTTCTGCCCAGAAAATATGTGCAAAAGGTATTCTATTTTTAAAATACCTGCAAATGTCTTCTGCCTAGAGAAGTGCTGTGAAAGGTCTACTGTCTCTAGAAGACCTCAAAAATATTGTCTGTCTCGAGAAACCTTGTGAAAGTCTTCTGTTAAGAGATTTCCTGGAAAAGATAGCCTTTATTTAGAATGTCCTGAAATGGTCTTCTGTATCTAGAAGAACGGTGAGAGGTATTCTGCCCTGAGAAGGCCTACCAATGGTCTTCTGCCTAGTCCTGTAAAAGGCCCTCTATCTAAAAAAACTGTAGAAACCTTTATAGACTATGTCATCTATTTCTATACTACCTGTGTAAAATCTTCTGCCTGGGGAATATCTGTCAAAAGGTATTCTGTCTTCAAAAGACCAGTAAACGTCTTCTATCTCCAAATGAACTATAAATGATCTTCTGCCTATAGAAGTCCTAAAAATAGCCACTGTTTCTCGAAGTAAAATATCTTCTGTCTTTATAAACCCTTAAAATCCTTCTAGATTGCCTGTGTGATGTCTTCTGCCTGTAGCAGACCTATGAAAGCTTTCTGCCTGGAGGAGGCCTATGAAAGGTATTTTGTCTGTGAAAGACCTTCTACCTGTAAAAGGCCTTCTGTCTTTTAAAAGGCTGTGAATCGTCTTCTGTTTCTAAACTACCTGTGTAAAGTCTTCTGTCTAGAGAATACCTGTGGAAGGTCATCTGCCCAGAGAGTATTTGTAAATGGTATTCTGGTTGGTATACAGACCTAAAAGAACTATTAATGGTATTCTGCATAGAGAAGATTTTTGAAAGATATTCTTTCTCTAGAAGACCTAAAGACCTATTACGACTCTAGAAAATGTCGAAATGTTGTTGGTCTTGAGAACGCCTGTAAAAAGGCTTTTGCTTAGAGAAGACCTGGGAAAGATCTCCTCTCTTTAGAAGATCTGGAAATGGTTTTCTGTCTGTGAAAGATATTCCGCCAAGAGAGGGCCCACGATTGGTCTTCTGCCTAGAGAAGACTTGTAGAAGACCTAGAGAAGGTATTCTGCTCAGAGAATATCTGTTAAAGTCTTCTGTCACTAAATACTACTATAAATTGTCTTCTGCCTAGAGAAGACCTGCAAAAGGCCTTCTGTCTCCAGATTACGTGCGTATGGTACTTTACCTGTAGGAGTCCTACGAAAGGTCTTTTGCCTGTGAAAGACTTTCTACCTGGTCTTCTGTTCTGAAATAGGCGTCAGTTTCTGGAAGTAAAAGGTCTTCTGTCTTTATATATAATTGTTCCACAAACATCCCATAAGGGACAAGGGAGACTTCTCTCATATCAATTAGTGCACCCCGAATGATATTAGCTCAATGATATGGGACCTACAGTTTATCGCCGAGTCCGAACGGCGTGTCTTACGACACCACTTGTAGAGAAGTTATACATGGCTGAAATACTCAGGAAATGTCGCCAACATTACTGAGGGGTATTCTGTCTTTATAAACCCTTAAAATCCTTCTAGACTACCTGCGTGAAGACTTCTGCCTGTAGCAGACCTATGAAAGTTTTCTGCCTGTAGGAGATCTGTGAAAGGTCTACTGTCTGTGAAAGACCGTGTACCTGTAAAAGGTCTTCTGTCGTTTAGAAGGCTTAAATCGTCTTCTGTTCCTAGACTACCTGTGTGAAGTCATCTGCCTAGAGATACATGTGAAAGGTCACCTGCCCAGAAAGTATCTGTAAATGGTATTATGGTTGGTATAAAGACCTAAAAGAACTATTAATGGACATCTGTACAGAGAAGACCTTTGAAAGATATTCTTTCTCTAGAAGATCTAAAGTTGTATTATGACTCTAGAAAATTCCTGACTGTCGAAATATTGTTGGCCTTGAGAACACCTGTAAAAAGGCTTTTGCTTAGAGAAAATCTGGGAAACATCTCCTCTCTTTAGAAGATCTGGAAATCGTTTTCTGTCTGTTTCTGTCTGTCCGCCAACAGATGGTCCACAAATGGTCTTCTGCCTAGAGAAGACCTGTAAAAGGTCTTCTATCTCTAGATTACCTGTGTAAGGTAGTTTACCTGTAGGAATCCTATGAAAGGTCTTTTGCCTGTTAAAGATCTTCTACCTGGTCTTCTGTCTTTTAAAGTCTGTAAATTATCTTCTGTTTCTAGACTACTTGTGTAAAGTCTTCTGACTATTGAATACCAGTGAAAGGTATTCTGCCCAGAGAATATCTGTAAAAGTCTTCTGTCACTAAAATAACTATAAATGGTCTTGGGCCAAGATAAGGCCTGTGAAAGGTCTTCGTTCTCTAGAAATGTCTTCAGGACATCTGTAAAAAGGCTTTTGCTTAGAGAAGATCTGGAAATGGGTTTCTGTCTGTGAAGGGTATTCCGCGAAGAGAGGGTCCACAATGGTCTACAGCCTAGAGAAGACCTGTAAAAGGTCTTCTGTCTCTAGATTGCCTGTGTAAGGTAGTTTACCTGTAGGAGTCCTATGAAAGGTCTTTTGCCTGTGAAATATCTTTTACCTGGCCTTCTGTCTTTCTAGACTACCTGTTTCTTCTGACTGTTGAATACCAGTGAAAGGAATTCTGCCCAGAGAATATCTGTAAAAGTCTTCTGTCAGGGAAAGAACTTTAAATGGTTTTCGGCCTAGACAAACCCTGTGAAAGGTCTTCTTTCTTTATAAGACCTGGAAATGGTCATCTGAATCTAGAAACCTTAAAAAAATTTCTTATTCTTAAGAACACCTGTGTAAAGTATTCTGCTTAGAGAAGACCTGGGAAACATCTCATTTCTCTAGAAGACCTGGTAACAGTCTTCTGTCTCTAGCAAAACTGTGAAAGATATTCTGCCTGGAGAAGACCTGCAAAAGGTCTTCTCACTTTTAACAAATCTGTAAAAGTCTTTCTAGATTACCTGTGTAAGGTATTCTGTATGTAGGAGAACTATGAAATGTCTTCTGTCTAGAAAGAAATCTGTAAATTGTTTTCTGTTTTTAAACTACCTGCTTTGAGAATACCTGTGAAATGTGTTCTTTTTCAAAATGAACTATTCATGGTTTCTGTCTAGAGAGGACCTGTGAAAATCCAAGTTTAGTGGTCTGAAGGTGCTATAGAAAATTTATTTAAAAAATCCAAGTTTAGTGGTAGTAAAGTGCTCTAGAAAATGTATTTAAAAAATCCACGTTTTGTGGTCCAATGGTGCTCTAAAAAAATGTATTTAAAAATCCACGTTTTGTGGTCCAATGGTGCTCTAAAAAATGTATTTAAAAAATCCACGTTTTGTGGTCCAATGGTGCTCTAAAAAAATGTATTTAAAAAATCCACGTTTTGTGATCCAAAGGTGCTCTAGAAAATGTATTTAAAAAATCCACGTTTTGTGGTCCAAAGGTGCTCTAGAAAATTTATTTAAAAAATCCACGATTTGTGGCCTAAAGGGACAATAGAAAATTTATTTAAAAAAATCCACATTTTGTGGTCTAAAGGTGCTGTAGAAAATTTTTTTAAAAAAATCTACGTTTTGCGGTCCAAAGGTGTTCTAAAAAATTTATTTTAAAATCTACGTTTTGTGGTCTAAAGATGCTCTAGAAAATTTATTTAAAAAATCGACGTTTTGTGGTCTAAAGTTGCTCTAGAAAATTTATTTAAAAAATCCACGTTTTGTGGTCTAACGGTGCTCTAGAAAATTTATTTAAAAAATTCACGTTTTGTGGTCTAAAGGTGCTCTAGAAAATTTATTTAAAAAATCCACGTTTTGTGGTCTAACGGTGCTCTAGAAAATTTATTTAAAAAATCCACGTTTTGTGGTCTAAAGGTGCCTCTAAATTACCTCAAAAATATTGTCTGTCTAGATAACACATGTAGACAGTCTAAAGTAGAGAAGACTATTAGCAGATCTCCCTTCTCTAGAAGGCCTGGAAATGGTCTTCTA
Organism: Musca autumnalis; assembly: GCF_047663935.1. Lineage (NCBI taxonomy): Eukaryota > Metazoa > Arthropoda > Insecta > Diptera > Muscidae > Musca > Musca autumnalis. The sequence goes on along the minus strand of NW_027411977.1, from coordinate 223,493,779 downwards.
TCTCTAGAAGATCTGTGAAAGGTATTCTACATTGGGAAGACCTACGAATGGTCTTCTGCTTAGAGAAGGCCTGTAGAAGGCCGTTTGTTAAAAAGCTGTAAAACTTTTGTAATCTACCTGTGCAAGGTCTTCTACTTGTAGGGGACCTATAAAAAGTATTCAGCCTAGATAATACCTGGGAAAGGTCTTCTGGCCTCGTAATTGTCTTTTTTCTAGACTACCTGTGTAAGGTGTTCTACCTGGAGAAGACATGTGAAAGGTCTTCTGCCCAGAGACTACCTTGCAAAGGTATTCTGTGTTGAAAAGTTCTGTAAATGTCTTCTGTTTCTTCTGCCTAAGAAAGATATATGAGAGGCCTCCTTTCAACAACTTCTGCCTAGAGAAGCCATGTCTGATAGGCCTTCAAAACAGTCGTAAACGTTTTGTCTCTCTAAAAACTATAAATGGTCTGGAGCAAATCTTAGGAAGTTAGTTGTTGTCTCCAAAAGAGCACTTCTGTTTAAAAAAGGACCTGGGTAAGGTTTTCCGCCTCCGAAAGACCTAAAAAATATAATCTGTCTCCAGAAAACCTGAAATAGATCGTCTGTATCTGGACAAATCCTGATAAATCTTTTTGTCTTACCTCATTTCAATTACTATTTCATAACCAAAATCCGGGTCTTATATTCTGCATGTTTGCACACCAACAACATAATCACTTTAATTTACCTAAAAAATTTTGTCTGTCTAGATAAGCCGTGTGAAAAGTGTAGACTAGAGAAGATCTGAAACAGATCTCTCTTCTGTGAAATGTATTCTACATTGAGAAGACCTAAGACCGTCTGTTAGAAAGCTGTAAAACTTTTCTAATCTACCTCTTAAAGGTCTTCTACCTGTGGGAGACCTTTGAAAAGTATACAGCCCAGAGAATACCTGGGAAAGGTTTGTAATTGTCTATATTTTCTAGACTACCTGTGTAAGGTGTTCTACCTGAATACATGTGAAAGGTCTTTTGCCTAGAGACTACCTGGCAAAGGTATTCTGTCTTGAAAAGTCCTGTAAATGTCTTTTGTTTCTTCTGCCTAAGGAAGATCTATGAAAGGTCTCCTTTCTATAGAAGTTTAGAAATGATCTTCTGACTCTAGAAAATCTCGGAAATGTTGTGTGCATTGAGAAGACCCGTGAAAGTTTTCCGCCTTGAGAAGAGAATCTGTAAAAAAACTGTAGAAGGTATTCTGCCATGAGAAGACCTACTTGTGCCTAGAGAAGCCATGTAAAAGGTCCTGTGCCTATAGACTACATGTGTAAGGTCTTCTGGCTGCAGGAGACATGTGATAGGTCTTCAAAAGAAGTGTAAAAGTTTTTTCTCTCTAAAAAAACTATACATGGTCTGGAGAAAACCTTAGAATGTTTGTTTTTGTCTCTAAAAAGGCACTTCTGCCTTAAAAGGGATCTGAATAGGTTTGATAGGTTTTTTCGCCTCCAAAAAACTTCTTCTGCCTCCAGAAAATCTGGAATAGGTCATCTGTCTCTAGGCAACCTCTGAAAGGTCTTCTGCCTAGAAAAGATCGTCTGATGATCTTCTCCACAGAAAAGGGCTGTGTCTGTAAGAGGCCCATGAAAGGTCGTCGGAACAGTTGTAAAATTAGAGAAAACCTTAGAAAGTATGTTTTTGTCTCTAAAAAACACTTAAGCCTTTAAAATGGCCTGGGTAAGGTGTTCCGCCTCCAAAAGATCTGACAAATATAATCTGTCCCCAGAAAACCTGGAATAGGACGTCTGTCCCTAGGCAACCTCTGAAAGGTCTTCTGCCTAGAAAAGATCGTTTGATGATCTTCTTCATAGGAAAGGGCTATGAAGATCTTCAGCCAGGAGAATGCCTGTGAGACTTGTGAACTGTTTTCTGCCTAGAGAAGACATGTTCCAGACCATCCAGATTTGGAGATATTGTTTGTGACTCCATCAATATGTTGTTTTATTTCCTTATGCATACCTAACAAACAGATTTAGCAAATAAATCTCGATAATGCGCTAATTCCTGATAATGAACTGACAGCTAAATGGTTTATTATAAAAAAAGCTACAAAATGCTCGTAGCACATCTTTTTCTCTTAGCTCAGTTCAATTACTATCACATAACGAAAACACCCATATATGACCGCAAATAATAAGTACAGTGAATTGAATTTTAATGCATAATCAATATGGGTTGGAAAACTTCTCATGTGTATTTAGAAAGCGAAGGCAATCAAATTGATGGTATGGAAAACGTAAGTAGGTAGCATGGCAAGTTGAAGCTAAAGGCAATATGAAAATTTACGCAGCAGGGTATGTAATGGGGTTCAAGGACAACGTAGTGAAAAATCAAGTTCTTAAATCCCCAATTCCTGATTATTTATAAATGAAAAACATAAAACTATCTTACAAAGGCCATTGGATGTATTGAGTGCACTACCTGATCCGGATTTTGATTTAAAAAGTAGATTCGTTTGACTTAGGAAGCCTCTTAATTTTCTACTTCATTTCAAGCCAGTCAATAGCTTATGCGAGAAAGCCAATCTACTTATGTGTTTACCTATGCCTTTAATTTACCTTACCTTAAAGTAGTCATTTCTATTTGACCTTGTACAAATATTGCCAACATCGACATTGCCATTCTCTTCCTTTGTAGTAGACCATGTGTAAATGTGTTCTTCCTTCTATGCCATGTGCTTAAGTATTCCACATTTTCCTTTATACTCTTCTTTGCACAAGACTTCAGCTGTGCATTTCAATTTTGATTTCATTCCAATTCGAACACATTTCTATTCGCATTACATTGCTGATGTTGATTATGATATGAGATTGAAAAAATCATAAATCCCATGTCAGTATTGTAGAACACATTGGTACGGTGGTAGTAGTAATGATTGGTGTTCTTGACAAAAAGTTGAAAAAGGCATTGAAGTGAAATCAATGACATGGTTAGACTTCTTAAGAATCTTTCAAATTAATAAAGTACATATGAACATTTGAAATAGAATCTGCTTTACATAAGAAAATTTATGATTGGCTTAGATTGGGAAATGAAAGAAAATTCCAATGGATTGTATAGAACATTTCCTTATTTTTTATTCTTGAAAGATTTAACTAATCTCCGTATTGACGTTGTTTTATTCCTCAGTAAGTTTTCTACCAAATAAAACAGGATTCGTTTTAGATTACGGTTCCACAATGCTTTATTTACTTGATTACACTTATTCGGAATCGACTTTAATTACTAAGCACACATCTTGTCTCTTGTAGGCACGTAACTCTTCTTTAACCAACTGTTCTGTTTAACGACTAAAACACAACTAACTCGCCGTTGCTGATCTCACCTGTATTTATCCCAAAATCTTCTTGTTCGGGAATTCTCCAGAAAACATCTGGTAACCCACAGAATCTGTGTAACGAACACACAGACGCATATTTGCACTAAGCGAACAACCACACTCACATACATGGGCGAAGATAAATACAAGTGGATAAGCACACTAATGACGTGATTACAAAAACAAACATAAAGAAAGCAAAACAAATAAAAACTAAGAAAAGATCTCCAATTTTCTCGGTTTGCTGCTTCGCTTTCTGGAATAACGCGCCTTTTCATCTCTTCATCCACTTGTTTGCTCCATGTAAGCTTGGGCCTGCCAATTCTGCGTGCACCGTCATGTGGCACGTATTTATACGCCTTTTTAGCAGGTTCATCATCGCTCATTCTTATGATATGGCCTAGCTAACGCAATCGCAGGATCTTGATACGTTTAACTATATTAATATCGTTGTAAAGCAGATACAGCTCGTGGTTCATACGACGTCGATATCCACCGTCAACGCAGATTGGTCCGAAGATCTTTCGAAGAATTTTTCTCCCAAACACGCCAAGCACTTCCTTATCTGCTTGCGCAAGTACCCAGGCTTCGGAACCATACATCAGAACGGCTAGTATCAGTGTTTTGTAAAGCGTTATTTTTGTTTGACGAGTTGTGGCTTTGTGTTTGAAGTGCTTACTTAAACCAAAGTAGCATCTATTGGCCAATACAATTCTTCTTTTTATTTCACAACTGATGTCGTTTGTTGTGTTTACGGAGGTGCCGAGGTATACGAAATCTTTTACTATCTCAAAATTATAGGAACCCACTGCAACAGTTGGTCCGATCTCAATGGACGCATTGCGCGTCGACACCATCAACTTAGTCTTCCCGCCGTTTATCGCCAGACCCACTTTAGCAGATTCTCCTTCGACCTTCATAAAGGTATCGGTTACTTCTTTTACAGATCGTCCCATGATGTTCATATCATCAGCATAAGCAAGTATCATGTGGCTATTGGTGTAGATTGAAGTTTGCCTCTCGTATAACCTTTTCCAGCAGGATGTTGAAGAGATCACACGAAAGGCTGTCTCCTTGTCTGAAACCTCTTTTGGTACAAACTCTTCAGAGAGATTCTTTCCTATTTTAACTGAATATATTGTGTCAGTTAGAGTCATTTTACAAAGCCGAATGAGCTTTGCGGGGATACTAAATTCAGACATTGCTTGGAATACCTTTCAACCTAGCGGACTGTCGAATGCTGCTTTATAATCGACAAAAAGGTGGTAGGTGTCTATCTGCATCTCTTGGGTCTTCTCCAGGATTTGCCGCAGGATAAATATCTGGTCAGTGGTGGATTTGCCAGGTCTAAAGCCGCATTGGTATTGTCCAATTATTTCGTTGACCATGGACTTTAGTCATTCGCATAATATTCCTGACACTATCTTGTAGGTTATAGGGAGAAGACTTATGCCCCTGTAGTTAGAGCATAAAGTCTTATCTCCTATCTTGTGGACAGGACACATGATGCTCAGGTTCCAATCGTCGGGTACTCGTTCTTCCTGACAAATGGTGCTAACTAGCTGATGCATACACCTTATCAGCGTATCGCCTCTGGTTTTGAACTACTCAGCTGGTAGGCCATCGGATCCTGCTGCCTTATTATTCTTTAGCCGGTTTATTGCTGTCTTTACCTCATCTTGGCTGGGAGGTATACATTCAATACCATCTTCTGTGATTGGATCTGTGGCATCGTCGGCGTCTTCGCTACTATCGGATACCAACAGTTTGGAAAAAATGTTCTTTCCATATCCTGAGAACACTATTTGTATCAGTTAACTAATTACCTTGGTGGTCTCTACAGGAGGACGTGCCTACACCAAAGCCATCAGTTTGATGTTTCACTCTTTGGTAGAATTTTCGGACTACATTGTGGCTCCTGTACATCTCGATTTTTTCACACTACCGTCTTTCCATTTCTCTCTTTTTTCCTGCGGAAAAGACGTTTCTCTTCTCTCCTTTTCTCCCGATACCACTCTCGTGCGCTACGCATTGCAACTGATTGTAAAGTAGACCTATATGCCGCATTTTTCATTTCGGTAGCAGCACGACACTCCTGGTCATACCATGGATTCCTTGGTGGAGGTTTCTGGTATCCAAGTATGGATTTTGCGGCTATTTGCATGGAATGTGCAGTACTTTGCCATTGTGCTGATATGTTATCGGGACGAGTAGTGCTATGATTAAGCGATTGGGCCAGTTGAGTGGAATATGTTGTGGCTATCTGTTATGATTGCAGCTTACCGATGTCTAACTTTCGTGTAGTGTCTGTTCATACTTTATTCGCTACATTTAACCGGGTACGTATCTTTGCTGCAACAAGGTAGTGCTCGAAATCTATGTTTGCTCCTCGGAACGATCGTACATCCAACACGCTCGATGAATGTCTTCCATCTATCACAACATGATCAATTTGATGACTTGTTCTTTGATCTGGAGACAGCCAGGTGCCCTTATGAATATCGAGATACATAAATCTGGTACTTCTAACTACCATGTTTCTTGCAGCTGCCAATTCTATCAGCCTCATACCATTGTCAGATGTTTCACTGTGGAGACTAAATTTCCGACTGTTGCGCCAAAGATATTCTCCTTTCCAATTTTAGCATTAAAATCGCCTAGAATAATTTTAATAACGTGAGTAGGGCAACGGTCATATGTTTCTTCTAAGCGCTCGTAAAATATATCTTTGTCTTCAGTGGGAGCATAAGCGCAAATAAAGCTGATGTTGAAGAATTTTGCTTTTAATCGAATTGTAGAGAGTCTTTCATTCACTGGGGTGAAGCTGGAGACCTGGTGTTTTCACCTCCGACCAACTACAATTCCGCAACCAAACTCATGCCTTATGTCATGGCATCTGTAATACAGTGCGTCACCTTCAGGTGTTGTTGTGACGCTTTTCCCAATCCATCGTATTTCCTGTATGACAGTAATTTCGGCCTTGTACTCTTCAAGTACATCTGCCAATGCGTAAACTGCACCTTCACTATAAAGTGTGCGAACATTTCAGGTGCAGATTCGCAGATCATTGTCCTTAAAACGTTTGCGGAGTTTGTCAACTTTAGAGGGGTGTGTTTTTCCTTTCTTTCGTTTTTTTTTCATAGTAGGCTGCTTTTTCTAGGGGAGGGTTACTAACCCCTACGTCATCCATAGCGCCACCTATATCTCATATTTTATTAATTAAAGACTTTTCTAATATTTAATTCTTTAATGATAGCCACTTTTTCTCAATATTTTGGCAATAGAAAATATCTCTCAAGGCGATTCATACTATGTTCGACGGCCTTTCGCATTCTGCAATAAGAAGGAGGTATAGTAAGAGCTGTAATCACCGATTTGATTCCCTTGGTCAGTTCTGGTGCTCAATTCTGTTTCTATAAAAATGTGAAATGAAAACTTTTATAAAGGAAAAAAAAACTGTCAAATGAAAAAAATATGAAAGAAATATTTTTCATTTCAAATTTTCATAGAACAAGTATCCAGTCCCAGGATATTGATGTGATTGTGTTAGAAAGGCACATAAGTACATAATCCTTATCTCAGACATCTACCCTTATAAGACCATTAATATGAAATAAAGATGACGCTGTAAACTATATACATTTTCACAATTTTTATTTCCAAATTTATGTCCAAAAAGGAAATATTTTTGGGAATTCGGCGGGAATATTCCATAATTAAGTGGTTCTAGCAGTCTCCAACGTTTTAAAAATTTATTTTTAAAAGAATTTCACTTATCAAAATTATTTTCCTTGCGGAAAATTCCGATGGAATTATTTATGATTGCCCTGAATATACATATTAATGCCCTACTTCCCCAACCTCGTATTTTTTAAAAAATAAGCATTTTCAGGAGAGATAAAAAGCCATCATTTTTTATACAGCGGGCTTTGGGTAAAAATTTAAATGCAATTATTGGGGAATTAGATGTTCTCAGTTCCCTAATAATTGCATTTAAACAAAACATTTTTTTGATATACGTTATTGAGGAAGTAGGGCACATATATATCTTTGCAATTTAGAATAATTTGAAAAATCTTCCCAATAATTTATTTTTGAAAATGAAAATTTAGCTATTCTATAATATTTGAAGACTCTATTTTCAACTCTTTTGCCTAATCGCTTAAAATTAGTCACTCAGTAAATCTTTTACTCAGTCACTCATCAACTATTTCTTTTATATATATTTTAAAGAAGATTATTACACACATTTTTTCCTCAAGTGTAATTTATGTGTTCCTTTTTGCTCGAGTGTATCTTCGATTGCAACAATATTTGCAAAATTTTTTGGACACATTCCAATGACATGTCATGTTTGCACAAAAATATGACAGAAATCACAAAATCACCATCGACAACACAAAGGAAATATTCCATAGCCACAGAAACCATAATCCAAAAGTAATCGACATGAAAATGAAATGAACAAAAAAATATTGAAAAGAAAAACCAAAATATTTTTCTGATTTTTTTGTAAAGAAACCTTGAACGTCGCACAAAATATGCAATTGATTTTTTTCTTCAAAATATGATAGACAAAAAAGTAAAAATATATAGTCAATAACACTTTAGAAGCTCTTCTGTCTTTAGAAGACCTTTAGAAGGTCTTCGGCCTATAGAAGCTCTTAAGAACGTTTTCTGTCTTTGGAAGGTCTTCTGTCTATAGAAAACCTTTAGGAGGTTTTCCGTTCCTGGAAGACCTTTAGAAGCTTGTCTGTCTCCAAAGACCTTTAGAAGGTCCCGTTTAACTATATAAGACAATTTGAAAGTTTTACATCTGTAGAAGACTCTAGGATGGTATTTTGTACCTAGAAGAATTTTACAATGTTTTCTGTCTCTCGACGACTTTAGAAGTTCGTTTGTAAATAGAGAAACATGAGAAGGTTTTTTGTCAATTGAAGGTCTTCTATCTATTGCAGAAATATGAGAAGGTTTTCTCTCTCTAGAAGGCCTTTCGAAGGTCTTATGCCTGTAGAGTGTTTTCTGTCTCTCTAAGTTAATCTGTACATAGAACCTTGAGAAGGTTTTCCGTCTCTAGATGACCCTTAGAGCATTTTCTTCCTCTAGAAGACCTTTAGCATATATTCTGCCTCTAGAAGACTTTTGAAGGTTTTTTGTCTCTGTAAGGTCTTTCGAAGCTTTTCATTCTAAGAAGACCTTGACAAGGTTCTTTGCCGTTTGAAGACCTTCAGCAGGTCTTCTGTCTTTAGAAGATATTCAGAAGGTATTTTATCTTTAGAAGTCTTTAAGAAGGTTTTCAGTCTCTGGAAGACCTTTTGAAGGTGTTCTGTCTATTAACGACCTTAAGACCTTTTTTTTCCAAAAACCCTTATTTTTAGAATGTCTTCTGTCTCTGGAAGACCTTAAGACCTTTTTTCTCCAAAAATCTTTAAAAGGACTCTTGTCTCCAGAAAACCTTTGGAAGGATGTCTGTCTCTAGAAGACCTTTAGAAGGTTTTCTGTATCTGAAAGATCTTTGGGTTTTTTGGTTTCCAGAAGACCTTTACAAGGTCACCTGTTTATAGAAGATCTTCTATCTATGGAAGTCATTGAGAAGGCATTTCAACTTTGTAAGACCTTTAGAAGGGTTTCTGTCTCTAGAAGAACCCTGGATGGTCTTTTGTCCCTAGAAGACCTTTAGAATGTTTTCTGTCTCTCGAAGACCTTAGAAGTTCATCTCTATATGGAAAATAGGCCGGGGCGATTTGTATGGAAGGAAAAAAAAAACCTTAATGGGCCCTTCTCGTTTCTTATTCCTGGGACTGAACTGAGCAAAAAAGTCTGCTAGACCATAGGTCTATTGTGAAAATCGAGCCTCCCGATTTTGACTTTAAGTTTTTTATCCACGTTTTTTGGAAATGTTGGCATATAACAGCCAAACCATTGAGATTTTCGATCGAACACAAGGACAACAATCGTAGCAAAGACAGTACTTAAGAACTCTCTAATACATCGCAAAAGCATTGGAACGCTCCTTCAGGCAGTTTTGGCCTTGAGAAGGTGCAAACTTTTCGAAAAATGTCGATAAATGGCACTGTGCTCTAAAAGTTGACCAGAAAAATATTTAAGCGTTCTGATGCAAAAATATATCGTGTTGGGATCCATGAACAACGACAATGCCTTTAGTTCGTTTGTATCGCTTCGTTTTATTTTTTATAACGGTAAAAGTACTGAAAAACTGGCTTTCTTACATTTTTAAATTTAAACGGACATATCTTCTTTTTCTCATAACGGATTTCTATTGATCCTTCTTTCTTTTAAAATGGTGAATAATATCTTTCGAACAAGTTATTATTTTTTAAATCGGAAACAAATGGCTAAGTTATAGTGGTTTAAGTCTGAAAAGCCCCACAAAAAAACTATAACTGAATTTCTCATAATTTTCAAAAATATAATGTTTTATGTTTTGTTCAACACTTATTTGAAAATTGTGAGAAATTCAGTTTCAGACTTAAACCACTATAACTTAGCCATTTGTTATCCGATTTCAACAAATAATAACTTGTTCGAAAGATAGAAATAGAAATCAATAGAAATCCGTTATGAGAAAAAGAAGATATGTCCGTTTAAATTTAAAAATGTAAGAAACCCAGTTTTTCACTACTTTTACCGTTATAAAAAATAAAACGAAGCGATACAAGCGAACTAAAGGCATTGTCGTTGTCCATGGATCCCAACACGATATATTTTTGCATCAGAACGCTTAAATATTTTTCTGGTCAACTTTTAGAGCACAGTGCCACTTATCGACATTTTTCGAAAAGTTTGCACCTTCTCAAGGCCAAAACTGCCTGAAGGAGCCTTCCAATGCTTTTGCAATGTATTAGAGAGTTCTTAACTACTGTCTTGGCTACAATTGTTGTCCTTGTGTTCGATCGAAAATCTCAATGGTTTGTCTGTTATATGCCAAAATTTCCAAAAAACGTGGATAAAAAACTTAAAGTCAAAATCGGTAGGCTCGATTTTCACAATAGACCTATGGTCTAGTAGACTTTTTTGCTCAGTTCAATCCCAGGAATAAGAAACGCGAAGGGCCCATTAAGGTTTTCAAATCGCCCCGGCCTAATGAAGAACCTTGAGAAGTTTTTTTTTGTCCCTAGAAGACCTTTAAATGATATTCGGTTTCTAGAAGATCTTTCGAAGACCTTTAGAGCGTATTTTGCTAGAAGACCTTCGAAGGTTTCCCTTAGAAGGGTTTTTTGTCTCTAGAAAACCTGTAGATGGTCTTCTAGAGATAGCTAGAAGACCTTTAGAAGCTCTACTGTCTCTAGAAGTCCTTCAGAAGGCCTTTTGTCTCTGGAAGACCTTTAGAAAGTCTTCTCTCTTTAGAACAATTTTGGAATGTCTTTCATTGAAAAAAATTTTTTTGAAAAAAAATCCACGCTTGGCTTTTAGAAAAAAAATCCACGCCTTGATTTAATAAAAATAGCAATGCCTTTATAATAATTGTTCCACAAACATCCCAGATGGGACAAGGGAGACTTCTCTCATATCAGTGAGTGCACGCCGATTCATATTAGCTCAATGACATGGGACCTACTTTTTATTGCCGAGTCCGAACGGCGTGTCTTACGACACCACTTGTAGAGAAGTTTTTCAAGGCTTAAATACTCACGAAATGTCGCCAGCATTACTTAGGGGGAATTTTGCCACCGTTGAAAATTTGATGTTGCTTGGCCTGGGATTCGAACCGCAGACCTTCTGAGTGCAAGGCGGACGTGCTAACCATTGCACCACGGTGGCCCCCAATATCAATGCCTTTATTTTTATAAAAATCCACGCCTTTATTTTTATTCACGCGTTAATTTAAAAAATCCACGCCTTTATTTTTATCCACGCGTTAATTTAAAAAATCCGCGCCTTGAAAACATTTTTATGATAAAATCTACGCCTTGAAAAATTTTTGTAAAAAAATGCACGCCTTGAAAAAATTTTTATGAAAAACATCCACGCGTTAATTTAAAAATCCAGGCCTTGAATAATTTTTATGAAAAAATCCGCGCCTCGAAAAATTTTAAGAAAAAAATCCGCGCCTTAAAAAATTCTTATGAAAAAATCCGCGCCTTAAAAAATTTTATGAAAAAAATCCGCGCCTTGAAAAATTTTTATGAAAAAATCCACGCCTTGAAAAATTTTAAGAAAAAATCCACGCCTTGGAAATATCTAAAGAAAAAATCCACGCTTTAAAAAAAAATTATAAAAAATGCACCCCTTGAAAAAATCCATGCTTGAAAAAATTTAAATTAAAACCCACGCCTTGAGAAATTTTAAGAAAAAATCCACGCCTTGAAATAAATTTTAAGGAAAAATCCACACCTTAACAAAATTTATAAAAAATGCACGCCTTGAAAAAATGAAAAAATCCACGCTTGAAAAAATTTAAATTAAAACCCAAGCCTTGAAAAAAATTTTAAGAAAAAAATTCACGCCTTGAAAACATTTTTATGATAAAATCTACGCCTTGAAGAAATATTTATGAAAAAGTGCACACCTTCAAAAATTTTTAAAAATCCTCGCCTTCAAAAATTTTTATGAAAAATCCACACCTTGAAAAAATAATTATTCTAAGAGCTCTTTATGAAATAATTAAAAAAATTAACACGTCTTTGTGTGTCACATACTAATTAAATAATTAAATAATATTTTTTTTTTTTTTTAAATTACTGATAGTCTTGAACTGTCTATTGATTTCTTTCCAAATACCTTTGTAACATTATCTTCACTCTTCTAAAATTCAACACACAAATGAATTCTTAATTTCCAAAATTATTGAGAAACGTATTGTGGCATTGCCATTATTGTGATTTTTTATTAGCTTTGTTTGGTGGTTGTTCTTTGTATGCGTTTTTTTTTAACAATTTGCCATTTAATTAAATAAATAAACATTAAATGCTGTTAACGAAATAATTGTTCGAAATTTGATAATAACAGCAACATTAACGATGTCGCTTTCATGTCATTTGTGTGCATTAGTGCTGTTGTTGCTGTAGGAGAAGCTGTATTGTTGTGGCTAACAAGTTGTTGTTGTCGCTCGCTGCTGTTTGTTTAATGAGAAAATCTCTAGAAAATTCAATTAGTGTTTGTTTTTTTATCTGTTCGCTTATTAATGGAGACAAATGTTACGTTCTTTTGTGTGCGTTGGAGTGCCGAACAGACATAATTATGTGGGGATATGTGTGGTTTTTAGAGTTAATTATAGAACCAAAGAAGTAAAAGAAGATTTTATTAAGTCATTAGGATTTTTTGTATAGAAGAACATCTAGAATTCTTCTATAGGCATTAGACCTTGAAGCAATTCTTGAGACAGACCGCTTCAAGGATATTCTACAGCAGCAGCCTTAAATAGCTTCCATAATCAACAGACAAACGACCCTTAAATCTTCTACAAACAAAAGACCTAAAAAGAACTTCTTCTGCCTAAAGATGACCTTTATAAAGTTTTCAATCGGTAGAAGTTCTTTGTCCGTACGAGACCTTTAGAAGGTTTTGTGTCTCCAATGGATCTTATGAAGATTTTCTGTATCTAGAGCACCTTTGGAAGAATTCGTTTGTCCATAGGATTTAGAAGCTCTTTTATCTCCAGTTAGAGGGACTTTAACATTCCCTCTGTCTAGTGGAGACCTTTCGGAGGGCTTTTGCCTATAAAAGAATTTTAGGTAGTCTTCAGTTTATAAAAAACTTTTAGAAGGTCTTCTTACTATGGATGACTTTTAGAAGCTCTCCTGTCCATTGCAAACCTATAGAATGTTTTCTGTCTATAAAAGACCTTTAGAACGTCCCTTTCTAAAAAATCCTTTAGATGGTCTTCTGTGTATAGAATACCTTCTGATTGTCTGCTGAATATGGTAATCTTTAGAAAATCTTCTTTTCGCAGAAGACTTTCAGAATTTTACGTACTCTTCAGTTTATATACAACTTTTAGAAGGTCTTCTTTCAATGGATGACCTTTAGAAGCTTTCCTGTCCATTGCAAACCTATTGAATGTCTTCTGTCCATAAAGGACCTTTAGAACTTCCCTTTCTTTTCTTTAGATGGCCTTTTGTGTATAGAATACCTTATGATTGTCTTCTGAATATGAAAAACTTTAGATAGTCTTCTTTCCGCAGAATATCTTCAGAAGGTCTTTAAGAGATATTATATATTTTTTGAAGTCCTTTAAGGTTTTCGACCCTTAGTAGGTATTCTGGCTGACAAAAGTCCTTTCGAAATTCTGCTATCTGTGGGTGACATTTGATAAGTCAAATATGTACATAATTACTTTACCTTTCTTCCATAGATGAAATGACCTTCAGACCGTTTTTTGTGTTTCTAGAAGACTTTTTGGAAATTGTCTGTCTATAGAAGATCTTAAGTTGGCTGTCTGTTTATAGAAGATATTTGACGACGTATACATATAGGAGACCTTTAAGGTCTTCCGACTATTGAATTCCTTTGTGGTCTTCTGTATATTGAAGGCCTTTAAGGTGTTTTGTTTGCAGAAGATTTTAAGGTCGTTTGTCTGTTGATTATGTAAGCTATTTAAGGGCTTTTGTCAACAGAATATCCTTTAGATGGTCTGTCCCAAGAATTTCCTCAAGGTCTAATGCCTATAGAAGAACTTTAGATGTTATTCTGTATAAAAATTCCTAATGATTTAATGAGCTCTTTATTTACTTCTTTGGTTCTATAATTAACTCCAAAAACCACACATATCCCCACATAATAATGCCTGTGCTACACTCCACCGCACACAAAAGAACGTAACATTTGTCTCCATTAATAAGCCAACAGATACAAAAACAAACACTAATTGAATTTTCTAGAGATTTTCTCATTAAACAAACAACAGCGAACAACAACAACAACTTGTTAGCCACAACAATACAGCTCCTCCTACAGCAACAACAACAACACAAATGACATGAAAGCGACATCGTTAATGTTTCAATTTAATTGAGTTTTTTCTTTTTCATCATTTCATTTTTTTATATTTCAATTCGCGGTCGTTGATGTCGTTGCTGTTATTATCAAATTTCGAACAATTATTTCGTTAACAGCATTTAATGTTGTTTATTAATGTTTATTAATTTAATAAAATGACAAATTGTCAAATTGTTAAAAAAACGCACACAGAAAACAAGTAACAAACAAAGCTAATAAAAAAACACAATAATGACAATGCCACAATACGTTTCTCTATAATTTTGAAAATTAAGAATTCTTTTGTGTGTTGAATTTTCGAAGAGTGGAGATAATGTTACAGAGGTGTTTGGGAAGAAATAAACAGACAGGTCAAGACTATCAGTAATTAAAAAAAATTAAATATTTTTTAATTATTTAATTAGTATGTGACACACAAAGATGTGTTAAATTTACATAAGGAGAATAGCCTCGGTGGCTTTCTCCCATATCGATGATATTTTCTTCCGAATACAGGAGTAAATTTTAATGGACCTAAATTAGGTGAGATTGGTTATACTTTTAGCACAATATTCCACTATCTTTAAGTAATTAATTTAATTATTTTTTTTTTTTTTGAATAATTTTATAAAGACCTCTTTAGAATAAATATTTTTTTGGATTTTTTCTTAAAAACTTTTTTTTAAATTTTTTCAAGGCGTGGATGTTTTCATGAACATTTTTTCAAGGCCTGGATTTTTTATGGAAATATTTTCAAGGCGTTGGTTTTTTCATAAAATTTTTTTCAGGGCGTGGATTTTTCATAAAAAATTTTTAAGGCGTGGATTTTTTCATAAACATTTTTTCAAGGCGTGGATTTTTTCATAAACATTTTTGCAAGGCGTGGATTTTTTCCTAAACATTTGTTCACGGTGTGATTTTTTTTCAAAACTCAAGACGTCGATTTTTTCATGGATTTTTTTATTAAAATTAAGGCGTAGATATTTTCATAAAATTTTTTGAAGGCTTGGATTTTTTCATAAAATTTTTCAAAGCTTAGATTTTTTATAAATATTTTTTAAAAACGTGTATTTTTTCTAAATGAATTTTTTCATGGCGTAGATTTTTCTCAAAAATATTTCTTCAAGGCTTCAATTTTTTCAAAAATTATTTATTTCAAGGTTTGGATTTTTTAAAAAATATTTTTTCAAGGCTTGATTTTTTCGAAAATATTTTTTTAAAGCGTGGATTTTTCAAAAATATTTTTTCAAGCGTGGATTTTTTTTAAATATTTTTTCAAGGCGTGAATTTTTCAAAAATATTTTTCATGGATTGGATTTTTCAAAAATATTTCTCAATGCTTTGATTTTTTTAAAATATTTTTTCAAGTCGTGCGTTTCTTCAAAAATATTTTTCAAGGCATGGATTTTTTTAAATATTTGTTCAAGGCGTGAATTTTTCAAAAATATTTTTTATGGATTGGATTTTTTCAAACATTTTTCACAGGCTTGGATTTTTTCATAAAAAATTTTTCAAGGCTTGGATTTCTTCATAAAAAATTGTGTCAAGGCGTGGATTTTTTGATAAAAGTTTTTTAAAGCGTGGGTTTTTCATAAAAAAATTTCAAGCCGTGGATTTTTTCATAAAAATTTTTCAAGTCGTGGATTTTTTCATAAAAATTTTTCAAGGCGTGCATTTTTTCAGAAATCGTCGTGGATTTTTTTCAAAATTCAAGACGTCGATTTTTTCAAAAATAATTTTTTTTAGGCGTACTTTTTTCTCAAAAATTTTTTTTTCAAGCGTGAATTTTTTCAAAAATATTTATTTCAAGGCGTAGATTTTTTCAAGGCATGGATTTTTCTCAAAAATATGTTTTTCAAGACGTGGATTTTTACAAAATATTTTTCAAGACGTTGATATTTCTCAAAAATATTTTTTTCAAGGCGTGATTTTTCTCCAAAATTTTTATTTTCAATATTTCAAAGTCTTACAAAAATATTTTTCAAGGCGTGTTTTAAAAATTTTTTCAAGGCTTTGTTTTTTTAATGTTTTTTTTAAGCCGAGGACTTCTTCAAAATTATTTTTTCAAAGGATTGGATTTTTTCAAATATATTGTTTTTAAAACATATTAATTTTCAAGGCGTAGATTATTTCAAAAAAAATTTTCAAGACATGGATTTGTCTCAAAAATATTTTTTCAAGGCGTGGATTTTTTCAAAAATCAAATCTAGGATTTTTCAAGGCGTACATTTTTCTCAAAAATATTTTATATTTGTAGACGTGGATTTTTTAAAAATTTTTGTAAGGCGTGGATTTTTTCAAAATTGTTGTAAGGCGTGGATTTTTTCAAAATTGTTGTAACGCGTGGATTTTTTCAAAATTTTTGTAAGGCGTGGATTTTTTCAAAATTTTTGTAAGGCGTGGATTTTTTCAAAATTTTTGTAAGGCGTGGATTTTTTCAAAATTTTTGTAAGGCGTGGATTTTTTCAAAATTTTTGTAAGGCGTGGATTTTTTCAAAATTTTTGTAAGGCGTGGATTTTTTCAAAATTTTTGTAAGGCGTGGATTTTTTCAAAATTTTTGTTCAAAGATTGGATTTTTAAAAAATATTTTTTCAAGTCGTGGATTTTTTCAAAAATATTTTTTCCAGTCGTGGATTTTTTCAAAAATATTTTTTAGGGCGTGGATTTTTCAAAAATATTTTTTAGGGCGTGGATTTTTCAAAAAATATTTTTTAAGGCGTGGATTTTTTTTTCAAAATATTTTTTTAAGGCGTGCGTTTCTTCAACATATTTTTTCAAAGCGTAGATTTTTTAAATATTTTTTCAAGGAGTGGACTTTTTCAAAAATATTTTTCAAGGCTTGGATTTTTTTAAAATATTATTTCAAGGCGTGGTTTTTTAAAAAATATTTTTTCAATGCGTGAGTATTTCAAAAATATTTTTTCAAGGCGTGGATTTCTCAGAATTATTTGATCACGGCGAGGATTTTGTATATTTTCATTTCAAATTGTATATTTGTATATGTATTGTATATATTTATTGTATATGTATTGTATATTTTCAGAAAAATTTTTCAAGGCGTGGATTTTTTCAGAAATCAGCGCGTGGATTTTTTTTTAAATCGAGTCGTGGATTTTTTCAAAAATAATTTTTTTAAGTCGTACTTTTTCCTCAAAAATATTTTCTCAAGTGTGAATTTTTTCAAAAATATTTATTTCAAGGCGTAGATTTTTTCAAGGCATGGATTTTTCTCAAAAATATGTTTTTCAAGACGTGGATTTTTTCAAAAATATTTTTCAAGACGTTGACATTTTTCAAAAATATTTTTCAAGACGTTGATATTTCTCAAAAATATTTTTTTCAAGGCGTGATTTTTCTCCAAATTTTTTTTTCAATATTTCAAAAATATTTTTCAATGCTTTAAGTGTTACAAAAATATTTTTTAAGGCTTTAAGTCTTACAAAAATATTTTTCAAGGCTTTGTTTTTTTAATGTTGTTTTTAAGCCGGGGACTTTTTCAAAATTATTTTTTCAAGGGATTGGATTTTTTTAAAAATATTGTTTTTAAAACATATTATTTTTCAAGGCGTAGATTTTTTCAAAAAAATTTTTTCAAGACATGGATTTGTCTCAAAAATATTTGTTCAAGGCGCGGATTTTTTCAAAAATCAAAGGGAGGATTTTTTCAAGGCGTACATTTTTCTCAAAAATATTTTCTTCAAGGCGTGAATTTTTTCAAAAATTTTTCTTTCAACGCGTGGATTTTTTAAAAAATATTTTTTAAGGCTTGGAATTTTTAAAATATATATTTTTTAAGGCGTGGATTTTTTTAAAAATAATTGTTGTAAGGCGTGGATTTTTTCAAAATTTTTGTTCAAAGATTGGATTTTTCAAACACATTTTTTTAAGTCGTGGATTTTTTCAAAAATATTTTTTAGGGCGTGGATTTTTCAAAAATATTTTTTAAGGCGTGGATTTTTCAAAAATATTTTTTAAGGCGTGCGTTTCTTCAACATATTTTTTTCAAGGCGTAGATTTTTTAAATATTTTTTCAAGGATTGGACTTTTTCAAAAATATTTTTGAAGGCTTGGATTTTTTTAAAACATTTTCCAAGGCGTGGATTTTTTTAAATTTTTTTTCAAAAAGTGGTCTTTTTCAAAAATATTTTTCAAGGCTTGGATTTATTTTTTAAAATATTTTTCAAGACGTGTATTTTTTCATGCAAATTTTGTCAAGGCTTGGATTTTAAATTTTATTTCAAGGCGAGGATTTTTTCAAAGGATTGGATTTTTTCAAAAGTGTTTTTCAAGGCTTTGATTTTTTTTAAATATTTTCCAAGACGTGGATTTTTTCATACAAACTTTTTCAAGGCGTGGATTTTTTAAGTATTGTTTTCAAGGCGAGGATGTTTTCAAAATTATTTTTTCAAAGGATTGGAATTTTTCAAAAATATTGCTATTTAAAGCATATAATTTTTCAAGGTGTGGATTTTTTGAAAAATATTTTTTCAAGGCGTGGATATTTCTCAAAAATATTTTTTTCAAGGCGTGGATATTTCTCAAAAATATTTTTTTCAATGCGTGGTTTTTTAAAAATATTTTTTCAAGGCATGGTTTTTTAAAAAATGTTTTTTCAATGCGTGAGTTTTTCAAAAATATTTTTTCAAGGCGTGGATTTTTCAGAATTATTTGATCACGCCGAGGATTTTGTATATTTTCATTTCAAATTGTATATTTCCATTTAAGAATTCCATAAATCTTATATGTTCCCTCTGTAGAATGGAAAAGAAAAATAATGCTCAACCTTTAAGTACTCCTCAACAAACCCCCCCCCTCTCAATTACTTGCAATTTGCTTTGGAAAAGTCATCGACCATTATTGTAAAATATGTATTTCCAAGAAGTACCAGTGGCTGATGGATATCTTCGTCATTCTCCTTATCGTTGTTCCATTATCGCATTTCAATTCAAGAGTTTTTCCAAATTAATTGTCCCCGATATAGCCATTGTAAACAATACGAACATGAATACCCACTTCGTCATAGTATTGTTGTTGTTGCAGTTGTTATTGGTATCAATATCAATGAGATGCCTGTTTACATTGTCTGCCTTTTGTAGTTGTTGTTCTTGTTGTTGTTGTTATTGAAAAAGGAGATCAACTGCGAATGTCATTACGATTTTATTGTTACGCCATTGTTTTGAATGGTCGGTCGTAACTTTGGCTAAGTGGCCATATCTACATATGTTTGTATCTGACAAATTGCCATTGATTGGGACCAGAAAAAGGCATAGCCAACTTACACCCCTGATGTAATCGAAAAAATCCAAACAAAACAAAGGCAATGAACAAACTGAACTACTGCTGGTGGCAAAAGACAAATACAAAGTAGTTCTCTTGTAATTAAAAATATGTTCTTTTTTCTCGAGAGGGAGAGAGAGAGTAGTAGCAGCCTGGCCCAGCAGTCATTGTTGGAAATTGATAAGAATGTTCCACATCATCGAGTGATGCTACTGATTACAATGATGATTTGGTCGTTTGTTTTGGTTATAAACTGCTAACGTATTGACTTGTCTTGACGAACTCGACTGAATGAGTTACGAGGACGACGATATCTCAATTGCAGACAGCACTCAAAGTTGATTTAGTTGGATTAGTTGCATATGGCAAATGGTTGGTCGTAACCATGTGTCATGATATGCTGCTGCTGTTTGTGTCATTTTTGCAATTGTTAAACTGCTTCACCCTCTTCTCACTCAATAGTGGAAGGAAAATGATTGTTTAGTTATTCAATGTAGCGTTTAAGGGGGTAATTAATTAAAAGAATACAACAAATAAATATTCCGTAGCAATTATTGTTAATGAATTGCCGATACTTATAGGGGAATTTATTGCCTAGAAACATTTCTTTGGATAGCCATATTTAAAGGTGGAAGAAGAAAGGTGTACTATAGACAGAAGGTATATAGGAGACCTTCTGTCTATAGAAAAATAGTTCTTCTTATATAGAAATAAAAGAACTTCTAAACGGATTAGATAGACAGAAAATCTCATAGACATTAGAAAACTTCCTATAGACATTAGAAAACTTTATGAGGTCTTTCTATGGAAAGAACCTGAAGACATTTTATAAACAAAAGACCTTACAACAGACCTTCTAAAGGGTTTCTGTGGATAGAAAACCTACCGAAGGTGTTCTAGAGATGGAAGACCCTCTTCTATAGACAGAAGACCTTTAAAAGGTGTTCTAGAGAGAGAGAGAAAGACCTTCTAAAGCTCTTTTAGAGACAAACGAATTTTTAGAGATCTTCTATAGACAGATAGCATTTTAAAGGTCTGCGACAGACAGAATACCTGCTGTAGGATTGCTATAGATAGACAAAAGTCCTTCTAGAGTTCTTCTGGAGGTAGAAGACCTTCTAAAGGTTTTCCATAGAGAGAGGTCTTCTATAAACTGAAGACATTCCAAAGCTCTTCTTTAGACAGAAGATCTTCTATAGACAGAGGACCTTCTAAAGGTCTTCCACATACAGAAGACTTTCATCAATAGGTAGAAGATCTTCTAAAGACAGAACATTTTCTAAAGGTCTTCGATCGACATATGACCTTCATGGGGTCCTATAGTTACAAAAAATCCTTTAGAGACAGAAGACCTTCTAAAGTGCTTCTATGAAAAAAAACATCTAAAAAAAATTTTAAATTTTAAAGTCATCAATAGGCAGAAGACCTTCTAAAGGTCTTCGGTAGGCAGAGGAAATTGTAAAGGTCCTCAAGGAACATTTATCCTTCTAAAGATCTTCTAAAGAAAAATACCTTCTTAAGGTCTCTTATGGACAAACCACTTCTGAAGGTCTTATATAGACAAAAAAAACTTATAAAGGTCTTCGGTAGATAGAGGAATCCCTAAAGGTCCCCTAGGGACAGAAAATCTTTGAAAGATCCGCTGGAGACAGAAGAGCTTCGAAAGAAATCATACGGACAAAAAACTCTGAAGGTATTCTATAGACAAAAAGAGACTTTAGAGGCAGGGGGCCTTCTAAAGGTCTTCGCTAGACAGAGTACATTTTAAATATTTTCTAGAGATAGAAGATCTTCTAGAGACCAAAGACAGATAGACATATGATATTCTAAAGGTACTCTAACGGCAGAAACCCCTTTAAAGGCCCTCTAAAGACAAACTTCTAAAGTTCTACTATGGACAAAAAACTTCGGAAGGTCTTCCAGAAGATTTTCTAAAGGGATTCTCGAGACAGAAGGTCTTCCGAATTTTTTTTAAAGGGCTGTGATGGACCGACCGATGACCTTCAAAAGGTCTTCTATAGACAGAAGACCTGCTAGAGGTCTTCCATAAGCAAAATACCTTCTAAGAGTCTTTGTAGACAGAAAACCTTCTAAAGGTCTTCTATACACATAGAAGACCTTAAAGCTTTTCTATAGATAGTAGACCTTAAAGCTCTTCTATAGATAGTAGACCTTAAAGCTCTTCTATAGATAGAAGACCTTAAAGCTCTTCTATAGATAGAAGACCTTAAAGCTCTTCTATAGATAGAAGACCTTAAAGCTCTTCTATAGATAGAAGACCTTAAAGCTCTTTTGTAGGTAGAAGACCTTAAAGCTCTTCTGTAGGTAGAAGACCTTTAAGCTCTTCTATAGATAGAAGACTTAAAAGCTTTTCTGAAGGATAAAGCTCTTCTATAGATAGAAGATAGAAGACCTTAAAGCTCCTCTAGAGATAGAAGACCTTAAAGCTCTACTATAGATAGAAGACCTTAAAGCTCTTCTATAGATAGAAGACCTTAAAGCTCTTCTATAGGTAGTAGACCGTAAAGCTCTTCTATAGATAGAAGACCTTAAAGCTCTTCTATAGATAGAAGACCTTAAAGCTCTTCTATAGATAGAAGACCTTAAAGCTCTTCTATAGATAGAAGACCTAAAAACTCTTGTATATAAAGAAGACCTTAAAGCTCTTCTATAGATAGAAGGCCTTAAAGCTCTTCTATAGATAGAAGACCTTAAAGCTCTTCTATAGATAGAAGACCTTAAAGCTCTTCTATAGATAGAAGACCTTAAAGCTCTTCTATAGATAGAAGACCTTAATGCTCTTCTATAGATAGAAGACCTTAAAGCTCTTCTATAGATAGAAGACCTAAAAACTCTTGTATATAAAGAAGACCTTAAAGCTCTTCTATAGATAGAAGACCTTAAAGCTATTCTATATAAAGAAGACTTAAAGCTCTTCTATATAAAGAAGACCTTAAAGCTCTTCTATATATATATATAGAAGACCTTAAAGCTCTTCTATATATATATAGAAGACCTTAAAGCTCTTCTATATAAAGAAGACCTTAAAGCTCTTCTATATAAAGAAGACCTTAAAGCTCTTCTATATAAAGAAGACCTTAAAGCTCTTCTATATAAAGAAGACCTTAAAGCTCTTCTATAGATAGAAGACCTTAAAGCTCTTCTATATAAAGAAGACCTTAAAGCTCTTCTATAGATAGAAGACCTTAAAACTGTTCTATAGATAGAATACCTTAAAGCTTTTCTATAGATAGAAGACCTTAAAGCTCTTTAATAGGTAGAAAACCTTAAAGCTCTTCTACAGGTAGAAGACCTTAAAGCTATTCGATAGGTAGAAAACCTTAAAGCTCCTCTATAGATAGAAAATCTTAAAGCTCTTCTATAGAGAGAAGACTTTAAAGCTCTTCTATAGATAGAAGACCTTAAAGCTCTTTTATAGATAGAATACCTTAAAGCTCTTCTGTAGATAGAAGACCTTAAAGCTCTTCTATAGATAGAAGACCTTAAAGCTCTTCTATAGATAGAAGACCTTAAAGCTCTTCTATAGTTAGAAGACCTTAAAGCTCTTCTATAGATAGAAGACCTTAAAGCTCTTCTATAGATAGAAGACCTTAAAGCTCTTCTATAGATAGAAGACCTTAAAGCTCTTCTATAGATAGAAGACCTTAAAGCTCTTCTATAGATAGAAGACCTTAAAGCTCTTCTATAGATAGAAGACCTTAAAGCTCTTCTATAGATAGAAGACCTTAAAGCTCTTCTATAGATAGAAGACCTTAAAGCTCTTCTATAGATAGAAGACCTTAAAGCTCTTCTATAGATAGAAGACCTTAAAGCTCTTCTATAGATAGAAGACCTTAAAGCTCTTCTATAGATAGAAGACCTTAAAGCTCTTCTATAGATAGAAGACCTTAAAGCTCTTCTATAGATAGAAGACCTTAAAGCTCTTCTATAGATAGAAGACCTTAAAGCTCTTCTATAGATAGAAGACCTTAAAGCTCTTCTATAGATAGAATACCTTAAAGCTCTTCTATAGATAGAAGACCTTAAAGCTCTTCTATAGATAGAAGACATTAAAGCTATTCTATATATAGAAGATCTTAATGCCCTTCTATATAAAGAAGACCTTAAAGCTCTTCTATAAAAAGAAGACATTTAACCTATTCTATACAAAGAAAACATTAAAACTCTTCTATATAAAGAAGACCTTAAAGTTCTTCTATAGATAGAAGGCTTTAAAGCTCTTCAATAGACAGAATACCTTATAGCTCTTCTATAAATAGGAGACCATAAAGCTTTTCTATAGATAGCGGACCTTAAAGCTCTTCTGTAGGTAGAAGACCTTATAGCTCTCTTATGGATACAAGAATTTTAAGCTGTTTTATAGACAGAATACCCTAAAGCTCTTCCATTTGCAGAAGGCCTTAAAACTCTACTATATGCAGAACACTTAATGTCAAAATTCCTTTTAAATGTCATCTATGGACAGAATGCCATCAACAACTTGGTTTTGTTAGAAAAATCCTGAATTTATTATTTTCCTCCCCCTCCAATCCCATGCTGTGCTTAGTTTTCTTCCGCAAATTGTCCCATATCGAATCTACAACTCATAAATGATAACCACCTGTGCTTATATTGGTGGACAAAACTAAAACACCAACTGGCCTACCAATGATGCCTAGCGGCAAAAACAATTGTGGGATACCCCCACTGTTCGTATAAATCTCGATAATAAAATTATTACCGTCATGCCACAACGGTATCAAAACCGACCACCACGATGATGATGATGTCGGCAACGAAATTGAACTATAATTACATTATAGAATAATCAAATCACCTCAGCCAGCCGCTGTGAGCTAGGTTGGGTGGAATGGATGTTCAATAGCTGCGGTTGTGTGTGTCTTGGTTTGGTCTTTTTTCATCTAACAAATTTACGTTACCATGGCAAAAAGATTAATCCCTTTGCAAATGGGGAATCAATAATTGCGCATTTTGTTGCTTTGGTTTCCAAAGAAATTTTCTTTGGCAAAACTTTAAATCTCATTCAAAATTCTGCTCATTTTAATCGTTCGCTGTAACACCTTTTGTCGTCAGTCAAGCGTTAAGTATCTGCTGCAATTCTATTGTAGTTTGGCGCTCATTGTCATGTAACAGTTTGTAAGGACAAGTTTGGAAACCGTGGTAACCTCGTTTTTTGGGAATTTTTGCATTTCTCCATAGGCCATCCCAATCACCCATGGCGAAGAGTGCTTAAGGCGGGCTCGTGTTAAAGGTATGCGAATATTAATTGCATCAAATACATTTCGTATAAAGCCAGCATGCAGCGGCAAAGATTTTTGAAATGCTGTCACAGCAAACACCCTTTTCTGTTCATCCTTGTGACTTAACTGGTGCACTGGTGTTCACTTCATTTGCAACCACCACCTTAGGTTAATCACTTGCAAGCGTTGGGATTTTTTTTATTTGTGTCAGGCATGCTGCCGTCTGTGATTACATGAGGTTTATTTTAGTCTGGAATACAAGTAAAAGGATGCCATGTCCTTTTAACGATTTTTTGGAGTTTTTTCCTCATTCGTCATGGTTTAATTGATTCATTTTATTTCCTACAAGAAAATCTCTGTGTTAAATTGCTCTAAATGGTCTTAGAAATTAGTACAAGATTCTGAGGGTCTGTCTAAATCAATTTTTGGTTTCATTCTATGGCTGGGAAAGGCTTCAAATTATTTTCCTTATGCCAATTGAACCATTACTATTCCAGTTCCCCAGAATTATAGTTCTTTATTTAAAAATAAAATATAACAAAATAAAAGAAAAAATATAACAAAAAAAATATAAAATATAAAATATAAAATATAGAATATAAAATATAAAATATAGAATATAAAATATAAAATATAAAATATAAAATAAAATATAAAAATAAAATATAAAATATAAAATATAAAATATAAAATATAAAATATAAAAATATAAAATATAAAATATAAAATATAAAATATAAAATATAAAATATAAAATATAAAATATAAAATATAAAATATAAAATATAAAATATAAAATATAAAATATAAAATATAAAATATAAAATATAAAATATAAAATATAAAATATAAAATATAAAATATAAAATATAAAATATAAAATATAAAATATAAAATATAAAATATAAAATATAAAATATAAAATATAAAATATAAAATATAAAATATAAAATATAAAATATAAAATATAAAATATAAAATATAAAATATAAAATATAAAATATAAAATATAAAATATAAAATATAAAATATAAAATATAAAAATATAAAATATAAAATATAAAATAATAAAAATATAAAATATAAAATATAAAATATAAAATATAAAATATAAAATATAAAATATAAAATATAAAATATAAAATATAAAATATAAAATATAAAATATAAAATATAAAATATAAAATATAAAATATAAAATATAAAATATAAAATATAAAATATAAAATATAAAATATAAAATATAAAATATAAAATATAAAATATAAAAATATAAAATATAAAATATAAAATATAAAATATAAAATATAAAATATAAAATATAAAATATAAAATATAAATATAAAATATAAAATATAAAATATAAAATATAAAATATAAAATATAAAATATAAAAATATAAAATATAAAATATAAAATATAAAATATAAAATATAAAATATAAAATATAAAATATAAAATATAAAATATAAAATAAAAATATAAATATAAAATATAAAATATAAAATATAAAATATAAAAATAAAATATAAAATATAAAATATAAAATATAAAATATAAAATATAAAATATAAAATTATAAAATATAAAATATAAAAAATAAAAATATAAAATATAAAATATAAAATATAAAATATAAAATATAAAATATAAAATATAAAATATAAAATATAAAATATAAAATATAAAATATAAAATATAAAATATAAAATATAAAATATAAAATATAAAATATAAAATATAAAATATAAAATATAAAATATAAAATATAAAATATAAATATAAAATATAAAATATAAAATATAAAATATAAATATAAAATATAAAATATAAAATATAAAATATAAAATATAAATATAAAATATAAAATATAAAATATAAAATATAAAATATAAAATATAAAATATAAAATATAAAATATAAAATATAAAATATAAAATATAAAATATAAAATATAAAATATAAAATATAAAATATAAAATATAAAATATAAATATAAAATATAAAATATAAAATATAAAATATAAAATATAAAATATAAAATATAAAATATAAAATATAAAATATAAAATATAAAATATAAAATATAAAATATAAAATATAAATTAAAATATAAAATATAAAATATAAAATATAAATATAAAATATAAAATATAAAATATAAAATATAAAATATAAAATATAAAATATAAATATAAAATATAAAATATAAAATATAAAATATAAATATAAAATATAAAATATAAAATATAAAATATAAAATATAAAATATAAAATATAAAATATAAAATATAAAATATAAAATATAAAATATAAAATATAAAATATAAAATATAAAATATAAAATATAAAATATAAAATATAAAATATAAAATATAAAATATAAAATATAAAATATAAAATATAAAATATAAAATATAAAATATAAAATATAAAATATAAAATATAAAATATAAAATATAAAATATAAAATATAAAATATAAAATATAAAATATAAAATATAAAATATAAAATATAAAATATAAAATATAAAATATAAATATAAAATATAAAATATAAAATATAAAATATAAAATATAAAATATAAAATATAAAATATAAAATATAAAATATAAAATATAAAATATAAATTATAAAATATAAAATATAAAATATAAAATATAAAATATAAAATATAAAATATAAAATATAAAATATAAAATATAAAATATAAAATATAAAATATAAAATATAAAATATAAAATATAAAATATAAAATATAAAATATAAAATATAAAATATAAAATATAAAATATAAAATATAAAATATAAAATATAAAATATAAAATATAAAA
Source organism: Musca autumnalis (assembly GCF_047663935.1). Taxonomy (NCBI): domain Eukaryota; kingdom Metazoa; phylum Arthropoda; class Insecta; order Diptera; family Muscidae; genus Musca; species Musca autumnalis. Next base: position 223,466,135 of record NW_027411977.1, on the reverse strand, counting down.
TATAAAATATAAATATAAAATATAAAATATAAAATATAAAATATAAAATATAAAATATAAAATATAAAATATAAAATATAAATATAAAATATAAAATATAAAATATAAAATATAAAATATAAAATATAAAATATAAAATATAAATATAAAATATAAAATATAAAATATAAAATATAAAATATAAAATATAAAATATAAAATATAAAATATAAAATATAAAATATAAATATAAAATATAAAATATAAAATATAAAATTTAAAATTCGAAATATTAAATATAAATTTTGTTCCATATTAGACTTTTTATATTTCATTCCCTTAACGCTTAAGAAGTAGCCGGCACATTGCTAGTCCTAATAAAAAAGAGACAGTTCCGCATCGCTGCCTTAGTCATTATTGTTTTGAAAATTTGCCATTTGGTCATTTGTTGGTTTTGCTGATTTATTTTTTGCTGATTGGAAAAATTCTATTGATTTCTTCTTATTCACAATCTTTATTCGTTAATTTGTGGTCTAATTGGAACATTTTGATTTCAATTTTCAATTTCTTTTGTATTTTTGTTGATGTATTTTTTTGTGGTATTTTTTGCCATTGTTTAGCAAATTCTTTTGTTAAGGTGTGGTATTATTTTAGGGATAAAAACGGACGTTTAACAGTTGTGTTTTTCTAAAGAGCAATGAATTAAGGGTGGTTTATTTGTACAGATTCCATTTATATTTTAAGTTCTTTAATTAGATGCCTTTCAAAAAAAAAAAAAAAAAAAAAAAAAAAAACACACATATCTAAGGATAATAGGATACAATAAATAGAGCGTGGATTAAATAAGGAACTTGTCGTCAACAATTATAATCCAATATGAATTGGTCTTCCGTATGTATCATGTCTTTCTATACTTTACCTGTCAAGAGTTTGGCCACTTAGAGTGTTCCAGTTTATGTCCCATTTAAAAAAACTTTATATTTATATCTCACAAAATATATTCATGTATCCCTACTGCAACAAAACATTCTACAATCTTTACTTCTTCTTTCCCATAACTGCTCTTCCATCCAACACATGTGTGCTTTTGAACCTGTTCCAACATTTTTTTTACACCCATTCCTCATCTTAAGTGCTAACGAATTTCTCCCTCATAACCAATCTTTTCCCTCCGTAATCGGTCGTTCTCTAACCACTCCCACCCCTACACAGATTTTTAACCCCTTGCCACCAGCGTTGAGCAATAATTATTGTCGGTCTAATGAAACGTTTACATGTGTAAAAGTTTCCCTCAACGACGACGCCGTCTATTGTTCTCCTGGGACTTCTGTTGCAATTCATCGGTTATGCTTGGATTCTATTTGCCGAGAATTTACTGGCTAAGGCTTAACCCGGCTAACGACACACAGAACGAAAAAAATACGACATTCTGTACGGCACGTGGCCTTGCGAGGGAATAACTGAGTGGTTGTGTGTGTGGGATTTTGTGAACAACTACGAGTACATGAAAAAAACAGACTCAGAAGGTTGGGCGATTGTTGCATCAGTTGTTAGGTTGGAGAATGTATGTGTGTGTGTGCGGAATAGAGGAGCGTGCATTTGGTAAAAATTTGTTAAACATTTTAGTAAATAAAAAACGAGGGAGGGGATGCGAAATCCTTCTAGAGACCCTTCCTAAAAGAAAGGGTGCTTTAATAGACCCTTCCTGAAAGATAGGGTGTTTCTACAGACATTTTCTGATAGAAAATGTCCTGCTATAGACCTTTCTTCATAAAAAGGGTGCTTCAATATACCCTTTCCGAAAGATAGGATGCTTCAATAGACCCTTTCCGAAAGAAAAGGTGCTTCTATAGACCCTTCCTGAAAGCAAGGTTGCTTCTATAGAACCTTTTTAAAGAAACGGTGCTTCTAAACACCCTTCCTGCCTCTATAGACCTCTCCTTTAAGAAAGTGTGCTTCTATAGACGCCTCATCTAAGATAGGGTGCTTCTATAGACACTTCCTCTAAGAAAGGGTGCTTCTAGAGACCCTTGCTCTATGAAAGCGTGCTTCTATAGACCCTTCTTCTAGGAAAGGGTTCTTCTATAGACCCTTCCTCTAAGAAAGGGTGCTTCTATAGGCCCTTCCTCTAAGAAACAGTGCATCTATAGACCTTTCCTCTAGGAAAGGGTGCTTCCATAGTCCCTTCTCTAAGAAAGGGTGCTTCTATAGTCCCTCCCTCTAAGAAAGCGTGCTTCTATATACCCTTCCTCTAAAAGAGGGTTCTTCTATAGACCCTTTCTCTAAGAAAGGGTGCTTCTATAGACCCTTCCTCTAAGAAAGGGTGCTTCTATAGACCCTTTCTCTAAGAAAGGGTGCTTCTATAGATCGTTTCTCTAAAAATGGGTGCTTCTATAGACCCTTTCTCTAAGAAAGGGTGCTTCTATAGACCCTTCTGTTATGAAAGGGATCTTCTATGAACCCTTCCTCTAAGAAAGGGTGCGTCTATAGACCCTTTCTCTAAGAAAGGGTGCTTCTATAGACCCTTGCTCTAAGAAAGGGTGCTTCTATAGACCCTTCCTCTAAGAAAGGGTGCTTCTATAGACCCTTCCTCTAAGAAAGGGTGCTTCTATAGACCCTTCCTCTAAGAAAGGGTGCTTCTATAGACCCTTCATCTAAGAAAGTGTGCTTCTATAGGGCCTTACTCTAATAAAGGGTGCTTCTATAGACCCTTCCTCTAAGTAAGGGTGCTTCTATAGACTCTTCCTCTAAGAAAGGGTGCTTCTATAGACCCTTCCTCTAAGAAAGTGTGCTTCTATAGACACTTCCTCTAAGAAAGGGTGCTTCTATAGACCCTTCCTCTAAGAAAGGGTGATTCTATAGACCCTTCCTCTAAGAAAGGGTGCTTCTATTGACACTTCCTGAAAGAAAGGGTGCTTCTATAGACACTTCCTGAAAGAAAGGGTGCTTCTATAGACACTTCCTGAAAGAAAGGGTGCTTCTATAGACACTTCCTGAAAGAAAGGGTGCTTCTATAGACACTTTTTGAAAGAAAGGGTGCTTCTCTAAGAAAGGGTGCTTCTATAGACCCTTCCTCTGAGAAAGGGTGCTTCTATAGACCCTTCCTCTAAGAAAGGGTGCTTCTATAGACCCTTCCTCTAAGAAAGGGTGCTTCTATAGACCCTTCCTCTAAGAATGGGTGCTTCTATAGACCCTTCCTGAAAGAAAGGGTGCTTCTATAGACCCTTCCTGAAAGAAAGGGTGTTCTATAGACCCTTCCTGAAAGAAAGGGTGCTTCTATAGACCATTCCTGAAAGAAAGGGTGCTTCTATAGACCCTTTCTAAAAGAAAGGGTGCGCCTATAGCCCCTTCCTGAAAGAAAGGGTGCTTCTATAGACCCTTCCTGAAAGAAAGGGTGCGCCTATAGACCCTTCCTGAAAGAAAGGGTGCTTCTATAGACCCTTCCTGAAAGAAAGGGTGCGCCTATAGACCCTTCCTGAAAGAAAGGGTGCTTCTAAAGACCCTTCCTGAAAGAAAGGGTGCTTCTATAGACCCTTCCTGAAAGAAAAGGGTGCTTCTATAGACCCTTCCTCTATGAAAGGGTGCTTCTATAGACCCTTTCTCTAAGAAAGGGTGCTTCTATAGACCCTTCCTGAAAGAAAGGGTGCTTCTATAGACCCTTCCTGAAAGAAAGAGTGCTTCTATAGACCCTTCCTGAAAGAAAGGGTGCTTCTATAGACCCTTCCTGAAAGAAAGGGTGCTTCTATAGACCCTTCCTGAAAGAAAGGGTGCGCCTATAGACCCTTTCTGAAAGAAAGGGTGCGCCTGTAGCCCCTTCCTGAAAGAAAGGGTGCTTCTATAGACCCTTCCTGAAAGAAAGTGTGCGCCTATAGACCCTTCCTGAAAGAAAGGGTGCTTCTATACACCCTTCCTGAAGGAAAGGGTGCTTCTATACACCCTTCCTGAAGGAAAGGGTGCTTCTATACACCCTTCCTGAAGGAAAGGGTGCTTCTATACACCCTTCCTCTATGAAAGGGTGCTTCTATAGACCCTTTCTCTAAGAAAGGGTGCTTCTATAGACCCTTTCTCTAAGAAAGGGTGCTTCTATAGACTCTTTCTGAAAGAAATAATGCTTCTATAGACCCTTCCTGAAAGAAAGGGTGCTTCTATAGACCCTTTCTGACAGAAAGGATGCTTCTATAGACCCTTCCTGAAAGAAAGGGTGCTTCTATAGACCCTTTCTGAAAGAAATAATGCTTCTATAGACCCTTCCTGAAAGAAAGGGTGCTTCTATAGACCCTTTCTGAAAGAAATAATGCTTCTATAGACCCTTCCTGAAAGAAAGGGTGCTTCTATAGACCCTTTCTGACAGAAAGGGTGCTTCTATAGACCCTTTCTGAAAGAAATAATGCTTCTATAGACCCTTCCTGAAAGAAAGGGTGCTTCTATAGACCCTTTCTGACAGAAAGGATGCTTCTATAGACCCTTCCTGAAAGAAAGGGTGCTTCTATAGACCCTTTCTGAAAGAAATAATGCTTCTATAGACCCTTTCTGACAGAAAGGGTGCTTCTATAGACCCCTCCTCTAAGGAAGAGTGTTTCTATAGACGCTTCCTCTAAGAAGGGGTGCTTCTATAGACCCTTCCTCTAAGAAAGGGTGCTTTTATAGACCCTTCCTGAAAGAACGGGTGCTTCTATATACCTTATTCTTCTCCTTCTTCTTCCCTTCTTAGAGAAGACCATGTGGTTTTATTATAGAAGTCCATATAGGACCTTCTGTCTATAAAAAGTCACATTGGGCCTTCCATCCCCAAAAAGTTTATGTAACATAAATCCCCAGAGTACTGCGCATTTTTCCTAACCTTTAGCTCATACCCTCGTCTATCTATTTTCTATTTTCCAGAATTATTTCGTCACACCAACATCATCATTACCAGGAACAAATTTTTATTGCTCCCCGTCTTAGTTACGATGGAGATGGAAATTGATTGAAGATTCGTGGCACTTGAATCCAAGTGTAGCAGTGTAGCCTGCCACCAGCAGAGGATTTAAATTAACACATATCTTTGATTTATGCCAATAAAATAGACTGGTGAACGTGCGATGGCCTACACCATGGCACGCTGCAATGAACTGAGATTTCCGGGGCGCAAGTGGCCAAGTTTCTCGTAATAAAATCATAGCATAACAGAAGGCGGCACTATTGTAATGGGAAACATGCATGTAATGACACTACTACTGCTGCTGTTGCCGCTGTTGCTATTCCTGCTGGACCAACGTTCAACGATTAAGCCAGTCGATGATGCTCGTTTTGTGACGCGTGTCTTCATTGTTTTATTGCTTTTGATGTTGTTGTTGGTTTTTTGTTCATTTTCAACAAGAATCCGGTTTTTTGTTGCCGCCAGTTTTGGGCTAAAAGAAATTATCCAGTTAAATTTTTAGAGAGAGGGGGTGGGGGAGGTTGAGAGGATAGAACTCCTCCCTCCATTTAGCTGAACTATTGTCAAATTATCCAGCAAATGATGATGGCTCAATGAAGATAACTCCTTTTTTGCATTTTTGTGCCACAGTGCGGATGTGCCAGTAGTGATGATGAAGATGATGACAGTGATGAAATGTTTGTTAGTTTCTCTGCTAAAAATGATGTGACAGTTTTTTTGTTATATCACTTGGCGTGCAAACACACACACCGGGTGAAGAGTGAACATAGTCGGAGTTTTTGAATGTTGAGTTTTACAGCACGGATGACAAAAAGTGGGTTAGGATATTGTGGTGTGTGTGTGAGTGAGTCTTGTGCAATGAAGTTATCCTTGTTTGGAAGTTTACTTCGACAAAATAAATTACAAAATTTTCCCAAAAAAGACAAAACCCAACTGTGCATCCATATTTCATCTGGAGGAATAATGTCATGGTTTTGACAATGATGACAGTGTAATTATTTGCCAGGAGTTATTTTGATTTTGTTGTTTTGCTATGCTCTGCTGCAGCATACCTGCGATAATATGTGGGCGTTGCTAAGATGAAAATTCTGTCATCATGTATCCCGGAAATATTTTAATTAAAATGATACAAAACGAAGATTTAATGTAGTTCCATAAGGAGATCTTAAAAGAAATCTCTTGAGGTTCTCTCCATGGAATTTTCTAAGAAAACCTGATTGTCTTTTCGAGAAATAACTGATGATCTTATCTAAGAAGACCTTCTAAAGATGAAAAGATGGCTATGCGGAATGTTTTGTCTACCCAAACAAGTAAAAAAGGCTTTGCCGACAGAGATGTACCCTCAGCCTGTGCGAAATAAAACACTTTTTTCAAAAAAAAAAAAAAAAAAAATATGTATCAGAGCTATGAACTTCCCGACCAAAATATGGATTAGGATAAAAGCTTAAAAGTTTTGCGGGGAGGTACCTAAAAGTATAATCCGACATGGTCCTTTTCAAAAGTGTGACTTATTTTGGGAGCCATTGGCCTCGAATGATATGGCGCCCACCAGTCATTTCACTCGGTCACAATATAATTTAGAGCTTCTGGACAATTATATCAGGAAACATGGACTTGCTTCCGAAAAACATAATATCGCTTTAGACAGGGTCACTGGGTGTAAACATTTCCAAAGTATCATCGAACAGGCAATTCACCGCACTTCAACCAAAATTTTGAACATTTGTGTGGGTGGACCTAGAGGATCCATTTTTGAACATGAACTAAGTGAGTCGATAGAAGAAGTTAGTGAAGTGCCAGGTTCCGTAAGGTACTATCTAAGGACCAAAAATCCATATGTAGTATCAAATGGAGCGATGGTTCTTGGACTAACTCCGGTCTAGAGACTTTGGATCTGCTGTCAGGGATTCATTTTCCCGGTTGTGTTGACTTCGTCGCAGCCTTGCCAACAGCAAATCACAGTCGAGGCCGAACTGCCGAGGATGAGCAGCTGTTTGACAGAATAACAAACCACACAAGACTTCGGAGGGCGATCAAGAGTTGCCAGCCCAATAAATCTCCGGGACCGGATGTTATAATACCGGCAATGCTACAGAATGTGGCTGAGCCAGCACTATCCATCCTGGTAGACATTTTAAATGTCTGTTTATTGTTATCGCACATACCTGGTCTGTGGAAGAAGGTAAAGGTGACCTACATCCCCAAAGCGGGGAAGTCAAGTCACACACTACCAAAGGACTACAGACCAATTAATCTTTCTTCCCTTCTTTTAAAAATGCTAAAAAGGTTACTGGATCTTGAAATTAGAACACAACTAAATCTCAATAACATCAGCAAATCAAAACATGCCTACACTAAAGGCAAATCAGTGGAGACTGCCCTGCATGAGGTGGTCGGGCACGTTGAGAAGCATATGGAAATTCAGCCTTCACGCTGGCGGCCTTTCTCGATATAGAGGGGGCCTTCAATAATGTGAAGCTTGAATCAATCCACAATGCTTTCAGCAACACAGATATTTCCTCTATCCTTGTGGAACAGACTGATGAGATGCTGAAAAGTAGAATCATCAACTCATGCATGGTAGAGTGTTTCGTGAGGAAATCTGTTAACAGAGACACTCCGCAGGGAGGAGTTCTCTCACCCCTGGTATGGCTTCTGGTAATAAATCAAGGTGGTTGCCTATGCTGATGATGTGGTTGTGCTGATAAGTGGCAATTTCTTGCCAACCCTATCTGAGCTCATGCAAAAAGCCCTAGTACAACTTGCAAGCTGGGCTCAGAACAACGGTCTGGGAGTAAACCCAGAAAAAAACAGAGTTTGTACTATTCACTAAGAAACGCAAAATTCCCAATTTCGAGCCTCAAGTCCTGGACGAGGTGACCCTGGAACTTTCTACGGAAGCAAAATACCTCGGCCCTATTCTGGACCATCGCTTGACATGGAAAAGAAATGTAGAGGAGCGAACGAAGAAAGGACTCCATTGGACGGGGTGGCCCTGGAACTTTCTACGGAAGCAAAATATCTCGGCCCTATTCTGGACCATCGCTTGACATGGAAAAGAAATGTAGAGCAGCGAACGAAGAAAGTATTCATGCCACTCTACTCCTGTAAGAACTCCATTGGGAAAAGCTGGGGATTGAGAGCACAAATCATGCACTGGCTGTATGTAACCGTGGTCCTACCCATACTTACCTATGGTGGACTGGTCTGGTGGCAAGCTCTTTGGAACAAAGCGTTACTCTCCAAATTATCAAGTGTACAAAGTACCGCGGCACTACTGATTACCGGATCGATTAAAAGCACTCCTCAAGCTGCTGTTTCAGGCGGCGAAAATTGCTTTTAGACTCCGGGAGTCAGGGTGTTGGCGTGGTTCACACTTTGGACACTCGAATGTCCTAAAACTAATTGATAGTCGACTTGAGTTAGGTGACAATGGTTCCGTAAGCGATTATATGACTACCTCATTCAAATTTGACTCCTTAACCGCCATCTTCCCAAGCAGGGATGCATGGGCTGAGTGCATATCTCCTCTGGACGGTCTGGCAATATACACAGACGGGTCCAAAGTGGAAGAAGGTACTGGCGCATGCGTCTAATGGGAGAATCCACTAATTAAAAACTCATACAAGCTCAGCCATAATTGTAGTGTTTTTCAGGCGGAGATTCTTGCATGAAACAGCTGAATTGGTGAAAGGGATTGAAGGCAGTCTTACAGGACCGGTGACTATTTATGTCGATAGTCAAGCGGCACTCAAGGCTCTCAAGTCATGGACCATAAATTCAAGAGCTATTCTTGCTTGCAGGAAAGCTCTGCAGGATATACACGATATCGTAAAGCTATGTTGGGTTCCCGGTCACAGCAACATTATGGGATACGAGGTAGCAGATGAAATAGCTCGAGGTGGATCTAAGTCTATCAATTTATCAGTTGATGAAACCGTTCGGCCACCGAAGTGCCACTACATCGGCAAACTTTGGGAGATCTTCAATGAGAAGGCACATCAAAGATGGCTATTGGAACCTGGTTGTAGGGTATCCAAGGCGATCTGGCCTGTGGTCTCTCGTTGAAGAACGGTGTGCCTCCTCTCTCTTGATAAGTTGGGGATGAAAATCACGGTGGGACTTATAACAAGTCAATGCAGAGTGAGATCTCTCATGGTTTTCTATAAGAAGACCTCATGGTCTTCTATAAGAAGACATCATGGCCTTCTAAGAGAAGAACTCATGGCCTTCTATAAGAAGACCTCATGGTCTTCTATAAGAAGACCTCATGCTCTTCCTTAAGAAGGTCTCATGGTCTTCTATAAGAAGACCTCATGGTCTTCTATAAGGAGACCTCAAGGTCTTCTATAAGAGGACCTCATGGTCTTCTATAAGAAGACCTCATGGTCTTCTATAAGAAGACCTCATGGTCTTCTATAAGGAGACCTCAAGGTCTTCTATAAGAGGACCTCATGGTCTTCTATAAGAAGACCTCATGGCCTTCTAAAAGAAGAACTCATGGCCTTCTATAAGAAGACCTCATGGTCTTCTATAAGAAGACCTCAAGGTCTTCTATAAGAGGACCTCATGGTCTTCTATAAGAAGACCTCATGGTCTTCTATAAGGAGACCTCAAGGTCTTCTATAAGAGGACCTCATGGTCTTCTATAAGAAGACCTCATGGTCTTCTATAAGAAGACCTCATGGTCTTCTATAAGAAGACCTCATGGTCTTCTATAAGAAGACCTCATGGTCTTCTATAAGAAGACCTCATGGTCTTCTATAAGGAGACCTCAAGGTCTTCTATAAGAGGACCTCATGGTCTTCTATAAGAAGACCTCATGGTCTTCTATAAGAAGACCTCATGGTCTTCTATAAGAAGACCTCATGGTCTTCTATAAGAAGACCTCATGGTATTCTATAAAAAGACCTCATGGTCTTCTATAAGAAGACCTCATGGTCTTCTATAAGAAGACCTCATGGTCTTCTATAAGAAGCCCTCATGGTCTTCTATAAGAAGCCCTTATGGCCTTCTATAAGAAGCCCTCATGGTCTTCTATAAGAAGACCTCATGGTCTTCAATAAGAAGACCTCATGGTCTTCTATAAGAAGACCTCATGGTCTTCTATAAGAAGACCTCATGGTCTTCTATAAGAAGACCTCATGGTCTTCTATAAGAAGAACTCATGGTCTTCTATAAGAAGAACTCATGGTCTTCTATAAGAAGCCCTCATGGTCTTCTATAAGTATAAAAAGCCCTCATGGTCTTCTATAAGAAGCCCTCATGGTCTTCTATAAGAAGCCCTCATGGTCTCCTATAAGAAGACGTCATGGTAATCTATAAGAAGACCTCATGGTCTTCTTTAAGAAGACGTCATGGTCTTCTATATGAAGACTTCCTGGTCTTCTGTAAGAAGACCTCATGCTCTTCTTTAAGAAGATCTCATGGTCTTCTGCAAGAAGACCTCATGCTCTTCCTTAAGAAGATCCCATGGTCTTCTATAAGAAGATCTCATGGTCTTCTATAAGAAGACCTCATGGTCTTCTATAAGAAGACCTCATGGTCTTCTATAAGAAGACCTCAAGGTCTTCTATAAGAGGACCTCATGGTCTTCTATAAGAAGACCTCATGGTCTTCTATAAGAAGACCTCAAGGTCTTCTATAAGAGGACCTCATGGTCTTCTATAAGAAGACCTCATGGTCTTCTATAAGGAGACATAAAGGTCTTCTATAAGAGGACCTCATGGTCTTCTATAAGAAGACCTCATGGTCTTCTATAAGAAGACCTCATGGTCTTCTATAAGAAGACCTCATGGTCTTCTATAAGAAGACCTCATGGTCTTCTACAAGAAGACCTCATGGTCTTCTATAAGAAGACCTCATGGTCTTCTACAAGAAGACCTCATGGTCTTCTATAAGGAGACCTCAAGGTCTTCTATAAGAGGACCTCATGGTCTTCTATAAGAAGACCTCATGGTCTTCTATAAGAAGACCTCATGTTCTTTCTATAAGAAGACCTCATGGTCTTCTATAAGAAGACCTCATGGTATTCTATAAAAAGACCTCATGGTCTTCTATAAGAAGACCTCATGGTCTTCTATAAGAAGACCTCATGGTCTTCTATAAGAAGACCTCATGGTCTTCTATAAGAAGCCCTCATGGTCTTCTATAAGAAGCCCTCATGGTCTTCTATAAGAAGCCCTTATGGCCTTCTATAAGAAGCCCTCATGGTCTTCTATAAGAAGACCTCATGGTCTTCAATAAGAAGACCTCATGGTCTTCTATAAGAAGACCTCATGGTCTTCTATAAGAAGACCTCATGGTCTTCTATAAGAAGACCTCATGGTCTTCTATAAGAAGAACTCATGGTCTTCTATAAGAAGAACTCATGGTCTTCTATAAGAAGCCCTCATGGTCTTCTATAAGTATAAAAAGCCCTCATGGTCTTCTATAAGAAGCCCTCATGGTCTCCTATAAGAAGACGTCATGGTAATCTATAAGAAGACCTCATGGTCTTCTTTAAGAAGACGTCATGGTCTTCTATATGAAGACTTCCTGGTCTTCTGTAAGAAGACCTCATGCTCTTCTTTAAGAAGATCTCATGGTCTTCTGCAAGAAGACCTCATGCTCTTCCTTAAGAAGATCCCATGGTCTTCTATAAGAAGATCTCATGGTCTTCTATAAGAAGACCTCATGGTCTTCTATATAGGAAGACCTCATGGTCTTCTATAAGAAGACCCCATGGTCTTCTATAAGAAGAGCTCATGTTCTTCTATAAGAAGACCTCATGGTCTTCTATAAGAAGACCCCATGGTCTTCTATAAGAAGAGCTCATGGTCTTCTATAAGAAGATCTCATGGTCTTCTATAAGAAGATCTCATGGTCTTCTATAAGAGGACCTCATGGTCTTCTATAAGAAGATCTCATGGTCTTCTATAAGAGGACCTCATGGTCTTCTATAAGAAGACCCCATGGTCTTCTATAAGAAGACCCCATGGTCTTCTATAAGAAGAGCTCATGTTCTTCTATAAGAAGAACTCATGTTCTTCTATAAGAAGAACTCATGGTCTTCTATAAGAAGACCCCATGGTCTTCTATAAGAAGAGCTCATGTTCTTCTATAAGAAGACCTCATGGTCTTCTATAAGAAGACCCCATGGTCTTCTATAAGAAGAGCTCATGGTCTTCTATAAGAAGATCTCATGGTCTTCTATAAGAAGACCCCATGGTCTTCTATAAGAAGAGCTCATGTTCTTCTATAAGACCTCATGGTCTTCTATAAGAAGACCCCATGGTCTTCTATAAGAAGAGCTCATGTTCTTCTATAAGAAGACATCATGGTCTTCTATAAGAAGACCCCATGGTCTTCTATAAGAAGAGCTCATGTTCTTCTATAAGAAGACCTCATGGTCTTCTATAAGAAGACCCCATGGTCTTCTATAAGAAGAGCTCATGTTCTTCTATAAGAAGAACTCATGATCTTCTATAAGAAGACCCCATGGTCTTCTATAAGAAGAGCTCATGTTCTTCTATAAGAAGAGCTCATGTTCTTCTATAAGAAGACCTCATGGTCTTCTATAAGAAGAGCTCATGTTCTTCTATAAGAAGACCTCATGGTCTTCTATAAGAAGAGCTCATGTTCTTCTATAAGAAGACCTCATGGTCTTCTATAAGAAGCCCTCATGGTCTTCTATAAGAAGCCCTCATGGTCTTCTATAAGAAGCCCTTATGGCCTTCTATAAGAAGCCCTCATGGTCTTCTATAAGAAGACCTCATGGTCTTCAATAAGAAGACCTCATGGTCTTCTATAAGAAGACCTCATGGTCTTCTATAAGAAGACCTCATGGTCTTCTATAAGAGGACCTCATGGTCTTCTATAAGAAGACCCCATGGTCTTCTATAAGAAGAGCTCATGTTCTTCTATAAGAAGAACTCATGGTCTTCTATAAGAAGACCCCATGGTCTTCTATAAGAAGAGCTCATGTTCTTCTATAAGAAGACCTCATGGTCTTCTATAAGAAGACCCCATGGTCTTCTATAAGAAGACCCCATGGTCTTCTATAAGAAGAGCTCATGTTCTTCTATAAGAAGAGCTCATGGTCTTCTATAAGAAGATCTCATGGTCTTCTATAAGAAGACCCCATGGTCTTCTATAAGAAGAGCTCATGTTCTTCTATAAGACCTCATGGTCTTCTATAAGAAGACCCCATGGTCTTCTATAAGAAGAGCTCATGTTCTTCTATAAGAAGACATCATGGTCTTCTATAAGAAGACCCCATGGTCTTCTATAAGAAGAGCTCATGTTCTTCTATAAGAAGACCTCATGGTCTTCTATAAGAAGACCCCATGGTCTTCTATAAGAAGAGCTCATGTTCTTCTATAAGAAGACCCCATGGTCTTCTATAAGAAGAGCTCATGTTCTTCTATAAGAAGAGCTCATGGTCTTCTATAAGAAGACCTCCTGGTCTTCTATGAGAGGACCTCATGGTCTTCTATAAGAGGACCTCATGGTCTTCTATAAGAAGACCTCATGGTCTTCTATAAGAAGAACTCATGGTCTTCCTATAAGAAGAGCTCACGGTCTTCTATAAGAAGAGCTCATGGTCTTCTATAAGAAGACCTCGTGGTCTTCTATAAGAAGACCTCATGGTCTTCTATAAGAAGACCTCATGGTCTTCTGTAAGAAGACCTCATGGTCTTCTGTAAGAAGATATCATGGTCTTCTATAAGAAGATATCATGGTCTTCTATAAGAGGACCTCATGGTCTTCTATAAGAAGACCTCTCGTTCTTCTATAAGAAGACCTCATGGTCTTCTATAAGAAGACCTCATGTTCTTCTATAAGAAGACCTCATGGTCTTCTATAAGAAGACCCCATGGTCTTCTATAAGAAGATCTCATGGTCTTCTATAAGAGGACCTCATGGTCTTCTATAAGAAGACCTCTCGTTCTTCTATAAGAAGACCTCATGGTCTTATATAAGAAGACCTCATGGTCTTCTATGAGAAGACCTCATGGTCTTCTATAAGAAGACCTCATGGTCTTCTATAAGAAGACCTCATGGTCTTCTATAAGAAGACCTCATGGTCTTCTATAAGAAGACCTCATGGTCTTCTATAAGAAGACTTCATGGTCTGCTATAAGAAGACTTCACGGTCTGCTATAAGAAGACCTCATGCTCTTTCTTAGGAAGACCTCATGTTCTTCTATAAGAAGACTTCATGGTCTTCTATAAGAAGAGCTCATGGTCTTCTATAAGAAGAGCTCATGGTCTTCTATAAGAAGAGCTCATGGTCTTCTATAAGAAGACCTCATGGTCTTCTATAAGACGACCTCATGGTCTTGCTTAAGAAGACCTCATGGTCTTCTATAAGAAGACCTGATGGTTTTCTATAAGAAGAGCTCACAGTCTTCTATAAGAAGACCTCATGGTCTTCTATAGGAAGACCTCATGGTCTCCTATAAGAAGACCTCATAGTCTTCTATAAGAAAATTTAATGGTCTTCTATAAGAAGAACTCATGGTCTTCTATAAGATGATCTCATGGTCTTCTATAAGATGACCTCATGGTTTCTATAAGAAGACCTCATGGTCTTCTATAAGAAGACCTCATGGTCTTCTATAAGAAGACCTCATGGTCTTCTATAAGGAGACCTCATGGTCTTCTATAAGGAGACCTCATGGTCTTCTATAAGAGGACCTCATGGTCTTCTATAAGAGGACCTCATGGTCTTCTATTAGAAGACCTCTTTAAAGTCTTTTGTTTATAGAAGACCTCTAAAGAGACATCGGTGTAGAGAAGATCTTAGAAAACAGTTAACTTTTTTGTCTATTGAAAACCCTCTCTTTTCTATAATAGACATGTAGCAGGCCTCTTGTCTATAGAATATCTTTAAAAGGTCTTTAGTTCATAGAAGAAAGTCTTCGGCCTAATGATGAATTTTTGGAATGACTTAGGTCTACAGAGAATCGTTCTAAGGTCCTTAGTCTGTAGAAGAACGTTAGGCACGTTAGGTGTTCTGTACATAGAACACATCTAGAAGGTCTTTAGTCTATAGAAGAGCTTTAAATTAGAAGTTCATCTGTCCATAGAAATTATTAGATTCTATACGAAATTCATGAGGCTATCCAGAACGATTTGATGGGCTTCTAAAAGAACTTCCATTGGACTTCCAATGACTCTTAAAAAAATTAGCCACATTTCTTGGTATTGGTTTAAAAAACATAACCTTTTATCACCTTCATGTAGAAAATATCCTGCCAATAGTTTTGATTAATAATGCCATTCTCTTTTCTGAATTTTTCCCATTTAAAGCAATCGCTTTGAAAATTTTCATCAATATTTACTTTCATTCTTAACTAGTTTCAATATTTTTTCCTTGAAGCAATTTATATGTTGATCCTTCTTTTCCTGGTGTTCATATTTTCTTGCTCATCCTTAACTAGAGTTGATTGTTATTGTAATGATTATGATAGTTGTTCTTCTTCTCCCTGTTCTCCTTGCTTTTTGTTCTGAGTTTTAGTTTAGTTAATATGTTTTATAAATTGCTACACTTGCAAGTTATGCTAACAGTTTACTCTGTTTGTTTAAAGTTCCTCTAATACCCCTATCTCTACCCCTCAGGCCACTCAACACTCTTTACTCTGTGCTATCACTTTGTCAAGTTCAGTTTTTTTCCAATCTTTTGTTTTAGTTGTTTTTTCAAAACTGTTATCTCAACTGGACATTGCAACTTTAACACACATACACTCTACATTCTGACACACACACTCTCTCACAAATATTAATTTTCTTACAAACAAACATTTGTTGAACATTTTGCGAAATAAAAAACTTTTTCTTTGTCTTTTTTCATTTCCCTGCTGCTTCCTTTCTTCCGACTGCCGAAGGTCTTTCGTTGTCTTTCATTTACTTCCCCGAGAGGTTGAGGGTTATGGGCTGAAGGTTGAGATGAGCAGAAATAACAATTTATGTTTGAAGTTTGGTTAGTATAACCATTACTTCTTTTTCTTCTTCTATTTAAACTTCAACTTCAATTTTTCTCAATGACATTTAGGCCACAAAACGTGGTTTTTTTAAAGAATTTTTCTCAATGACATTTAGGCCACAAAACGTGGATTTTTTAAAGAATTTTTCTCAATGACATTTAGGCCACAAAACGTGGATTTTTTAAAGAATTTTTCTCAATGACATTTAGGCCACAAAACGTGGTTTTTTAAAGAATTTTTTAAACAATTTTTCTCAAGGACCTTTAGGCCACAAAACGGGGATTTTTAAAAAATTTTTCTCAAGGACATTTAGACCACAAAACGTGGATTTTTTAAAGAATTTTTCTCAAGGACCTTTAGGCCACAGAACGTGGATTTTTTAAAGAATTTTTCTCAAGGACCTTTAGGCCACAAAACGTGGATTTTTTAAAGAATTTTTCTCAAGGACCTTTAGGCCACAGAACGTGGATTTTTTAAAGAATTTTTCTCAAGGACCTTTAGGCCACAAAACGTGGATTTTTTAAAGAATTTTTCTCAAGGACCTTTAGGCCACAAAACGTGGATTTTTTAAAGAATTTTTCTCAAGGACCTTTAGGCCACAAAACGTGGATTTTTTAAAGAATTTTTCTTAAGGACCTTTAGGCCACAAAACGTGGATTTTTTTAAAGAATTTTTCTTAAGGACCTTTAGGCCACAAAACGTGGATTTTTTAAAGAATTTTTCTCAAGGACATTTAGACCACAAAACGTGGATTTTTTAAAGAATTTTACTCAAGGACCTTTAGGCCACAAAACTTGGATTTTTTAAAGAATTTTGCTCAAGGACCTTTAGGCCACAAAACGTGGATTTTTTAAACAATTTTTCTCAAGGACCTTTAGGCCACAAAACGTGGATTTTTTAAAGAATTTTTCTCAAGGACCTTTAGGCCACAGAACGTGGATTTTTTAAAGAATTTTTCTCAAGGACATTTAGGCCACAAAAGGTGGATTTTTTAATTGATTTTTCTCAAGGACCTTTAGGCCACAAAACGTGGGTTTTAACGAATTTTTCTCAAGGAGCTTTAGGACACAAAACGAAGAATTTTTACAGAATTTTTCTCAAGGAGCTTCAGGCCACAAAACGGGGATTTTTTAAAGAATTTTTCTCAATGACCTTAAGGCCACAAAACGTTTTTTGTCCTAAAGCTCCTTGAGAAAAATTTGTTAAAAAAATTCACGTTTTGTGGCCTAAGGATGCTTGAGAAAAATTTGTTAAAAAAATTCACGTTTTGTGGCCTAAGGATGCTTGAGAAAAATTCTTCAAAAAATCCACGTTTTGTGGCCTAAAGGTCCTTGAGAAAAATTCTTTAAAAAATCCACGTTTTGTGGCCTAAAGGTCCTTGAGAAAAATTCTTAAAAAAATCCAGGTTTTGTGGCCTAAAGGTCCTTGAGAAAAATTCTATAAAAAATCCATGTTTTGTGGCCTAAATGTCCTTGAGAAAAATTCTTTAAAAAATCCAGATTTGTGGCCTAAAGGTCCTTGAGAAAAATTCTTTAAAAAATCAACGTTTTGTGGCCTAAAGTTCCTTGAGAAATTTTTTTTAAAAAATCCACGTTTTGTGGCCTAAAGGTCCTTGAGAAAAATTCTTTAAAAAATCCACGTTTTGGCCTTGAGAAAAATTCTTTAAAAAATCCAAGTTTTGTGGCCTAACGGTCCTTGAGAAAAATTCTTTAAAAAATCCAAGTTTTGTGGCCTAACGGTCCTTGAGAAAAATTCTTTAAAAAATCCACGTTTTGTGGCCTAAAGGTCCTTGAGAAAAATTCTTTAAAAAATCCACGTTTTGTGGCCTAAAGGTCCTTGAGAAAAATTCTTTAAGAAATCCACGTTTTGGCCTTGAGAAAAATTCTTTAAAAAATCCACGTTTTGGCCTTGAGAAAAATTCTTTAAAAAATCCACGTTTTGTGGCCTAAAGGTCCTTGAGAAAAATTCTTTAAGAAATCCACGTTTTGGCCTTGAGAAAAATTCTTTAAAAAATCCACGTTTTGTGGCCTAAAGGTCCTTGAGAAAAATTCTTTAAGAAATCCACGTTTTGGCCTTGAGAAAAATTCTTTAAAAAATCCACGTTTTGTGGCCTAAAGGTCCTTGAGAAAAATTCTTTAAGAAATCCACGTTTTGGCCTTGAGAAAAATTCTTTAAAAAATCCACGTTTTGTGGCCTAAAGGTCCTTGAGAAAAATTCTTTAAAAAATCCACGTTTTGTGGCCTAAAGGTCCTTGAGAAAAATTCTTTAAAAAATCCACGTTTTGTGGCCTAAAGGTCCTTGAGAAAAATTCTTTAAAAAATCCACGTTTTGTGGCCTAAAGGTCCTTGAGAAAAATTCTTTAAAAAATCCACGTTTTGTGGCCTAAAGGTCCTTGAGAAAAATTCTTTAAAAAATCCACGTTTTGTGGCCTAGAGGTCCTTGAGAAAAATTGTTTAAAAAATCCACGTTTTGTGGCCTAGAGGTCCTTGAGAAAAATTGTTTAAAAAATCCACGTTTTGAGGCCCAAAGTTCCCTGAGCAAAATTCTTTAAAAAATCCACATTTTGTGGCCTAAAGGTCCTTGAGAAAAATTCTTTAAAAAATCCACGTTTTGTGGCCTAAAGGTCCTTGAGAAAAACTCTTTAAGAAATCCACGTTTTGTGGCCTAAAGGTCCTTGAGACAAATTCTTTAAAAAATCCACGTTTTGTGGCCTAAAGGTCCTTGAGAAAAATTCTTTAAAAAATCCACGTTTTGTGGCCTAAAGGTCCTTGAGAAAAATACTTTAAAAATCCACGTTTTGTGGCCTAAAGTTCCTTGAGAAAAATACTTTAAATATTCAAATATTTTCATTAAACTGACATTCTTCTATACTTTAAACAAAGTATTTGTTTAAATTGTTCACACACAAAAATATCCTTGGCTATCTCCCTTTGAAAAGTTTGCGTTTCGTCGTCTTCTTGTTCTTCTTCTTTTTCTTATATGGAGCATGAAAAGTACAAATAACGTAAATCTACTGGAAATGGTCATTTGATGAAAACTGAGATGAAGAAGACGATGAAGACAAGCAAATAAAAATACTAAACATTGAACTTTTTGTGTTGGTCTTTTGCTTGGCTGCTCGGATGAATGGACAGCTAGAACCCAATAGAAGGACTTTAGTGTAAAGACCAAGGAGGGAAGCAATTTTCTTACCAAAAGTTTCTTTGACCAAGATATTACTTTTGGTGTAAGCCAAGTAGAAGACAATTGCAAACACCAATGAGAACAACAGCAACAACAACAATAACATTACTGCAACACAAAGTAAAATGTTCATGGCAAATGGAAGACGTTTTGAAGATGAAATGAAAGCCAAGGAAAAAACTAAAATTTGTTTTTGTGATTCTTTTTTATGCAATTGTTAAAAAATAACGTTGTGCAAAGATTGCTTCATTTTATGTTTTGTGGAGTTTAAGTGAAGGACAGAGAAGTGCAGGGATATTCCAATGTCTTTGAATTGGTGTTTTTTGTGTCTTTCACTAGCATCACACAAACCACAATCATGTTTTCATTTCTCTTCCAGGAGGGGCAACATTTTCGGACAGATGTCAGTCTGAATTGTTGTCATAATTTGTTTGTTGACATTTCTTTTTTCGGGGGGTGTTACTATGGAAATGTAATTTTCTTCAGGAAGATAATTTAGAGATTGTTTCTAAGCGTTAAAGCAATAGTTTGCCATAACAATTTTCTGTAAGGAAAATGCTTTGATTTTAACGAGAAACGGAAATCCTAGAAAATAAAATATTAAATTTAATATTTGCTTACAAGTGTCAAGGAGATTATAGTGGTCAGTTGGAAGCTTTAAATTTCGCATAATACTGCTAAATTAGGATATTTCCATGAGCTCGTGGGTGCTTGGAATAGCCAAACAAACTTCAAAATAGTCTTCTAAATATAGAAGGCATTCAAAAGTTCATCTATGGGAAGAAGATCGTTTGAAGGTCTAAACAGAAGACCTTCAAAGGTCTACTATAGACAGAACACATTTAGAAGGTATTAAATAGACAGATAACCTTCAAAATGTCTACTCTAGTCAAATAACTTCTTTAGGTCTTCTAAGGACAAAAAATATACAAATGTTCGGTAAAGAGGAGACCTCTTACAGGACTTTTAAAAACAGAAGACGATTTACAAGTCTTCTTTAGGCAGATGTCAGATCATCTCGAGGTAAAAGACTATTTACAGATCGTTTACATATAGAAAATGACCTTATATAGGGTTTCTAGGGACAGAAGACCTTTAACAAGCCTTCTAGGCACATATGGCCTTTTACAGGTTTTCTATACAGGGAAGATCGTAATTCTGAGGTAGATGAACTTTCATAGTTATTCTAGGGATAGTAGACCTTTAACAAGACTTCTAGGGGCAAATGGCCCTTTACAGATTTTTTATATACAGAAGACACTATATATATCATAGGTCTTCTCCTTGTAGAAAACCTTCTAGGGACAGAAGAGCTTTACAGATCTCCTAAAGACAAGATAACTTTTACAGGGCTCTTTAAGGTAGAAGAACTTCCACACGTCTTCTAGAAATAGACGACCGTCGACAGGTCTTCTAACAGGTCTTCCAGGCACATATGGCCTTTTACAGGTTTTCTATACAAAGAAGATCGAAAGTCTAAAGTAGATGAACTTTCATAGGTCTTCCAGGGCAGAAGAACTTTAACAGGTCTTGTAGGGGCAGATGGCTCTTTACAGGTTTTTATATACAGAAGACACTATATATATCATAGGTCTTCTCTTTACAGAAAACCTTCTAGGGACAGAATACCTTTACAGATCTCCTAAAGACAAGGTACCTTTTACAGGGCTCTTCAAGGTAGAAGAACTTCCACATGTCTTCTAGAGATAGACGACCGTCGACAGGTCTTCTAGGGACAAAAGACGTTTTACAGGTATTCTAGAGACAGAAGATCTTCCACAGATTTTCTAGAGACAGAAGTCTTCCAGAGGGAGAAAACCGTTATTAGAGACGGAAAACTTTTCACACTACTTCTGGAGACAGAGGACCATTTAAAAGTTTTAAAGAGGCAAAAAACATCCTAAGGTTTTCTAGAGACAGAAAACCTTTCTAGGGTCATCTAGAAGCAGAAGACCGTGTACATGTCATCTACAGGCACGGGTCTTTTAGAGACAGAAGACCCTTAACAGGTCTTCTAAAAGCAGAAGACTTCTTACAGAACTTCTAGAGACAGAAGATTTTCCACGGGGCTTTTAGGGGCAGAAGTCCGTTTAGATGTCTACTAGAGACAAAAAATTTTGTACAGGTCTGCTAGAAACATTAAATTTTATACGCGGCCTCTGGAAACAGAATACCTTTTACTGCTTTTCAAGAGGCAGAAAATCTTCCTAAGGTCTTCTACAGACAGAAAACCTTTCTAAAGTCTTCAAGATATTGAAGACCTTTTCCAGGTCTTCTAGTGACAGCTTACCTTTCACAGGTCTTCTAGATACAGACGAACTACCCAAGGTATTCTGTAGTCATAAGACATTTTATAAGTCTTCTAGCAACTGGAACCCTTTTCCAGGTCTTCTAGGTGCATGAGGATTTTTACAGGTCTTCAAGTGGTAGGAGAAGTTTTTTATAAGTTTATCTAGAAGCAGAAGACCGTGTACAGGTCTTCTATAGGCAAAAGACCTTCCACGGGTCTTTTAGAGACAGAACGCCGTTAACAAGTCTTCTAAAAGCAGAAGACTTCTGACAGGTCTTCTAGAGACAGAAGATCTTCCGCGGGCTTCTAGGGGCAGAAGTCCGTTAGGATGTCTACTGGAGACAAAAAAATGTTGTACAGGTCTCCTAGGGACATACAAGTTTATACGCGGCTTCTGGAAAAGAGAATACCGTTTACTCCTTTTCAATAGGCAAAAAACCGTCTTAAGGTCTTCTACAGTCATAAGACCTTTCTAAATTCTTCAAGATATTGAAGACCTTTTCCAGGTTTTCTAGAGAGGTCTTTTAGAAACAGACATTTTACAAGTCTTCTAGCAACGGAAACCCTTTTCCAGGTCTTCTAGGTGCAGGAGGCTTTTTACAGATCTTCAAGAGGTAGAAGAAGTTTTATAGGTCTGCTAAAAACTGAAAAGCTGTTACAGGACTTCTAGCGACAGAAAACGTTGTTATGTTGTTAGAGACAGCCCCGTTTACAGGCCATCTAGCAACAGAAGTCCTTTTACAAGACTTCTTGAGACAGCAGTCCTATTACAGGTCTTCTGGAGACATAAGTCATTACTATAATCTTCTAGAAACAGAAGACCATTTACAGCTCTTCTAGAGGCAAGAGATTTGTCAGAGGATTTTTTAGAGACAGATGACCATTTACAGGTCTTCTAGAGATAGAAGTCTTGTCAGAGGGCTCATAGAGGCAGGAGACCCTTTAAAGGTCTTCTAGGGACAGAAGACTTTAAACAGGTCTTCTGGGTAAACAAGACCTTAAGTAGGTTTTGCAGGTATCATAGAGACAGAACACCATTTACAGGTCTTCAGAAGACCTTTCAGACGTCTTCTAGAGGTAGAAGACCTTTCAAAGGTCGAAGACATTTTATAGGCAAAAGACCTTTCACAAGCCTTCTAGGGGCTGGAGACTTTTCCGAGGCATTCTAGAGGTAGAATACCTTTTGCTGATCTTTTAGAAAAAATTGACCTATTGCAGGTATTCTAGAGACTGATGACCTTTTACTGGTCCTCCCTAGGCAAAATACCTGTTACAGGTCTTCTAGAGTTATAACGCCTTTTACTGGTCCGAAAGATACCGAAGAGCTTCTACAGCTCTTTTCCGAGTCAAAGACTTTTCAAAGGTCTTCTAGGGTCAACAGACCTTTCAGAGGTCTTTTAGATATAGAAACCCTTTTACATGTCTTACAGAGGAAGATGAACTTCAACAGATATTCTAGAGACTGAAGACCTTTTACAAGCCTTCTGGGGAGACCTTCAACAGCTCTTCTAAATACAGAACACTTTATACAGGTCTTCCGGAATGACAAGACTTTAAACTGGTCCACTATTGGCAGAATGCCATAACCAGATTCTCTAGATACAGAAGACTTTAAAGAGGTCTTCCAGAGACAGAAGACTTTAAACAGGTCTTCTGGAGAAACAACACCTTAAGTAGGTCCTCTAGAGACACAAGTCCTTAACCAGGACTTCCTATTATAGGTATTCTAGAGACTGAGGACCTTTTACTGGTCTTCCCTAGGCAAAATACCTGTTACAGGTCTTCTAGAGTTATAACGCCTTTTACTGGTCCGAAAGATACCGAAGAGCTTCTATAGCTCTTCTCCGAGCCAAAGACTTTTCAAAGGTCTTCTAGGTTCAACAGACCTTTCAGAGGTCTTCTAGATATAGAAACCCTTTAACATGTCTTACAGAGGAAGATGAACTTCAACAGATATTCTAGAGACTGGAGACCTGTTACAAGCCTTCTGGGGAGACCTTCAACAGCTCTTCTAAATACAGAACAGTTTATACAGGTCTTCCAGGAATGACAAGACCTTAAGCTGGTCCACTATTGGCAGAATGCCTTAACCAGATCCTCTAAATACAAAAGACTTTAAAAAGGTCTTCCAGATATAGAAGACTTTAAACAGGTCTTCTGGAGAAACAAGACCTTAATTAGGTCCTCTAGAGACACAAGTCCTTAACCAGGACTTCAGAAGCCACAATAACTAAAGCAGATCCTCTAGAGGTACAAGACCTTGTAACGTGACCGTTTCATACAATTCTTACATCTCATTCTACCCGCATTGATATCGATCCCACCTTAATATTTCCTTTCCTTAATATTTCAGTATCAAATTTACAAACTTACCCCATGCTCAATAGTGGCATATCATCATATAGCATATGTTAGGTTCAGTGCAGTCAACAACAATCCCATTCACAAATAATTCTCATTCACTTCGTGCAATCACCCGAATATGTATTCTGGTTTTATTCACCGAAGTGGTCGATCACCAGCCGACAAAGTACGACAAGACGTGTAGCTTGTCCGCAGTCTCGTTACTCGTTAGCTACGATTCGAACACGCTCATAGCAAGCTCCAAGTCTCTTAGCAAGCTCCAGTCTCTTAGCAAGCTTCAAGCTCCATGCTCTTAGCAAGCTCAACGCTCATAGCCAGCTCGACGCTCATAGCCAGCTAAACGTTCATAGAAAGCTCAATGCTCATAGCCAGCTCCTAAGTAAGCTCCAAGTCCCTTAGAAAGCTCCAAGCTCTTAGTAAGCTCCAAGTCTCTTAGCAAGCTCCAGAATCTTAGCAAGCTCCAAGCTCTTAGTCATCTCCAACTCTTAGCAAGCTCCAAGCTCTTAGCCATGTCAACGCTCATAGCCAGCTCGACGCTCATAGCCAGCTCAATGCTCATATCCAGCTCCTAAATATTGACCGACCTCTTTCCCCCACAGCAACCCGAGTGCCATCGACTCGTGTCATACACCCGACAGCCACCCGAAAGCATTACCGAGCAACATCCGACAACTGCCGAGCTCACAGCCGCCTGATTGCCCAGAGCCGAGTCCACCCGACAACTGCCAAACCGAAAGCTACCCGATTGCCGCGAGCCAACAGCAACCCGAGTCTTCTAGAACCGAGCCATAATCCAGATGTCCGACCAGAGGGTTAAAGACTGCGAATCGGGTATTCAGTTGAGGGCTCAGTATAAGGGAAGGATTACCAAACTGTCCGCTACGGTAGTCCCAACTCTAGCCGAAGTATTGGGACTGCATTTTCTTGCCGAAAAGAATTATCAATTGAGTCTGGATGGAGAAATGGTACAACGAACCAGGAACGGGCCGCATATCAGATACGCTCATGCTGTAACTCCTACCTAGTCTTTTAGCAACGGAAGAAGTTTTATGTAGTTAAAACAACATGAAAATAATTCAAATTTTACCACCTTTTAAATTTTAATTAAACTAGACACCCGTATGCCACCTTCTATTATTCTACCTATTGCATATCCCTGAAGCCACCAATCCTTTCAACTGTCAAAATGAATTACAAAATATTTTCGAGAAAATCTCAACATTAAACAACGACAACAACAACAACATTGTTAATATCGAAGAGATTTATGTTTTCATATTTGTGATTGTGTGTGTGTGTGTGCGAGCGCGTGTGGCTTTGTAATGTTCTTGTTGCTCACGTACATAAAATACGCGCTGTTGGTACCTACATACAACTACTCTGGAGGATGTATTTAAACGCTTTTAATCACAACGAACAACAAAATGCCATAAAGCCGCAAAGAAATTTTTAATTAAAATGCAACTAAAGTAGAAAAATGTTACAAGTCGTGGCACAAGTCGGAGAAGAAGAGGGGTAACAATTATAGGCAGTTGTTTTACGAAAAGACAGAAGCGGCATAATAAAACAATATGAGGCATTTCAGATGGTTAAAGATGCTGTAAACGGAGGTGAGAAGTGGCTATGGTGTTGAAATCATGATGAGGTTGTTTCAGAGAATTTTAATGGAATGAAATTCATGGATATAAGTTAGACCTCAATGGTATGGGAACCACTTTTTATTGCCGAGTCTGAAGGGTGTGTTTTAAGACAAAATTGAAATACTCAGGAAATGTGGCCTATATTACACTAAGTGGTATTTTTGCCACCGCAGAAAGTGTGATGTTGTCAAACCTGGGTGTTCAGAGTGAAAGGGGGTTTGCATAGTAGTCACCCGCCAATCATAAAATGTCGAGCTTATATTCGAAATTTTTCCGGTCCCAATTTTTTTAATAAGACACCCTCTTAGTTTTATAAGAAAGTGGACGCCCTTTTGTCATTTTCCGTTAAAAATTTCCCACATCATTCCACGTCATCATCATCTGTTGCAACAGCATCAAAATTATGTTTTATTTCCCCTCTAGCAACCATCCTCCTCTTTGGCAAACAATGTGGCTCATATTCTTCGGTTTGCACATGATGATGCACATGAACCACAAACGCTCGACACATAACGTCAAACAACAGAGCACAAGTTAATGAGTTTTGTAGTTTCGTTGACTAACATTTCCGTTTCCTGCGGATGTCTGACAACTGCCACAAGGATTAGTGTTGCAATTATAAGCGTGTCTTATTTGAATGTGTTGTCACAATCTGCGAAAGTTTTCACATATAAAATTATAGAACAATAACGGCAAAGAGCAAACAATGACAATGGCAACAACAACTACAACAATAAGAATTACGACGAGTGCAATTGTAAAGTTCAAAGCGCTAAGAAAGAAGAATTATGTTCTTAACCTCCCTCTTGAAGGGGCAAATTATATAAAAACAAGTAAGAACGGCATTAAGTTCGGCCGGGCCGAACTTGTTATACCCTCCATCACGATTTGTATTGAAGTAAAATGAAACAATTTCCCTTCCTGTATGAAGAAGCCAAAATTCCAAATTTCAGCAAAATCGGTAAAAAATGTGGCTAATTTTCACATAACCACATTCGGGTACCGGGTATGTTAAGACCCCAAAGAAGACTAAGTACCATAACCATAGAAGAATAAGTGCCATAACCTTTAAAATACCGAAAATCGGGAGGTACCGTTCCATGGGGCGTGGACCTGTACCGACAAATTCCTGGGGGAAAGTTCTATACCCCCAACGAAGAGTAAGTACCTAATTTCAGACATTTTGGTGGATTATTGTTGCCACAACCTTCAAAATACTGAAAATCGGGAGGTACCGTTCTATGGGGGCTATATGAAAGCGTGGACCTATACCGGCAAATTTCTGGGCGAAAGTTTTATGCCACCAACGATGTCTAAGCACCAAATTTTAGCCATTTTGGGGGATTATTGTGGCCACAACCTTTAAAATACCGAAAATCGGGAGGTACCGTTCTACGGGGGCTATATGAAGGCGTGGACCTATACCGGAAAATTTCTGGGGGAATGTTCTATACCCCCAACTAAGACTAAGTACCCAATTTCAGCCATTTCCGTGGATTATTGTGGCCACAACCTTCAAAATACCGAAAATCGGGAGGTACCGTTCTATGGGGGCTATGTGAAGGCGTGAACCTACACCAACAAATTTCAGGTGGAAAGTTTTATACAACCAACGATGACTAAATGCCAAATTTCAGCCATTTTGGTGGGATAATGAAGCTAAAACCTCAAAAATACCGAAAATCGGGAGGTACCGTTCTATGCGGGCTATATCAAAACGTCGACCGATATATCCCATTTTCAATACCAACCATCCTGGAAGTAATAAAAACTTCTATACAAAATTTTGACGTTCTATCTTAAAAATTGCGAGCTGTATCTTGATTTCAACAGACAGAGGGACGGGCGGACAGACGGACATTGTTAGATCGACTTAGAATTTTATGCTGATCAATAATATATATACTTTATAGGGTCTCCGACGAATATTTCGATGTGTTACAAACGGAATGACAAATTTAATTATACCCTCCATATGGTGGTGGGTATAATTATAAATTTCATAAACGATCTTGAGGGAAGAGTCATTTTCAATGATGCATAGGAAGGCGGGGTTGCCATCAAAATCAAATTTTTAACGGTGGCAAAATACCCCTCAGTAATGTTGACGACATTTCCTCAGAATTTCTGGCATGTAAAACTTCTCAACAAAATGGTGTCTTAAGACTCGCCGTTCAGAATCTGGTGGTCCCATTTCATTGAGCTGATATGAATCGGGGTGCACTCATTGATATGTGAGAAGTCTTCCTTGTCCCGTCTATCATCTATCTTCAGAAGACATGTCCTTCAGGGACTTTCTCCATTTGAATGATTTCTTCTTAAAAACGACTTTTAGAAGATGCTATAAAAATGATAAAAACTTTCGAAGGTCTTCTGTTTGTAGAAGACGGACTTTTTTCTGCAGAAATCTGTTGTTGTTGTTATTGTTGTAACAGTGTTTGTTATTATGTTTGTATGTTCGTTCTTCTGTTCAATCTGGCTCTGGGTCTATCTCCAGTTCCAGGAAAGTGGCTGCTTCGATGGGATGTAACCACAGATCCACTGGAGGTTTAGCTGGGCAGTTGAAAAGGTATTTTGTGTCGTGCGGGCCCATGCCGTATGCTGCGCAGATGTCGTGCCCGGCGCGATAGATTTCTGCCCAATAAGAATTTAGGCGATTGCAATATCCCGAGCGTAGTTGAGTTAAAACTACTCTGGTTTGTCGTGGCAGATGGAGGATGTACTCCGAGTACTTTATACACACTATAATTGCTTAAGGTCTTAGCTACTGCGTCAGTGTGAATGCTATTTAAACCTGCTTGATATGCTTGTTGATCTAGCGGTTCTCTCCTGTATCGTTGGACTTCTCCCTCTAGAGCATGGATATCCTTCCTGATCTGCCTGAATGTGTCGGGCCTAGCCACAATATGGTGATTGGGATGGCTCACACGGTAACATCCAAGCAGGTACTGCAACGAAAGCATCTCATTGTGTTGCTTTACTGGAAGAATATTTGCCTCTTCATGTAGATGGTCCACTGAAGATTTGAGGAGGCACCCTGTTGCTGTTCTCAGGTCGGCATTCTGGCAAGTTTGAATCTTTTTCCAATTCGTATCACATAATATCGGGGACCAGACTGGCGCCGCATAGCTTACCACAGACCGACCTATCGCGTTATATGTGGTCAACAAGGTTTCTTTATCTGCACCCCAAGTGCTGCCGGCTAGGGACTTGAGGACCTTGTTCCTACTTTTCAGTTTGTCGCAGATAGCTGTGGCGTGCGCGCACTACGTGAAAGTAGTGTCGAATGTGACCCCTAAGATTTTGGGGCAGTTTGTGGTCGGAATTCTGCTACCGTCGACCACGACAATCAATTATCTTCCAAACTGCGCTGTTCATGTGGTGAACAGAGTGGCTGTTGATTTTGTGGCGGAAATCTGCATATTCCTCGAATGGAAAAAGGTGGTAAGATCGGTTAAATAGGAGTTCAGTATCTCACAGATGTCATCAGGGAAGGTACATGACGCCAGGATCGTGCAATCATCCGAATACGTTACGATCTCGATGCCATATGGAGCGGGCGGAATATAGGAGAGGTAGAGGTTAAACAGTTCCGCAGATATCACCCACCGTGGGGAAATCCCTGTTTCACTCTACGGGGTTTGGACTTCTTGTTCCTGAATTCCGACTGGCGTCCACACACATAATTGACTATCCCACGTTTCAAGCTTGGCCGGAGGGTTGTCTGCTCAATGTCCTCAAACAGCGTGGAGTACCTGACAGTATCAAAGGCTTTTGTCAAGCGCCACCATCACTGTTCTTACGCACGTCCGTCTTGTACATATGCAGAAATCTGTCGGAGTGTATTCTATTGAAAGTAAAATCCTCTTCTTATTAGAGGCCTTTGGAAGATGTTCTCTATAAGATGACCTGTTTGCAGTTATTGTACCCTCAGCCTTTAGGCTAAAGAGGGTATATATACATGTTTGGAAGAAATCAGTTTCTGACAATTGATTTAGCCAAGTCTGTCTGTCCGTCCGTCCGTCTGGTTGGCTGGTGCGCACGATAACTCACGAACGGATCAAACGATTTGCTTCAAATGTTGGGTGTTGTTATACTTTGTCCAACCTTAGCTTAAGTTTGAAGATGCGCCATATCGGTCCACTCCTTCGCGTACCTCCCCCACAAAAGTTCAACAATCCCACGGCAACGGGTTCTTTCGTACCAAATTGACCCGGAACCACACAACATCAGCGTTCCGGCCAGCGACTGCCACCTCAGTGTACATGCGTTTATATTTGTTTGGTTTGTCTGTGTTGGGAGCAGCATATCCCGGAATTCTTTTGATCCGTGCCAGGGCGGAGGAAAACTCAGGACCAATTTATTTGTGCTCAGTTTCTCACATCCGCATTGTCACCCATATCCAACCTTCGGTGAGATGCAATAGATGTCAGAAGTGGGTGCATCTAAGGGGTTGCTCTGGACTTTTCCACGTGAGGGACTACGACAGGGACTATGTTGTTGCATGCTGCGTGAATACAGTCGTCAGATTACGAAACTCCATCGTCGTCGGATTACGAAACTCCCCCGCACTCCCCCCGGCAGCAACAGCACACGCAGCATTTAACACCAGCCGTTATTGTCC